>NW_020664562.1:34638536-34677370 GCF_002925995.2 Terrapene triunguis | reverse complement strand
GGTGTGAGTAACAGTAGGGGAAAAATTAGCATGGGGAAATAATTTTTGGTTTGTGTAATGACCCATCCACTCCCAGTCTTTATTCAAGCCTAATTTAATGGTGTCCAGTTTGCAAATTAATTCCAGTTCTGCAGTTTCTCGTTGGAGTCTGTTTTTGAAGTTTTTTTGTTGAAGAATTGTGACTTTTAGGTCTGTAATTGAGTGTCCAGGGAGGTTGAAGTATTCTTCGACTGGTTTTTAATGTTATAATTCTTGATGTCTGATTTGTGTCCATTTATTCTTTTGCGTAGAGACTGTCTGGTTTGGCCAATGTATGATGGTGTCATAGGACCAATTATTTCCCCATACTAATTTTTCCCCTACTGTATTTTCCACTGCATGCATCTGATGATGTGGGTTTTAGCCCACAAAAGCTTATGCCCAAATAAATTTGCTAGTCTCTAAGGTGCCACTCCTTGTTCTTATTGTAGGTAGGTTAGTTTTCAGTATTAAAAAAACCATATGTCACTGTGAATATCTGCAGATCCAAGTCTATTCAGTTTCAAGTTGTCATTTCATCATCTCTCTGACAAGCCAAGCAAAATTGCATTAATAGGAGCATTGCCAGCAGATCGAGGGAAGTGATTATTCCCCTCTATTCAGCACTGGTGAGGCCACACCTGGAGTACTGCATTCAGATTTGGGCCCCCCACTACAGAAGGGATGTGGACAAATTGGAAAGAGTCCAGTGGAGGGCAACAAAAATGATCGGGGCTAGGGCACATGACTTACAAGGAGAGGCTGAGGGAACTGGGCTTGTTTAGTCCGCAGAACAGAAGAGTGAGGGGGGATTTGATAGCAGCCTTCAACTACCTGAAGGGGGGTTTCAAAGGGATGGAGCTCGGCTGTTCTCAGTGGTGGCAGACGTCAGAACAAAGAGCAATGGTCTCAAGTTGCAGTGGGGGAGGTCTAGGTTGGATATTAGGAAACACTATTTCACTAGGAGGGTGGTGAAGCACTGGACTGGGTTACCTAGGGAGGTAGTGGAATCTCCATTCTTAGAGGTTTTTAAGGCCCGGTTTGACAAAGCCCTGGCTGGGATGATTTAGTTGATGTTGGTACTGCTTTGAGCAGGGAGTTGGACTAGATGACCTCCTGAGGTCTCTTCCAACCCTAATCTTCTATGATTCTATGAATTGGGTACTGGCCACTGTTTGGAGAGGAGACTGCAAAGGCAAACCCCACAGTACTAAAAGAAATGTTAGCATAGGTGTCCAGTTTGGGAAACAGCTAGAGTAGAGATTTGCATAAGTGGCAAAATTTGGATCCTGACTTGGATTTCAAATATCCCTAAATTCAGAGATATTTGGATTTGAATTTTTTGTTCTGCCCATTATAAAGATATGAGCAATTTGCAAAATTTAGATCTGGATCTGGAGTTTGTACACCCCTCAAAATTCAGAATGTATATGTCCAGGAATGGTTGAAGCCCTTAGGCGCCGACTTTCCCTCTGCCCAATGGGTGCTTGACCGCCCCCGCCCCTGGCCCGCCTCTTCCTGCCCCTGCACCACCCTTGCCCCACCCCTTCCCCAAAGTCCCCGCCCCATTCCACCCCCTTCCCACAAGTCCCTGCCCCTGCCCTGCACATTCTCCACCTCCTCCCCTGAGCACTAGGTGTCCCCGCTCCTCTCCCTCCCTCCCGGAAAGTCCTAAGTGCCGCCAAACAGCTGTTAGGAGGCGGGGGGGCAGGAAGCGTTGGGAGGGAGAGGGAGGAACGGGGATGTGGTGTGCTGGGAGGGGAGGCAAAGAGGGGGGAGTTTCGTTACCGGTGAGTGCAGAGCACCCACTAATTTTTCACCGTGGATGCTCCAGCCCCGGAGCACCCATGGAGTCGGCGCCTATGGTTGAAGCCTATCTAAACTTCCCCTGCAGTTTCAATTGGATATAGTACATCTTTACCTCGATATAACGCGACCCGATATAACACAAATTCGGATATAATGCGGTAAAGCAGTGTCTGGGGGGGGCGGGGCTGAGCACTCTGGTAGATCAAAGCAAGTTCAATATAATGTGGTTTCACCTATAACGCGGTAAGATTTTTTGGCTCCCGAGGTAGAGGTGTATTATTCTTCAGTTCACATCCTAAACTACTGTGTTGAGTTGATATGCACTGTTAAGAGGCAACAAGCTTCCCACAACTAGTTGGCTGTGTTTTCATGGAGGGAGTTGTGGAATTGACTTAATGAAGAAAATTTAATGTAAAAGTCCTACACATAGGATTGCCAACTTTCTACTCGCACAAAACCGAACACCCTTGCCCTTGACCCGCCCCTCCTCCAAGGCCCGGCCTGCACCACCCCTTCTGAGGCCTGCCCACTCTGTCCCCCCTTCCCTCTGTCACTCACTCTCCCCACCGTCAGTCACTTGCTCATTTTACTGGGCTGGCTCAGGGGGTTGGGGTGCAGGAGGGGGTGAGGGCTCTGGCTTGTGGTACAGGCTCTGGGGTGGGGCAAGAAATGAAAACTTCAGGGTGCGGGAGAAGGCTCTGGGCTGAGGCACTGGGTTGGGATGAGAGAGGGGTGAGGGCTCTGACTGGGGGTGCTGGCTCTGTGATGGGGCCTGGGATGAGGGGTTTGGGGTGCAGGACGGGGCTCCAGGTTGGGCGGTGGAGCCGAAGGGTTCAGAGTATGGGAGGGGGCTCTGGTCTGAGGCAGGGGGTTGGGGGGTGGGAAGGGGTATGGGCTCTGGGCTGGGGATGCGGATTTTGGGTGGCGCCAGAAATGAAGGGTTCAGGGTGCGGGAGGGGGTTCTGGGCTGGGGAAGAGGGTTGGTGGGTGAGGGCTCCAGCTGGGGCTGTGGGGTAGGGCTGGGGATGAGAGTATCAGGGTGCAGGAGGAGGCTCTGGGTTGGGATTGAGGGATTCGGAGGGCAGGAGAGGGATCAGGGCTGGGGCAGGGGGTTGGGAGGGGGCCAGGGGTGCAGGTTCTGGGTGGTGCTTACCCCCCTCCTCCCTCCAGCTCCTATGTGGAGGTGCGGCCAGGCGGGTCTGCATGCTGCCCTGTCCGCAGGCGCCACCCCCGCAGTTCCCATTGACTGCAGTATCTGGCCAGTGAGAGCTGCAGAGCTGGGACTTGGAGTGGGTGCAGCATGCAGCGCTCTCTGACTGCCCCTATGCATAGGAGCTGGAGGAGGGACATGCCGCTGCTTCTGGGAGCTGCGAGGAGTCACGATAGGCAGGGAGCCTGCCTTAGCCCAGCTGCACCACCGACTGGACTTTTAACCGTCTGGTCAGCAGTGCTGACCGGAGCCACCAGGGTCCCTTTTTGAACAGGTGTTTTGGTCAAAAACTGGACACCCTGGAAACCTTACCTACACAGCACCCTATGCTGAGCCTGCCTCTCCCCTTCCTCCTGTAGCTAACCCGCCTATGGGAAACCGGCCACAAGAATGGACCAGGACAGGAATTGGCCAAAGTGTGGTTGGGGGGAGGGATAGCTCAGTGGTTTGAGCATTAGCCTGCTAAACCCAGGGTTGTGAGTTCAATCCTTGAGGTGGCCACTTAGGGATCTGGGGCAAAATCAGTACTTGGTCCTGCTAGTGAAGGCAGGGGGCTGGACTCGATGACCTTTCAAGGTCCCTTCCAGTTCTAGGAGATAGGACATCTATGAACACCAAAGTGGGGTGGATAGGAGCCTTCTGTCCCAGATCACTACAGAGTGGCAGCTGAAGTTTTCCTTTTTCTTTTCACAATTTGTTGTAGGCCATGAGGGTGGAGTCTTCAACACAATCAATCATTTCTCTCATTAACTGAGAAAAATTAAACTATTAGCCATTCTTCTCTGCTCCTTCAAACATTTTTGCAGTCAACCAAGCGAGTATCCAATCACCAAGTTAGGTTGTCCCATAACCATATTTACACTGGATAGAGTTTGATAGTCTGATCCAAGGAAAAGATGATGATACTCATGACACACATAGTCTCTGTTATAGGTGGAGGTGGCTGAGGAAAGGAAGGACTCTCTCTTTCAAATCAGAAGCTCAGTGTCTGTGGCCACATAGCAAAGAAGCCCTGTACAGTTTCTGTGATTCACCCATTACAAAAGCTAATTTTCATGAGATACAGTCCTAAAAGCATATTAAAAACTGGAATAAGTCAAGGTGCAGATGGGGAGTATTCACAGGTACCTTGTCATAGATCACCTATACATTTATAAACCTGATCCCATTTGTAAAAGAGAGCCCTTATAAAACAATATTTTTATTCCTATTGAAATGCATAGTATACAACTTATTCCAAGATTGTGGAGATGGGTATCTTTTCCCTTGTACAATTCCAAGCAGATGCTCTCTCTTGCAATATGATATTATGCTAGAGCACCCAATTAACATCTTTAGTAAATTCCCAACATCCCTCACCAAAAGTACAGTTAGTACCCTCACACCCATTCCTAGAGATTACTGGTGAGTCTCTATTAGCTATACGAACTTGATATTACTCAAAACTGATCAAGTTCAGACTCCAGGAAGCCTTGAGCCCTCAGGACAACCTCTGAGACTTTCACTGCCATAGGTACTACAATCATAAAAGCAAGGAAAGCTAAGAAATAGGTCCAAGCCAGAGAGACTGCAAAGAAGAAAGAGCTTTTGAATTCTTGGACTTCCCCATCCTCTAAATTCACTTAAAGTGAGGGATACACATTTTGTCACTAAAGCAAATTAACTATATTTGCAGTGCATTATTTCGACTGGCAGAGAGAAACGCTGCCAATGTGTGGGATGGCAGGGAGGACAGGAGTCAGTTGAAAGGAAAATCTCAGGCTTTTCAATTTCCCATCACAGGTAAGTACATTACTCTCCCTCACTGTTTGAAATAGGCTTGTACATTTCCACAGAAATAAAAACATATTTCAGAATGTGCCACAACCTAACTTTCAAAAATAATCCACACTTTTCCCAGTTCATTTAATGACCCCCAAACCCCACACATTCATTACCAAGCATTTTCAAGATTAGAAACATACAAAAGAATTATTTCCACATAAAAGGATAATTTTATTAATCAGATTCTCCATGTAGATTCCTGAAACTAATCCATTACTCTAATACACTCTGCAAAAGACAGTTCTGTACCAAAGAAAAAACTGGACAGCTGTGACCTACATAGTCTAAAAATGAGATAAAATATGCTCATTTGTCATGAAAAAAGCCCAAAGGATCATTATTAAATATATCTCCCCCCCCCACAAAGTTAGATATGGTTCACATTATAAAATGAATTGGCAAAAGACAAAAAATTCAAAGGCATACTCTTAATTCTTGCCATGATGCATGTACTCTCATGTACATGGAATGTATGATAAGCCAGTTCCCAAGGCCCCAAGGTAGGGAACCATAACATCTTAAGTATATAGGTACAACTGACAGAAGAATACCCTTAGTAATTTAGCAAATGTTCTGGCTTTAGTCACCCTAAAGCTATTTATGAATAGCTTTCTAAATTTAAGTTCCTTGTCTCTATCTTTAAAATAAAACAGAATAAAAATATGTTCATAGAAAGTTACTTGGAAGAGTGGAATAAACTCAAATGAATCAGTTATTCTCTCAAGTAAATGTATATAGCTGACTGATGTAAATATATACTTTGCACAGTTGAATATTTTCCAGGTTAAATAACTATTACTATTTACAGTAGCCTTAACCTTTCCTTCAAAGCTGTTCTCATTTTTCTGGTACATGCACATATAAACATTTTTTTTTGGAGAGGAGGGCTAGACTAATGGCTATTTGTGGGGCATGTTTAGCTGCCACAGAATACTCCGTTGCTCCAGGGGTACTTGGATGGCATAAAGATGTCACCAACCCACATCGCTGTACCTATCATAGGGGATGTAGCTAGAGCTTTACCTATCATCGGGGACTGTCCTCTAGCTTTAATGTGTTGGCATAATAATCAACATAGGACTGTTACAAACCAGTACAATTGATAGCTTCTCTGGTGCTGTTCCACATTACATTGGGAATCAGGGCCAGAATTAGGGACATGCAAATAGGTCTTATAGACACCTTGCCTTACCCTCCCCCACCTTTCCTTTGCTCATTGTAGAAAAGGAGGAATGGAAAATCTGGCCCATCCACACAATCGGCTGTTAAGTATAGTGATTTATTTTACTTTGACTGAGAGATACAAACACCAGTACAAATATGGGAGAGGGAAATATGCGAACATTGATCTCAATGGAAATTGAGGACACTAAGCATCTTGCAGTATCAGTCCCAGAACATAACCTTCTAAAGATATATCGGCAGATCTCCAGCCAATGAAAGTTCAATGTAGTGATGCTCATTTACGCCAGCAAAAAATCTGGCCCATGAAACATTTTCAAAAATGGCTTCCAAAATTGCAGCAACAATTTTTCCCCGAGACATAGGAACATTGACTTTATCAGGGAAACTTTATCTGCATAGAAAAATCAGGTAACTACCCAATCAAATAACTATTCAATTTTCAAGCAAAAGAATGAAATCATGACTGAAAAAAAAATTGTGCTAACAGAATTGCACCTGCAGTTTGAGATGCTGAGTTGAAAATTTGCCTTCTTAAGGCTTAAATTACTTCACAGTGTCCCTTCAATATTGTAGCAAAACTATTGAAAATAATTTGTATTTGGCATCATTATATATGAATAGGAAAGACTATACGGTAGAACTCAGCTGCTTTTTGTGCTACATAAATCACTGCATAGGAGCACCTGCAATTCAAACTTTACCTTTATTTATCCAATAGGATATAAGAACTCCCTTAGTCACATACAACTGTATGGGTAAACAGAATTTTCTTTATCAAGAAAATGATGTGATCTCCCACCTCCTATATCCTTCCAACACCATCTCCTCCTTTTTCTCGTCTCCCCTGCTACGGTTTTCATCTGCTCTCCTCTTGTATCGTATCCACATGATCCCTTGATCCATTTTCCTCACTGCTACTAAGCTCCTTCACCCCCAAAATTTCACTCCCTCCATTTTACTCCCCTTAAGTTCACACTCTTCTGGCTTGCTCCTCTCAAAATAAAATCATGTCACGTTCTCTGCCATGCTCAAACACCCCACTTTTGACCCCACCTACTCCTACAGCTATTTCCCATCTCTCTTCTTTTATCTCTAAACTCATACACATCATTTACAACTACTTCCACAAGTTCCTCTCTTCTAACTACAACTTGCTTTTGCATGCTCTATTCCACCAAAGCTCTCGCCAAGTTTTCTGATGGCCAAATCCCATACTCATCCTCCTTGACCTCTCTGTTGCTCTCACTCCTCCTTGAAATCTTCTCTTTCCTTGGCTTTTGTTATTCCACCCGCTCCTGATTCTCTTTCCCCCCCGTCTATTCACCCCTTCAGTTATGCTTTCCTTCTCTCCTTTCCACTGTTGGCAGAGGTCCTAGAAAGCTCCATCTTTGCTGCCCCCCATCTTCCTTTATATTCTTTTTCTAGGCGATCCTATCTGCTCATAGTTTCCACTTCCGATTGCTTTCTTCCACCCAATCCTACATCCCATCACTTCCCCCATTCTCTGTCACTGTGAACACCATCACCAACCTCCTTGTCACATAGGTCCATAACCATGACTAATCTTTGACTTTCTTTCTCGTACCCCACACATCCAGGCTGTGAGCAAATATTGCCACTTTTTTCTTCATAACATTTCTAACATCCATCCTTTTCTTTCTGCTCCCATCACCCATCTCAGTTATTGTTACCACCATTTCTGACCTTCCTACAGTCCGTACAAAATATATCTTCCTTTCCTCTTGCTCTGATGACATCACTGCTCCCCCCCAGTTCCTCCACTTGTTCCTCTTCACTGCATCAAGTTCAAGCTTCTTCTCCTCCTCATGTTTAAGGCCTTCACAGTGGTGCCACAATCCACTTGTCTGCACTTATCACATTGCCCTGTACTTCCTCTGCTCTGCCAGTGATGTCTGTTCACCTGTTTGTCAGCATCTTACACAGATGCATCTGCAGCATCTTGTATGCTGCTCCTTATGCCTGGAAAGCAAACTATAAACTGATCCATAAGCTCTTCCTTCCCTTCATATGTCTCTCCAAGAACCACTTCTGTGCAATTCCTTGTACTCCTTGCAGCCAGTTAATGATGGCTGGTTTAGGGGCAGATGGCTATACCTGGCCTATCTTATTTATGATATTAATATAAAATAAATTGTAAACATCTATAGCATTTTAGTATGTAATATAATTCTGATAGAAATATTTAAACACTAAAACAACAGAGCACTGTAGTGAGAAGAAGTATTTTAGGATATTTATAAGGCTTATGATACTGTCTAATATCAACAAGAGAATACTGGCGAGTAGAGATGTGGGGAGGATAGAAACACTGTTTCATGAAGGATTTGGAGATTTCGAAATTTGGTTTAGTTTAGAATCTGAACAAAATCCCAAAATTCTGAACTTCCCTATGAAGAAAAATTTCCCAATTTTTTTTGTTTTGGATTTAAATGATTTGTTTCAACAAAATATTTGACTTTAACGTCTATTATATTATATAAAATAAAATAAAACATTCTAAATTAAAAGTTATTTCAAAATGAAATATCAAAACATTTTGTTCCAACATTAGGCCATTCTGACTTCGTTGGACATTTTTTTTCCCCTCCAAAACAAAATTTTGGCAAAATCTATACAATGTCATGAAGCAATTTGATTTCAACAGAATTGCATTTTCTGATGGAAAATTATTGGTAGAAGTTTTTCAAACCAACTGTATTTAAAGCCAAAACTATGAGGCATAAACTTTGAAGAAAAAATACAATATTCTACCGTAATGGCATAAAACATTACAGCTTACAATTGTGCTATTAGAGTGTTCTATGAATTTCCTGTAGAATATTGTAGGTTTTTTGATTTTTTAATATGAGAAAGTGTGTCAATTTTCATCATGATGTAGAATTGTCAGTACCCAATAAGATTTCTTTTGTGAATACAGTTTTATAATTAAGCAATAATGAATGGGTTCAGTGTAACTGGTTTCAATAGCTCAAGTGAGTCCTCACTTTAGACTGCCAAACATTTTTCTGGCAGCTTAGGTGCACAAATGTTTATGCACTCTTCGCTGCGAACAGGCAAACAGCAGAGATCATGAGAGCTTGCAAACGTTTGTTCACCAAAATTCAAAGCTTTGCTGCCCAGCTTGATGCAACACTACTTAATTTTTCTGTTCAAAAGGTATAAAATATTGTTTAAAATCGGAACTGTAACAGCTCAAGTCCCTTTAGGCAGCAACAGCAGGAAGTGTACTACACACTAATAGTAAAGCAACACATCACAGAAAGACCAGGTCTCTGCTGTGATTCAGCCTTCACTTTGGTAGAAACGAGCGTAAGAATGTGTGTATTCCTAAAAACCAAACAGTCTGAACGGACAGCAAGAGAATACCCGAATGCTCTCTGTATTGGTGGTGTCAGTAGACCACTTTCTTCAGCCAACCTCCCTTCAGATACCTGCTTTCTACCTAAATTAGAGAGCAAGC
The DNA here is from genome assembly GCF_002925995.2 of Terrapene triunguis. Taxonomy (NCBI): domain Eukaryota; kingdom Metazoa; phylum Chordata; order Testudines; family Emydidae; genus Terrapene; species Terrapene triunguis. Next base: position 34,667,843 of record NW_020664562.1, on the reverse strand, counting down.
ATCACTGTGGTGCAGTGAAACACTACACCAACTCTGGCACAGAACTTGTTTTATTTTCTGAGAGCTATTCTGAGCCTGCACATAGTGTATAGCAAACAGCACAGCAATCTCACAGATTTCCTGGGACAGCTACCACAAAAAGGGTCTTATCCTGGGAAAACCTTGACAGGAGGCAAACCTAACATGTATTATAGTTTGATTTGATAAGACTATAAAAACTATGAACATAGTTTTCACTTTCTATAGTAAGTTGCTGTGTACACTACAGATAGCCTGTACATTGACCCAAATGATCTGACAATAATAAAACTAATGTATTTTTAAAATGTATCTTCGCAATAAACATTCCAGTCATTTATAAAGCACCTTTCATTTTGAACCACTCTGCAGAGGTCATCATGAGCTAATTTATTAAGTTTCAGTACATTCCTATAGATTACATTTCTGCTTTTTAGTCAGTTCATGAATCCATGTACTGTACCTAACATGTTAGTTCTTGGTCTCCTCCTTTTTCAACCCTTTTCTGAGACTTTCAGTATTTTAACAGCTGTTAGGCAGAATGAGGGAAATTCTGACCCTAATTGAAGTCAATGGGAGTTTTGAAACTAACTTCAATGGGACCAGAATTTCACCCAATTAAATGTGTTACATCGCTTTCAGATCAGATGGGTACAATATACCAAGGGAAATATTATGCAGAAATAACAAGTCTTAAAAATCTCCTATTAATACGTTAATTGCCCATTGTGATTAGACACAGAGAATTAGGGCCTTTAGTTATAATTAATACATTTGACAGACTTCAGCGATCTGACTAGAATGATCGTAAGACTGGATAAAAAGCAGCAAAAGTATCCGTATCTAAAATTTCCAGAAATTGTTTTTGTAATTCATATTTAAATTAAGGTCCAACAAAAATTCAGAATAGAAGACAATTTCTATCAAGAGAGAGAAATGCTGCCAATAAATAGATCCCTGTGTGGATACAAATTCATATCCATGGATGCGGATATCTACCGATATCAATCGGTATCCGTGGAACCACAGGGCTCTCCCTGGAACTGCAGCAGTAAAAGGAGCGGAATGAGATTGCCGCTGCTCTCAGGAACCAGTGCCTCGCGTTGGCAGCTCCTCTGGCGAGGCTATACTGCTCCCACCCCCAGCCCTGCCCCCATCCCTTCCACGCAGCTGTCTGCATCTCCTGTCTGGGGGCATGCGCACCACTTGAACACAACTTCTGGTGAGTCTAGTGCCCACCCCCAGTGGGCGGGGCTGGGGACGGTACAGCTGCGCCAGAGGAGCTGCTGGTGCGAGGCGCTGGCTCCTGGGAGTAGCGGTCCCACGTTCTGCTCCTTTTGTCGCTGCGGTTCCTGAGAGAGCCCTGTGGTTTATATCCACAGATATCCACATCCGCGGGTATAAATTTGTATCCATGCAGGGCTCTACATAAATAATTAATTAAAAATCCTTTTTCATGAGGACTGTCTTATTCCATGACAAGAGTATTTTTATATCATTTATCTAATTCTAGAATTACAATAGATAGCCTGCACTATAAGTAACATCAATTATTAGTTTTTAATTATAACACCAATTTGTGCCATTTTAGTTAGTGTATTTACATTTTGTGTTGGTTTTGCAGAAATATAGAAATATGAAAATATTTTAATTTTACGGGAATAAGGCTTGCCTACATTTTTCTACCAAATTTTATCAAAATAGCCTAAAGAAAGAGAAATCTAATCACTTTTATAAATAAGAGTAAATCACTACAACGTTGTATAAAGTCTTTCAAAATAAATAAAGATAATAAACAGAATCATTAACAATCAAACATGAAACTCCTGACTTGATATCTGAATGATGCAAATTAGGACTGATAGTATTAGCTTCCCCATTTGAAAACACTTTGAAAATTGTTTTAAATTAAAGGTCTATGTGTTTTGTATTCAAAAGTTCATTTAACAATAGTTATTTCTCTCCTTGCTACAATTATAGAACTGTTCAAAACTACTCTGAAATAGATACTGTTAGACCTACTTAGCATAATCAGATTGGTATCCTTAAATTATCAATCATATTTTTCAATGTCCTAACCAGGCTATGCGTGACAAAATCTACAAAATCGTGCAAAGCGGTAACATCACTTTTTAAGACAAAGTGGTCTTTCTTTTCATAAATTTGATTAATATAATTAATGGCTAGTAACTCTTTTTTAAATGTATGGTATAATTCTTCCATTACACTGGTATAAGTCAGGGGTGACTCAAGTGAAGTCAGTGGAGTAATACTGTGTGAAAATTGTATTAAATGAAAGGAAAATTAGAACCTTAGCTCCCAGTCTTTTTATTGTTTCTTTCTACATATTTATATATTTTGAAGATCTATTTTTAAACACCACACCAGTGACAAATAAAATGGTAAAACTGTGTTAAATTTATACAAATAAAATGAGAATATAAATGTATAATGGTGTATTTTAGCCTTGGCTTGCTATAGTTAACATCTTCACTGGCTTCCTCTTGCCTTCCATATCAAATTCTAGCTTCTTGTGTTTATTTTAAAAAAGTCTACACAACTCCACCCTTACTGTATGTTTTTGTTCTCATTTCTTACTAATCCCCTTTTTTGTACCTGTGCCCTACCTGAGACTCTAGTCACTTTGCTTCCTTTGTTTCTTTCTCCCACTCTTATCCTTTATGTCCTTCTCCACAAACTACCCTTTCGTTCTCTCCATTCAAATTCCTCCTGAAAAAACACTTATGCAAATCCTATCCATGATAACTGATGACCCCCCAAAACACAAATAAAGTAAATTTTTAATTTGTGTTGATGAACAAGGGCATCTCATAATAACAGTCCCTCTCATTCTAAAAGTCTGCAGAGTTCTGGGACTGTGCCCGACTGCTTCCTCTGGGGAACAGAATGCCTAAAGTGGGGTGGGAGATCTGGGTCATGGCCAGACCCGGTCTGCCCTGGCCCATGAATCAATCAATGTATCAGAGAGAGCAGTCTGATGGATGGAGGCTGGTTGCTCACTCTGTGTATAACTGGAATACTATATCAAGTTCTGGTGTCCACATTTTAGAAAGGATGCTGACACATTTCAAAGGGTAAAAAAAGAGACACAAATTATTCAAAACATTGAAAACTTGTCTTGCAGGCTGAAGAAGTTCAATCTATGTAGTTTATCTAAGAGAAGGTTAAGAAGTGGTGATGTCTCCTCTGTAAATCTCTGTGGTCACTAGTGAAATCTACGGGCTAATGCGTCCTCCTCTACATGAGACAAGAGCCATGGATTTGTTTAGTCCAAATTCCACGGACCTTGTTCCCACTTTGCACCCTGACCTGACTCTGCCCTGCTTCCTAGATCTCTTATGCACCTGGGACAAAAAAGCAAAACAAAAAGCCCAAATCTCTCCCTGGCTTCCCTTTCCTAACTGCCCCCAAACTCACTGATACAATCATTATTTCTCCTCAAGTTTTCATAACTCTATGCTCTTTGTTTTTCTATACTCCTTCTCCTGTTGTTCATTTAGTGGCTGTTTCAGTGGTTCCGTTTCTCCCTTTTTGCTTTCTGTACTCCCCTCCTATTTTTCCTTTCCATTTTATCCAACGGTTACCTTATCTATCCTCACAGCTTCTCTACCCTGGCAACTGCCAAATCTGGATCTTACTATGTTGAGTCTTGAATCTCCAACTGGCTCTCTGATAGCTCATCTTAAATATTACCTCAGCCATCTCAAACTCAATGTAGTGAAAACTGAACTCACATTTCCCTTATCTTCCTCCCTTCTCCAGGGCTCTTAATAATCCCAGTGTCCTCTCCATCCTCCAGGCTTGCAAACTCACTTCACATTTGATTCCTCTCTGCTCCCTCGTATTGAGTCTGTCACCTCATCCTGATGTTTCTTTACTATATTGCATCCCTTCCTTCACTATTGCCAAAACCCTTGTGTATTCCCTGGTTATTTCTCACTTTGTCTGCTTTAACCTCCTATTTGGCCATCTCACCTTACTCAATTCTCTTCCATCTAAAATACAACTGCTGAAATCATCTTCCTTCCCTGCTACTTGGATCATGTCACTCCTTATTCAAATGTCTTCCCTGTCTTTCCCCCTCCTTGTTATGTTCAAGGTTCTCTTCAACAGCTGCACAGCTCCTCTCTTGCCTTTACTATGTCTTCACTCCCATTTCATCCTATTACCCCTTCTGCTCTCTTCATTCAACCCAATCATCTGTCTTATTAACTCCCCTTGTATCATTCCACTCTGATCTTTTTGGTTCTTCTATGTTGGAAGAGTTGTCATCTTCTACTCTGTCTTCAGTCAAATATCTCCTGAAAGTACTTGTCTTCTGCAAAATCTTTCAATGATAATCTTCCAAAAGAAACATTTAAAAAGTAACTAGACTACTTTGAGATTGGACCTTCCAATCCTTAGTCATCTGGTATGTTCTGTGTCTGAACTGTATTCTTTGTCCAGTTTAGATTTTGTGTCCCTTGGCATAAAGACAATGTCTTCTATGTTTTGAATAATAGTGCACACACAAATAATAACAGGGCTCATAGTCACAGAGTTCCCCTTTTGGGATTTCTCCCTTTTCATTATGTTTAAGGATCAGATGTAGCTTTGTAATATATCATCATAGAGGGCTAGGGGGAAAAGAGTTCACTGAGATATAAACACAAATAACAAAATCAGACAGAAAAGTGCTGTTGGACAGTATGTGACAGTAGTATTAATAATCTTTATAATGTTGTAATAAAATGAAATGCCCTTCTATTGGGCTCACTGTGCCCATGTCATAGAGGCAAAGTCATAGTAGAATGTTACATTAGACATGAGGCTTTGTTGAGCCAAAGGAGAAACCTGGTTCCTTATTAAAAATAAAAATATACTTTAGAAATTTATCATAAATGCTCTCATACGCTGAAGAAATACTATTACAAATCTAGTACTTTGGAACATTACTATAGCAAGTGTGGCATATATTTTTGTAATAAAGTTTGGAAAAACTAAACACTAACAGCAAGGACCAGATGCACTTGTGTCTTCTAGTTCCCAAACAGCTTCTTTTCAGATATAAATTATGAATTTAAATGGCAAGTGTTTGCTTTCATTCTAGTGTATAGTTATGTGACTTTTTTGAAATCACTGGGCAAGCAGCAAATATTGTACGAATCCGGAAAATCCTTTCTCTGCCTTGGGAATGCTGAAAATCCTGTGATGTCACAGCTCAGTACACACTGCCAACTGTCCATTTTTTTGGGCTCAGGATCATCCCACATATTTTGGTACATAAGAGGTGGCAACCTTAGTACGTGTTAGAATCGGGGGTTGGCAAACCTTTAAAAATTCCCCAGAACCTTACATTTGTATTGATTTGAACTTCCGTTAAATTCATCCCTATGCAGAGAAGCACAAATAAAGCTGAAGTTAGAATTAAGTGGTGCATAGATTTTGTCTGGCCCTCTGCAACAGGGTTAAATATAACCCATAGAAAATATCCTTTAAACATTTTTAAAGTAACTAAAGATTATATACAGTACTATTGGTGCATTAATAAAACATTTGAAAAGATGGTGGGCTTGATTACAGAGTGGTACTTGGGTGCTGCAATGCTGTGTATTGCAGTGCCTACCTAAAATTCACAACCCCAAGTTAGGCACTCAAGCTCCCTATATAATGCATGTGCAGAGTTAGGAGCACAAAATAGGGATTCACAAAAGCCAGTATGCTGAGCAGGAAGCTACCTAAACTAGCTAGTAGGAAATGTCAAGGAGACAGGTATGGCATAAGCCATGCCCCTCAAAGGAATTTAGGTCTAGAATCCAGGTCTCCACCCTCCCAGGGGAGGGCCCTAAGCACCAGACTATAGAGTAATTCTCACTCTGGCCAAATGAATACTTTATAAAAAGTGGAACACTTTCAGGGGGAAAGATGGAGAGAGGCGTACCTGTGAATACCCTATTGCCAAGTGGTTAGGGCACTCTACCTCAAGGTAGGAGACCTTGGTTCAAATTTCTGTTCCACATCACACAGAGGGGGAATTTAAACCCATCTCTTCCACATCCTACCCGCGTGCTCTGGCTATTGGGTGTCAGGGGGCACCTCCTGTCTTCTGGAGGGGGGAGGGGTTAGAAGTGCTCAGAGAACACCTACTGGATCCGGTACCTCAAGTAAAAGACAGGGAAACAGCACCTTTGTGACTCCCACCAGGGCTAGGGAAGGAGCTGGGCACCAAGCTGCTCAGGGATGTCAGGACTCAGGCAGCTTTGCACATGCCAACTGGCAAAAATTTAAGCACCTAGAGGACTTTACCAGCAGAAATGTAGGCACTTGGGGCTTCTCTACACAACCCTTAAGTTGTGTAACTTATGTCGCTCAGGGGTGTGAAAAAGTCATCCCCTGAGCGATGTAAGTTAGATTGACTTAAAGAGACGTCCTCACCACCATCGGCAGGAGATGCTCTCCTGCCAACATAGCTTCTGCCTCTCATTGAGTCGGAGTAATTATGGCGACAAGAGTGCGCTCTCCTGTTAGCATAGCATGTCTTCACCAGACGCACGATATCGGCGCAGCTGAACCAATGTAGAACGGGAGTGAAACAAGCCCTTGGAAACTTTAGGGATGCGCAGGGATTGGAGGTGGTTGAACGGTGGTTTTGTGAATGCCGGTGGTGTCTAAATGTTGGCTATATGGGCCTAAAGGGCTAGTTTGGTATCTAAGTCTCCCATATGAATCTAGCCCTGTGTATATGTCTAATCATTGAGCAATGCAAATAATTACGTTACTATTGTTGTAATTAAAAGGATGCTGTCAAGATTATTAGGCCAAAAATTGATTTATTTTGATAGAATTGCTCCAACTGCAAAGTCTTACCTTCTGGAATCCAATACATTTGTTTAATTTTATAACTGATGCTCCATCTGAAAATTTTAATAAAGAAATCTCTGGTGCAATTTGCTGTCAGGGTAACAGCAAACAAAGCAGCACATGCCCGATATAACAAAAATGTGTATTTAACTGCATATATTATTTCTGAACTCACATAACTTGCCTTAGTATAATGGGAATTAATCACACTCCTCAGTGAAATAATGAAGATGAATTTCTCAGATGATGTGACTTTTAAGTCACTATAGTTATCTTACTGAAACAAGATAAGCCCTAAAACAAAGCTAGGCTATATCTTTTTGGGCTTTCAAAGATGGCTGACCAGTTTGCAGAAAGAATATTCATTGAACTAAAGATCAGAAACCTGGAAGCTAATCCTTCTCAAAAACTTGACAGCATTTTCTCTGTGGTTTGGGATTACGGACTCAACACGTGGGCTTTCCAAAGCAGGCCGGCATTCTCTTGACCATGATTTCGAGAGAGCAACAACAATGAGATTTTGAAAGGTAACTGCTCAAATGAAATGTTTATCTAAAAGTTTTGGATGGCCCCTGAAAACTTTAGGTATCTGGGCTAACACACATAAAATATGTGTATCAAATAATATACTACTTAAAATAAATGCTTAAATATGCTATACCATACTGATTCTGTACGTTCACAGTATTCTGATATTTGGGATATATATGAGTACTCTAATGTACAGTATTTTCATTATACATGATTTTACATTTCTAATTAAAATTAATTTGCTATTATATATGATTAGATTATAATATTGGTAAAACTGTTCTATGTATTTATATAGTCCATATTTAATGACGTGCTTAGTGCACATATTTAAGGAAAGCCTTATTCCCTTTACTGCAAATTGATACTCTAATAAATTACTCAGAAATTAATACAAGTAACTTATATAGGGATATATCTAGCCAAGTTTAGAGTTAAGTTTATTTTCATTGAACACAGTGATTTTGTACTAATAATTTAGATTTAGTACATTTCTCTGCATTGCTTTTATGTAATTTTATTATTATTAACAGCAGAGCTGTAGCACCTAGAGGCCTCCACCAAGATCAGGTGCTGCAGCTAGGTGCTGTAAATATAATAATAATAGAAAATCTGAGCAGGGGCATCATTTACTATGGGGCAAAGGGAGCAGTTGCCTACTCCCTCCAGATTTTCATAGATCTATATGCTCCATTGTCTTTTCCCACTTTTTTGCTGCTCTGCCCCACATCTTTGCAGGATATAATATAATCACATATCTTCTATATACTGACACAATTTAAGCTGTGCCTGCCCCCCCAGTTTTTCTGAAATGCCACTGCTGCTGAGGAGCTTAGAGTCTGAGTCTTGAATTCTGTAATGAGTTTCAATAGTACCTAGTACAATGCGGCCTTGATGTCGGTTGGGGCCTCTAGATTCTATCATAGTACAAAACATTATCACTTTAATTCTACAGATTCAGAAATGAGGGACAGACACATTAAGGCTCCATCCCTGCAACTGGCTCCACATGAAGCCCCGCTGACTTCACAAGCAGTGGCAGGACTAAGTCACACCAGAAGTCTTCAGCAGAGACTGGAACTGAACCCAGATCTCCCAGTGCCGTAAGCACAAGACTAACTTGCTTCTCTAGAACGCACCATGTTTATCAGATTAAGAGATATTTTAGAAAACTACTAGACTGTTAGAATTTTATTATTAAAAATACAGTTTCTAAGAACACTATTGTCTGTAAAATTCTATTCCTATTCTTTTAAGCTGATATTATTTATACTCAAGAGAAAAATTGTAGGTATTTATATACAAATTCAGTAAGCTGACACAAATAGTATTATTGACCACTGGTCCCCCCACCCCCAGTTCCCCACACTCTACTTAAAACTTGCAAAGTAAGTTACTGATACTTCAAAAGGAATATTCTTGTATGGAATCCCACTCATGTCAATAGGATGACCCAATAGCACAAGGATCTGTGCAGGAAGATCACTTGAAGGATTGGTGTCTAAGTTCATGCTGCAGCAAAACAGATGCTTTCTCATTCTATACATGGTTTTGCATTTATCAATGCATTTGTTTTAACCTACACAGATTGGATGATCTTCTGCTATATAAATAGGGGTAAAAATGGTAATGGTTGATCAGTGCCAATCAACCAAGTTATTTCACTTAGTAAAGCTTATATAATAAATTATAGTAACTTTCCCAGTTTCAGAGTTACTGCGTAGTGGGGATGATGTTAGGTGTCTGGTAGGGAGCCACTAGAATTGTGCTATGACAGTAATTTCATCCTGGTTTTGCCTGTGGTTAGAGATGTAACAGTTATCTGACTGCAATAGCCATAACTTCCTGTACAGGATGATGCTGGAGGGTGTGACAAAGTGGGAATTTTCTGTAATATTTTTTATGAATTCTAGGCACGCCTCAGTTTCCCTCTGTATTGCTACCTAGTGGGTGTGAAAGGATTAAAACTGCTCCTGGAACAGTGCAGGAGACAGGAGGTGTGTGTGTGTGTGTGTGTGTGTGTGTGTGTGTGTGTGTCACCTCCCTGTGTAGGTGGATGAATCGAGTCATTAAAGGATTGGCTCAAATTGACCTAAGTCAACAGAAGGTCCAGCAAGACAAAGATGCCCCAAGGACTGAACAGTCAACATCTAACAGCAGGAAACCCCAGCAGGCCTGACTTGTGAAATGAGGGAAGAGCAAGTTTCCAGGGGACTAAAAGAAGGGTTGCCTTTTTGGGAGGACTCAGGAGACCAGACCAGGGGAGACAAGAGGGGGCCAGGGGAAGATAGCCAGAGATACAGTCCATTATGCTTGGCTGACTCATCATGGCACTAGGTTGGCTGGGATGGACTATGGCTTAACGTCTGCCTTTCTGTGCTAACCTAAAGACTTTCAGATTTTCTATGCCAGATAACTAACAAATGGTTACCCTGTTTGGGAAGGCTGCTTGTGTTGCCACAAATACTCAGTGAGAGCATTGCACCCTGGCTTGGCTGGATTTGTCGCAGGGAGCCGTGGACAGAGACAGAGTTTTGCTGGTTCCGAAGGGCCAATCTCATTGTCTTGGAGGCCCTGGGCCTGCCCCTGCAGAACTGTGTGGGTCCTTGGAGCCCGGTGCACTAAAGGGGTCACTCCCAAAGAGATTGGTTACAGGCTGGAGCATACACCAAGCCCTGTGATTATGTGAGAAAGGGCATTTGGAAATCTGACATTCCAGTTTATATCATTTTAAAAAGGAAGTTCCACTGGAAAATCAGGTCATTTACATGGCATTTTCAGCATGCCAAAGTGTTTTGAATTTCCTGGAGTTAACACCAGTAGCTTAGGAAATTTACCAAGACGAAGACTGAAAAAGTAAAACTTTCCAGCCAGCTCTAGTTAATATTGCTCTCTAGGAAGATAGGATGTAGGCATGGCAGGGGAGCCAATGACATGACAGCTTTTCAGAACAGCTATGCTGGCAATGAGAGGCTGGCTCTGTGTGTAGATACCCAAGGATCCACAAGGTTGGAATATGATTTTTCACAAGGAAACACAAGTTCTGTAAGTCTCTGCCTTCTCCTTCCCCACATGTCTGAGAGTTCCTTTCTCCCAGACTATTGATGGTAAATCAGTGGGTAAACTTCAAAAATTTCTGACAACTATTTCCCCCTACTCCCTACACACTTTTTTCCATAGGAGGGACTGATTTGACTCTCAGTAAACAGAGAGGTTACTGTGAACTGCTATTCAGTACTCCTAAGTTACGTATTAAAATTGCACAATAACTGTTTCAATAACTGAAACAAAGTGTGCACCTTAAGAAAAATCAAGTTTATCTAAGCTTCTCTATTTCGTTTGTTTGCAGGATGGTTTGTTTTAATATTTGCTAAAGCTTGCAGGCACTATATATACACCATTAAATAAATGAATACATCATTTCCAGAACTGCACATCAGTATACTGTGGCATGAGGGACATTATTTTCCTCAGGGCTGTTTAATAAGGAGTGGAATTTCCTTTAGTCTCCAAAAGCAATTTAAAAAAAAATGAGAATGAAGACCTACAGAATTCAAGCAAATCCTGAGAGTAACTTATTTCAAATGTGAGTAAACTCTCAATACTAATTATAGCACTAAATTTTGATTTCATACTAGTGCTAGTAAGGAGAAATTCATTGCAATCATTGGAGTTACAATGAAGAGAGATCAGAGTATTTTTCACAAATAATTCACAATTCAAATAAGAGTTTGGAAGAGACAAAGCTGAGGTCATTATTATTTATTGTTATTAAAGATCCTATGGCATTATTGCAGAAACAGTTGTATAAACTTTAGAGCCAAATTCCAAGTTCGGTATTTGTATTCTGCCGTCTGTATCTAAATTCCCCCTTATGCTATTCCTTAATAGTTTCTATTGGATAAAATATTCTTTACCTATTATATTCTTAACCTCTTGCCCTAGACTGTTAACGTATATAGTGTTACTGTGAGCTTTTGAACTGTTGCCACATTTCAGGAGCGGGTGAAATGATTTAAATTTACAAATCAGTTTGTAAAGTACTCGGGGCTCCTTTGTGACAAAAGATGCTATCTAAATGTAATTTGTTACCATCGATAGGCAGGACCCCTTGTGAATTACATTTGGAGCCAGAGTCCAACAACAGTTTTGAAAAGAGTGAATCTATTATACATTTAGACTACTTACATTATATATATATATATTATACACACACACTTGATTTTTATGCCTGGTTTGCTACAGTCCTGGCATTTGAGAAGAAACTACACTCAGACCTCAGAAATCCCATGGCCACTGTCCCACACCCACGCTATCTATTTAGGGTTGAATCATAAATATATATATGAAACGTCTCAACTTTTTCTTTTTTTAAAGTAAGCTTCTAGCCATTTCCCTTGCAATGATAGCCTTGAACACTGATCTAATCCAACGTAAAACAGTCTTATAACTGACGATTAACCAAAAAACTGGGCACTCCTTCTTCAACAGGAAGATGGGAAAGACCTAAAGATCCACCCATCATTGATACAAATACAAAGACTCTTTTAAGCAAAGCAAAACGTGTCAGTCCAATTAAACAACCTATTTTACAGTTTTCTGTAGTGCACATCACTGTAGCTTCTAAAACCCTCTCCAGGTATACTAAATCTGTGTAGAGGTACCCTACTGCACTTCCTGGATTCTTTTACACTTCTTGGGGTTGAGGTTTTTTCTTTGTTTTTCATTTTTTATGTGTAAATCCTTTTGGTTATGCTGAGAAAGTTTTATCAAAGAGAATTGTCTTGGAGCATATCCTAAAACTGGTCAGATCCTTGATTAGGCTAATCATCCCTATAAGTTTATTTTTGGCTCTCACATGTTTTATCCTGGAATTTGTGAAATGCACTGTCCCAGATGGATACAGCTGTCTTAGCAATTCCTGGAAAGAGGTCTTGAACTGGCAACAGCACACTGGAAGCCCAGAGATGAATTGTAGTACGGGGAATGCATTCACAGTAGCCTGTCCTATTGAGGAGACTGGCAGCCATATTCTACCAAAGCTGGTACCCTCTGAATTGTTTCCATTTCAGCTCCTAATAGAGTGAGTTATAGTGAGTCTGGAAATGATTAATGTATCACTGTGGGCAGATTCCTGGCTTAAAGGAAGGGGCAAAGTTTCCCAGCAAGTTGAAGATAGAATAGGGCATTATTTACTTTGGATGCTTCCATTTCATCCAGGGATAATGATAAGTTAAACAGGACCCCAGAGTTTTTCACCACGAGGCATATGGGGGAGGATGCTTTCACTGGGAGGAAGGGGGGCACAGTGTTTCAGATAGTTCTTTGTTATCATCTCCCTTCTGACTAGAATCACTTCAGTTTTCTTCAGTCTGAACCTCACACTCCTGTATGCAAGAGATGATCTATTATAGGCATTGTGACATCTTTATGATGGCGCTATTTGGAGATTGAGATGTACAGCTGGGTGCCACCAATATATTGTTGGCAGTGAAGCCCATAACATCTCATGACCTCTCCAAGCGGTCTCCTGTAGTTACTGAAGAGGGTATGTGCAAGGATACTTCTTTCTTTGATTTTGCTCTGCAAAGCTTATTGCTTTGTCTTCCTAACATGCCCACGGATTGTACTAAACTTGGACAGTTTCTAGCAATCACCAAGATGACATAAGAAATTGCTGATTATGTTTCCTTTTTATGGCTTGAACGAGTTAATTAGAGCTGGGTGACAACCACAAACAGTGATTTGTAAATATCTGAATGGGAGAAAAAAACTGCACTAAATTCTGTTTGCTATTATTTGTCAGTTTATATAACATATACCTCTCAGTTTGCTATTGTTCAGACAGCATCCAGGGAGTCATGAAAATGTTCATGTTCCTAAACATTTCACAAAATTTAGCACAGTAAGTATTTGTATGAAAATTTGTACGAGGAATATATGATGTGCTTATTTTCCTGTTTTCATAGACTCCAAGGCCTGAAGGGAGCACTGTGATCATCGAGTCTGACCTCCTGTATAACCAGGGCCGGCTCCAGGCACCAGCATTCCAAGCAGGTGCTTGGGGCGGCAATCTGCAAGAGGCGGCAGTCCGTGTGTTTTTGCCGCTCCAAGCAACGCGCTGAATTGCCGCTGCGGACAGCAGGGGCAGTCCGTGTGCCGTTAGGGCGGCACGCGCGTTTCCGCGGTGGCGGCAATTCGGTGGCAGCTTCTATGTTCAGCTGCCCGCGGGGGAAATTCAGCGGCTTCTGTCTTCCGTCTGAAGACATAAGCTGCCGCCGAATTGCCGCCGCCGCGGAAACGCGCGTGCCGCCCTAACGGCACACAGACTGCCCCCGCCGTCCATGGCGGCAATTTGGCGCGCTGCTTGGGGCGGCAAAAACAGTAGAGCCAGCCAGGTCATAGAATTTCCTCAAAAGATTTCCTACAGCAGATCTTTTAGAAAAGCATCCAATCTTGATTCAAAAATTGCCAGTGATGGAGACTCCACCACAATGCATGGTAAAACATTCCAATGGTTACTTACTCACTGTTAAAAAGTTACATGTTATTTCCAGTCTGAATTTGTCTAGCATCAACTTCCTGCCATTGAGTGGTATTATACCTTTCTCTGCTAGAGTGAAGAGCCCATTATCAAATATTTGTTCCTCATGTAGGTATTTATAGACTGTAATCAAGTCATCCCTCAACCTTCTCTTTGTTAAGCAAAATAGACTGAGTTTCTTTAGTCTATTACTATAAGGCATGTTTTCTAAGAACATAAGAATGGTCATACTGGATCAGACCAGTAGTCTATCTAGCTCAGTATCCTGTCATCCGACAATAACCAATACCAGGAGCTTCAGAGGGAATGAACAGGTTATCATCAAGTGATCCATCCCCTGTTGTCCATTCCCAGTTTCTGGCAAACAGAGGCTAGGGAAGCTTCAGAGCATGGTTTTGTATCCCTGCCCATCCTGGCTAATAGCCATTGATGGACCTATTCTCCATGAACTTATCAAGTTCTTTTTTGAACCCTGTTTAACCTTTAATCATTCCAGCAGCTGTCACACCAGTGCCATATATAGAAGTAAAATAACACCTCTATTCCTACTCAAGAATCCCCTGTTTATGCAAGCATGGCATTAGCCCTTTTAGCCACAGTGTTGCACTAGGAGCTCAAGTTCAGCTTATTATCCACCATGATCCCCAAATCTATTTCAGAGTCACTGCTTCTCAGGATAGAGTTCGTCATCCTGAAAGTATGGCCTTATTCTTTTTTCCTAAAGGTACAGATTTACATATATCTGTATGAAAATGCATATGGTCTCCTTGTGGCAAGCTTACCAAGTGACCCAGATCACGCTATATCAGTGACCTGTCCTCTTCATTACTGAACACCACTCTCCCAAATTTAGGATCATTTGCACACTTTATTAGTGAGGATTTTATGTTTTCTTCCAGGTCAATGATAAAAATATTCAATAGCATAGTGTCAAAAATCCATCCCTGCAGGATCCACTAGAAACACACCTGCTCAATGATTCCCTGTTTACAATTACACACTGAGATCTATGACTTAGCCATTTAATGTGTGCTATGTTAATTTTATATTGCTCTAGTGTTTTAATCAAAATGTCATGCGGCACCAAGTCAAATGCCTTACGGAAGTCTAAGTATATTATATAAACTCTATTACCTTTATCAACCAAGCTTGTAATATCAACATGTGACAATCATACACCAAGATGTAAGGAATAATGGATAGTCCACGTGAACAGCTTGAAATGTCAACCATAGGTAATCTATGGTTGACATTTCAATTTACTTGTGAATAATGAATACATTCACAGACGAACAATTGTTGGACAGAACTAAGGGGCTAAATTCACAACGAATATTATTTGTTATAGACATTCCATCGGTGGTTAAGTATTCTACATATAATAAAGATAATAAATTAAACACAATTTTAAGTTAGCCAGTAACTGCAATGTTGTTTTTCTTCAGCGATTTCTATATGTCCGTATAAAAGTTTGTAAATATGCTTAATCACTTGCTCTCACATCACCTACCAGTTATAAGTCTGATCCACCTCCCATTGAAGTCAATGAAAAGATTGCCATTGACTTCAGCAGGAACTGGATCAGGCCCTACTGAAGGAAAAAGATCTCCAATGCAGTGTCACATATTTGGTATCCCAGATTAAAATGCCAGAATTTCAAAGACTTCTCTTCAGGAGTTGGACTTTCCAAAGGTAGCCAACAGATAAGTTGTTAGTGAAAAAAGTCTAATATCACATTGCTATATGCAAAATGTATTTCTAATGACAGGGTGCCTCAAAACTTGTGTAAAGTAAGAAATGATTTCACTGTGTTCAAGTTCCTTTAATTCCTTTTGTAATTATTGATACGCACACAAAAAGTGTCTACTGCTGTAGAAAATTTGTGTACAGCATTTTCATCATTAGATCTATAAACAGAAAAACTCAAAATGTGCATTTTTATGCTCCTCATCCACCTTCAAAATACTTTTCTGACAAGACATTTTGTCTGGAACAAAGAACTTCTCACAGTCAAATACATCATATAAAATCATCGGGTATAAAGCAATGAGAAATCTTACCTTCCACAATTTTAAAATTGTGTCACTGGCCAACCCTTTTAAAAACCACACAGTTCTGGTACAATATACTTTCAGAATATTCTGTGGTTGGCATGGAAGAGGCACTGTTGTTTACCTACAAATCCAAGTTAAGTTGGCACCTGATAGAACCAACTGACCCCAAGATCTTTTCACAAGACCCTATATAGCCCATGTAGCCCAATGAGGTCAGATGAATGAGATTAGATAAATAGCAGAGATTGATGAGACTGCTATGGACGTTGTGTAATTGATTTGATTTAAAACAAAACAACCCCCAAAAATTTCAGGTGAGTGAAATTTTCACCTAAACTTCCAACTCTTCAGAGAAGGAGCCCATTAATTAATTACTTTGAAACCCCATAGAAAGTGATCACCTTTTTTGAGTTCATGCAAATAAGATTATGCAATTGTGAATCCCCAGAGAAAGAGGTTCATTAATACCAAACACAAAATCTGGGGCAACCAAGAATGAAAGAGTCAAATCTGCAGCTTTGAACAATCTTCTTATGATGATAAATCAAAATACTTTGAAATTTGGAAGAATTACACCAACTGAAATCTCCAAGATGGAAGGCAACATGAATTTGATATATGAGAGAAGATGTGCTATCCCACTTTGAAATTAAACCTAAACCAGAAGTGTTTGTTTAGAATGTACCTGACTCATTAAAAAAATATTTCCTCTAATGGAGTGAAATTTGAAGGGCAATTTCTATCCTGCCTATTGGACTTATTTGAAAGTTTGAAATTTCTAGTCCAACACCAATTTGTGGAATCAGCATCGTGTGCATACATCTGTGCTATTTTGCTAATTTAAACCCCAAACCCTATATTGGTGAGTATGTTCCTCATACTCACATTCATGATCCATAGCAAGATTCTATTTTCTCATCCATTATGGTGGCCAAAAAGTCATTACCATGAAGTGAAAGTGTCCTAATTTTCCCAAGTGAAGTGTGGAAGAAGTGCACCTGTAATGTGTAACTCTCAAGTTGCCTCCAAGATTATTAGGCTTGGCTAAATTTTCTCATGCAAGACCTTGAGATTCTGAAGATGTCTCATAAGGTTGTATAGACCAGAGTCAAGGCTCCTAGGAAACATGTATCGTATCACTTCACATAAGGGCCTAGGGCAGAAATAGTCTCCATGAAATGTGGGGTGTGGAGTATACAGTAAAAGGTATTGACCATAGTTTCTGTTGTTTGGCTATGCAGGAAGATGGACAGGAGACTCTGGATGTAGTTTAATTAGGATGTAACTTTATTCCTAAATGTCTGGGAGTACCTGGAAGATAAAATTGTTGAGAGCAGGTAATTCCATATTCCAGGATCTACTGGTATCCCGTTCTCTTATCGATTCTGGTCCTCACCCCCTCCCTCAAATGAAGGTTAAGGGGGGCTATAAGGAAGGGTGTGTTGACTCCCTGCCATACCAGCCAAAGAAGTTCCGAATCCCACCTATTTCCACTCCTTTAAAGAATACCTCCTTTATATCTTTTCCAATCCATTTTATCTGATCACTGTATCTGTTCCCTATGGAGTACCTGCACTGGACTTCCACAACAAGAAGACAGCAGCAATTAGCTTGGCTGCCTCCCCCACATACCTAGCTGGCTTCCCAGACATCTAGTGAGGCCTTCTTTAGCCAAAAACATATCAGCTCCCAAGTCTGAGAGGTGGACCCCATCCTTCCTGAATAACTTTGATGCCCTGTATGCTATGTCTGAATGAGAAATTACCAACCCCCTAAGTTACCTATTAATTTGGCCACCTCCATGTTCACATATCTCCCAGACTTGTTAACCTGTGGGAGCTTCACAGCTCCCTGCCACAACCTGTGTTGCGACAAGTCTAACCAAATAATATTTACTCCTGAGAAAAGTTCCAGGATCTAGCCTAAGTAAGTCCCCCCCTTTACCCATTCCCATGTTGTGTTCCCCGAGGTGAACCACAGTGTATTCAGTGTCTGCTCAGCGGCAACTACTGGGTACAAAAGGGGCATCAGCTGGTCCCATAACATGCCCCTCCTCCCATGCCAGCTAAGGACTGTTTCACAACTGAGATGCAACTGTGAACCTCCAGACAACCTGGAAGCCCACCTATGCTCCCAGGAAACAATACTGTGCTTGCAGATCCATACCACCATCAGCCTGGCCTGTCTGAAAGCATCTGGAATGCAAACACAGAGGAACATAAACACTGATTCCCCACCAATGGTCTCACAGGTATTCTGTATGCTTCAGAATACCTGCATCCAATTGCCCCGGCCCCCAGACCCAGTTGTGCTTCTGCTGGTGCTGCTCCAATCTTGAATGAGTGGGAACCCAATTCCTGTGCTGGAAGCCCCAACCTTGTCAGTCCCCATTTGTAATAGACTGGTATATTGTAAGGGGACTCCCACCACTGTGAATAAAGAGGGGCCCATCCCTCTATGATCTTATTACCATGTATGACCTCATGGCCTTGATAAGGTAGATCCCATACTTGTCACCCTCCTGTAAAATAACGTGATTTCACCCTGGCCTCTTTGATCTACTTTTGACCTCCTTAAGGTTAATATCACCAATCACCCCTCCCAATGTATATCCCTCAATTCCAAAGCCCTTCCGAAAGAATCCTAACAGGACCCAGGTACTAGTTCATTGATCCCAAGAGAGTCAAAAATGCTACTAGGAATGCAGCCCTGAACAAGACCACCTCTTGTCCACAATGTCATATGGGCTTTGGGATCCACATCAGATCCCTAAGCATATTGACAGCGATAGGATAAAGTGTATGCTCCCTATGGTCAGTGGTTCCAGACAACCCTCCTAGAAACCTTCAAACTAAAAACCCACTACAAGGATCTGGGTACCACTCAGCCTATTGACAAATGTAATGCCCAATAGGCGAGTGGAGATGGTTGATGATGCCAGTTGCCAGGTGGCTAATGACCCCATGTACTGCAGCACCCAATCCTCTGTAATCAATCATATCAGTGACAGGCCTTCCTGAAATTGCACAAAATCATTAAAACTTCTTTTATAGCTCCACAATATTTGTGGAGCCATTGAACTCTTTGCTACACTGACAGCCACCGTATGCCTAGGTTCCCTAGAACTAGTGGCATCCATTTATGTTCCTTGCTGGCTCCTGGTGCCAGCTCTTGAAATCTGTCCATCTGAAAATAAAACAATGCATCTGCTATGCCATTATCAAACACAGGCATATGTGTGGAAGGGGAACAGATGTTAGGTCTTAAACACTGTAGTACAAATGCTCTTACCAACCTCATAACTCTGTGTGATCTGGAGGTCTGGTGAATGATAATATGTACCACCACCATCTTGTTGCACAAGAGAAAAACATCTTTTTATTATTTCTATTCCTCAAATGATCACTGCAAATCTGCAACCAAAATGGGGGGAAAATCCAGAAATGTTATGTCCTGCACTATTCCTTTTGTATCCAGGTATCCATTTCTGGGCACACCACCTTGCTTGGTAAAACACCCCAAAACCTGTACCTCACAAAGCATACAAGTGAATCTTTAAATCAGCCTCAAGTATCCATTCCTCCCTCCACAATGACACTTCATTAAAATGGCTCAGAAACTGTTCCCGCATCCCAATCCCCCTTTATCTCTCTAGTAACTCTTACAAAGTTGTGATATGCCTGAGGTGGCAGCTGCAAGATATCTACCCTGAGGCTACCACCCAGTAGGCAAAGACGCCCAATAATAGATTGCAGCTCACAGCATGTAATTTTCTTGACTGCTTTTCCTCTCCTAATCAAGCCCAGTAGCTTCTGAGGGTTATCCTGAGGGAGTTCAGATGTACCTGGCAGTGTGCCTAGCTCAATCCCCAGGTAGGTCAGGGTACTGGAAGGCCCCTCTGTTTTTTCCTGTTAGAGTTATCCCCAATTTTTCAGACCAGGCCTGAAAAGTGTCCAATGGGCTACTACACTTGTCCAGATTCACCCTGCCCGCAAACAAAAAGTCACCTAAGTAAATATACTGCTTTAATGTTGTAGGTTACTCACTAGCTCTCTAGCCACCCTTAAATGGGCAACACACCTTCTGCTCTCTAGCCACCCCTAAAGGGATAAGACACCTTCTCTTCCAAGCACAACAAAGGTCCCCACTGCCTAATGTGCAGTGAGGTCAATCTTAGGACCTGCCACGGACTGCAAAAGTTGTGTGTGAACTCCACCAGTTTTAAATAAAAGCGATGTGAGTACAAGAGTTGCCGCCTTCTTGGCCTCATTTTCCCCAGTTATGTATACACAATAGAGGCTGAATTTGTCCTATGGTGTTTTATTTTTATAAAAAAGAAGAAAAAAGAAAGTGCTACATTCTGACCCTCACTGAGATTTACAGGACTATAATGAAGCCACTGTGTTATTCATTCATTTACAGTCTTATCCTGTGTAACCCTGTTTTCTTTTTTATGTTGTGGTAAGACTCCATTTTACTGAGTATAAATAAAAACTACTTTACAAAAAAAGGAGCAACAATTTAAATAATTTTCCTTTTACAAGTATTTCTTGCTCCAGTGAAAAAAATCTATTACAATCAAAACAAAAAGTAAATTTTACATAATTGCATAATTGTGGATGCAATAACATTGTGACAAGAAGAGAATAAGTGAAATTGAAATATTTAGCACAGTGCACAAAACACACATATACATGAATTTTCACAGTAAATTTTATAAAGCTTTTAAATGATGTGCACTACATTTACTTACGTAAAACTAAAACTACAATTGGCTACATTTTGTACTAATGTAGAACTGATCTTTTACTTATGTGGTAATCAATCACCAACTGGGAAAATGTGATTTGGGGTAGGGAGCTTGGGTTCTTTTTTGCATTTACATTGTTAGATCCTTAACAGCATTTTGATTGAAGAACATTGCTTTAAAGGTCCCCACCTATTGCTTATTAAATATACTTTGCCTTGTGTGCAAAGGAAGCATCAGCACTGGGTCTGACAAAGTAAGTGATGGGTATGTTGGAAAGAAAAATGGCTATGTCTTGACACATCATTTGTTTCCAATTTATTGCTGAAGCAAAAATATGAAAACCTCATAAAAAGTAATATTTTTCTGAGCTTTTGATTAACCAGTATCTCATACTTTTCTCATACCATCAGAATTACATAAAGCATTTAACAAGCCTCTGTATTTTCACTGGAAATATACTGCCATGTAAATGTAGTTATCCATCACTGATGGATTTCTTTTTTATTGATTTAAACATCAGCCTTATAGTACAGTAACAATGAACTATGTTGCCATAAAAATAGATCATAATGAAAAAATGGAGAAAGAAATTTAAAAAAAAAATAGTGTGCTAACAAGGGCATTGTTACCCATATGGTTCTATCAACCACTGTTAGAGTCAAACTGGTATAAAGATTTACCAGAAGACAAGAACTGATGGCTAATAGCCTATCATCAATTAAAGATTGCTATAAATTGAGTTAAATGTAAAAGACTTCTTCTGAGCTAATTGTTTCATGGTGGACTTCTTGTTAACCATCATCGAGCACCTCTTTTATATCTACTCAAAACAGGGATGAATTATTGCTCCTATTTAGTAAATCTTTATTATCCCAGCAAACTACACGATTACTTATTCAACATTTTGGGCTTAACTCATAATGGTCTATAGATAATTTATATATACGATTGATCTAAAGTAAGTACTTCAGGTAGATTTTTAGATGAGCTCATCTCCCTCTTGCAGAAATGCCACTTTCATCTCATTTTCCTTTGTATACAGGAAATAGGTCCAGAAAGCCATGGTGTTGACCTATGTCCACACATGAAAACAGTATAAGAACATAAGAATGGCCATAGCGGGTCAGACCAATGGTCCATCTAGCCCTGTATAGTGTCTTCCGTTAGTGGCCAGTGCCAGATGCTTCAGACAAAATTAACAGAACGGGACAATTTATCAAGTGATCTATCCCCTGTCATCCAGTCCCAGCTTCTGGCAGTCAGAGGTTTAGGGACACCCAAAGCAAGGCTTGCTTCCCTTGACCACCGTGGCTAATAGTCAATGTTGGAACTATCCTCCATGAACTTATCTAATTCTTTTTTTAATCCAGTTATGTGTTTGGCCTTCACAACATCTCCTGGCAATAAGTACCACAGGTTGACTATGTGTTGTGTAAAGAATTACTTCCATGTGCTTGTTTTAAATCTGTTGCCTATTAATTTCATTGAGTGACCTGTGATTCTTGTGTTATGTGAAGGGGTAAATGACACTTCCTTATTCACTTTCTCCACATCATTCATGTTTTTATAGACCTTTATCATAGCCACATTTAGCTGTCTCTTTTCTGAGGTGAACAGTCTCAGTCCTTTTAGTCTCTCCTCATATGGAAGCCATTCCATATCCCTGATCATTCTTGTTGCCCTTCTCTGTACTTTTTCCAATTCTAATGTATCTTTTTTTTTTTTGAGATGGGGAGACTCATGCAGCATGCAAAGTGTGGGCATACCATGAATTTATATAGCGGCATTATTGATATTTTCTGTTTTATTATATATCCCTTTCCTAATGGTTCCTAGCATTCTGTTAGCTTTTTTGAGTGCCATTGCACATTGAACAGATGTTTTCAGAGAACTATCCACAATGACTAAATCTCTTGAGTGGTAACAGCTAATTCAGAACCCATCATTTTGCATATATTGTTGGGATGTTTTCCAATGTGCATTACTTTGCATTTAACAACATTAATTTTCATCTGCCATTTTATTGCTTAGTCATCCAGTTTAGTGAGATCCCTTTGTAATACTTCACAATCAGCTTTGGACTTAAGTATCTTGAGTAATTGTCTGCAAATTTTGCCATGTCAGTGTTTACCCATTTTTGTTTATCCAGACCATTTACGAATATGTAGAATGGCACTGGTCCCAGTATACGTCCTTGGGGGACCTTGCTATTTATATCTCTTCACTGTGAAAACTGACCATTTATTCCTACCCTCTGTTTCCTGTCTTTTAAGCAATTACTGATCCATGAGAGGACCTTCTCTCTTATCCTATGACTGCCTACTTTGTTTAAGAGCCTTTGGTAATAGACTTTGTCAAAGGCTTTCTGAAAGTTCAAGTACACTATATCCCTGGATCACCCTTGTCCACATGTTTGTTGCCCCCCACCCCAAAGAGTTCTAATAGATTGGTGAGACATGATTTCCCTTTATAAAAGCCATGTTGACTGTTCCCAGACATACTGTGTTCATCTAATTGTCAGACAATTCTGTGATTTACTATAGTTTCATCCAATTTATCTGAAGTTAGGCTTACTGGCCTGTAATTGCCAGGATTGCCTCTGGAGCTTTTTTTTTTTTTTTTAAATTAGTATTACATTAGCTCTCCTCCAGTTATCTGGCACAGAGACTGATTTAAGTGATCAGTTACATACCACAGTCAGTAGTTCTGCAATTTCATATTTGAGTTCCTTTAGAACTCTTGGATGAATACCACCTGGTCCTAGTGACTTATTACTGTTCAGTTTATCAATTTGTTCCAAAACCTTCTCTACTGATACCCCAATCTGGGACAGTACCACAGGTTCATCACCTAAAAAGAATGGCACAGTTGTTGGAATCTCCCTCATATCCTCTGCAGTGTAGACCAGTGCAAGGAATTCATTTAACATCTCAGCAATGACTGCACCACACCTGAAGCAGGGTGGTGTTGTGCAGGCTTGCTGGAGGAAGGTAGCAGGGCTTTATGGTGGGGAGAGGAAGTAGGTCAGAAACTGCTGCAAAAAGGTGGGTGGTGGTCAGGGCATGGCAGACTCATCCTCTGGAAAAATAAGCGCAGAAGGCTTTATAAGGTGCAAGCCCTGGCATTAGAAGCCCTTTCTTCACACAGCTGGCAAGGCAGCACCCACCCTCTCTCCCCTCGAGGTGAGAATATCAGGTTGGGTTAGGACACCGCCATATTGGTTCCGTTTTGGTTTAGGTGGAGCCCATCCTTCCTGTATAGGCTCCTCCTGTCCCAAAAGTTTCCCCATTACCTAATAAACCTAAATTCCTCCTCCAAACACCATCATCTCATCCACTCATTGAGACCCTACAGTTCTGCCTGTTTAACTAGCCCTGCACATGGAACTGGAAGTATTTTAGAGAATGCTACCACATATTAACATATCATTGGTGTGTTGCCTATTTACATGGCTCCCATTCAGCATGATGCCTTAGCACCACCTTTATATCCTCTAACTGATACTAGATGCATATTTGCTCGCTTGTCTCATAGCTAACTGAAGAATTTTCCAGTAAAAAGAAATCTAATCACCAATGTGTATACAGATGAAATACTATTAATACCATGAAGAAAAATGCAGCATCTTTCTCTAAAGTTGTTTAATAAATGTATACTGTATGCACGATGATGCAAGATTTATAGCTTAGTGCTAGACCTTTTGATGGGCTGGATACCAACATATGGTATTTCTTTTAAAAAATATATCCATATGTACATATGGTGTACCATAATAAGCCTAAAATTGACTTAATATTAGGGGTATACAAAATACACAGCCATTCCAAATCAGCTAGACACATGATGAGTAAGCTGCATGACAGAGGCTCCAACCCTAACTTAATTTTGCTATGTCTCTGTGTTCATAACATTGTTTTTAACTTCACCTAAAGGCTGAGGTGGTGCAAGGGGCTGAGAAAAAATTAACAATAATGGCAAATTTGCCATCTCTAAAAATACCTCCCCTTTTTACTGTGTCACATTCACATTTTCACTAAAATATGTTGGTACAGTGAGTTACCATCTGCAGTTCTTTTATGTAGTTCATGATTACTGAGGTTTTATTCATTACTCCTAATGGTTAGACTAGACAGCAATGTGTATAATAATTTATTCTATTCAGCTACTTCCCAATTTGTTGAAAACTACTGAAAAATGAATAAAGTTTGGAAAGTGGGAAGGGAACAAGTAAGTGAAGTTTATAGGTAAAGGGAGAACAGTGGGGAAATCCTGGCCTGCTGAAGTAAATGGGAGTTTTGCCATTGACTTTACAGCCAAGATTTCATTTTATACCAAACAAAAACAAAAACTCATGGTGCTTCCCTATGGTTTCTAAATTAATAAAACAAACAAGCTACTTCCTTTAAAATGTACAAAATCAACTTGAAAAATCATGATTCCACCTGAAAAGTATACCGATTACGGTTACAAATAAACCCGAACATCACTATAACTGAGAGATAACAGCAATATTAAAGACACATGTTTGTTTTTCTCTATTAAAAATGTATTTACTTTGTGTGTTTGACAGCTCTTTGTGTCACATGAAAGCTGAAATTGCAACTTGAAAGATGGCAGGCAGCAGTATATGCAAGAAGGGGAGAAGAGAACTATGATGTGCTTGATCATGTTTGTTGTTGGTGTTCTCAAGCCTGTGCAAAAAGCTCTTCTAAATATCTACAAAGAAGCAGTAAAATACTTATAAAAATAATTTTACAAGAAATTTAAATAAACAAACAAATAAATAAATTCAAAACTTATTATTTAAAGGGTGCTTTATTAGAAGTTTTTGTAAAAATTAGTTAATTTTGAAACATTGAAGTTGAGAGGTATCAAAACGTCCAGCACAAGCTATATACTTGTGTACAGAGTGGACACAAGGCCTAAAGGTAGTACCGACAAAAGAGAAAAGTCTAAATTTGCTCCTGATGTAAACAGATACAATTCTATGGAAACCTATAAAATTGCATGAGCTTACACTAAATTTGTATTTGGCCTGAAATACTCAAGTTTGACTAAGAGCTATCGAAAGTACGGTAAGTATTTTATTAATAGCAAAATAGGTTAAAGAGTAAATGAAAGACTTGAATTTTAGAATTACACAAGAGGCTTCCCCATCTCTTATTCATCAAAAGTGTGATTTCCTGGAGTGATTTTTTTCAGATGCTATTTTAAAATGGATCATTGAGTTGAATTTTGAGGAAGCCTTTTTGTTAGAAAGGCTGATGGACCGGACATGCCAAACCCACGGAAAAAAAAAAACGCAGAAATTGGGCTTGTTTTTGGCTTAATTGATTTGTGAGTTGCTTGTTGGCTAGTTTTTGGCTTATAGCTTCTTGCTTGTTTGGCTTGTAGCTTGTTGCTTTTTTTTTTTTTTTTTGTCCCCCCGCGAAGCGCCGCGAGGGGGGGGGGAGAGTCTGGGGTGCACAGTGGGCCCACCACAATCCCAGACTGCATGCCGGGAGGATCTAGTCACATAGAGTGTTGGGGATCTTAGGGATTGGCTTGTTTTGGCCTTGTTTTGAAATGAGATTAGCTTGATTTTTGGCTTATTGTGAAAGTCGGGGTGCTTATTTACCGCGTGAAAGCTGGCAATTGTGCTGCTGTCCGTGTTCAAATTGGCCAGATATGTATGTCTATGCTCTGCCCAGGCTTCCAATGGCTGAAAATAATGGCGTGCAATAGAGGAACGTGATAGAAAATTTCTAAATAGAACAGAGATCGGTCTAAGTAGGAGTATGCCATCATTCCTTTGGGGAGAGGCACATAACATCAACTTTTTTATTTTTCAAGCACCGTGCCTTCCAGTAAAAGCACCACAGCCCAAAAGTTATGAGAGTGATATTATCTACTCTATGCAGAATTAAGCATGTGTTCAGAATGAACAGTTGAGGGGTAAAAAATTGCTATGATGCTGAAAGTTCTGTGAAAGATGACCATGGCAGCTATCTATTTTCCAAGTGAATCAAAGAGTCTTCACTCTTATCAATAGGTATGTTGTCAGGCAACCCCTTTTTCCACCTGTAAAGAAGCTGGAAGACTCTCTTTAGATAATCATTCTTCAATTTTTGATGTCATAGATTTTCCCTATTTTCTGTGACTCATATTGTTCGTTAGGTATATGCAGGGAGAGGAGAGAGGACTAGTAGGAATGAATTGCCTAGGGAGGTTGTGGAATCTCCATCATCGGGGATCTTTAAGAGCAGGTTGGAAAAACACCTGTCAATGATGGTATAGATCAGGGGTGGACAAACTGAATGTAGGGCTGGGGCAGGGGGTTGGGGTGCATGAGGGAGTGCGGGGTTTGAGGGGGGTGCAGTGTGCAAGAAGGGGCTCAGGCAGGGGGTTGGGGGTGCAGGAGAGGTTCAGCAGGGGGGTCAAGGCAGGAGGTTGGGGGTTCAGGGCAGGGGTTGGGGTGCAGGAAGGGTGTGGGGTGCAGCAGGGGGCTCAGGGCAGGGGGTTGGGGTGCCGAAGGGGGCTCAGGGCAGGGGTTGGGGTGCAGGAGGGGTGCGGCAGGGGGGTCAGGGCAGGGGGTTGGGGTGCAGGAGGGGGCTCAGGGCAGGGGGTTAGGAGGCTCAGGGCAGGTGTTTGGGGTGCAGGCTCCAGCCCGGCGCTGCTTACCTCAAGTGGTTCCGGGGTGGCAGTTGTGTGCAGTGGGGCTAAGGCAGGCTCCCTGCCTTCCCTAGCCCCACGCCACTCCCAGAAGTGGCCAGCATGTCTGGCAGTGGCTCCTAGGGATGAGGCAGGGCAGGCAGCTCCGCCGCGCAGTGCCCTCACCTGTGGGTACCACTCCTGAAGCTCCCATTGGCAGCGGTTCCCTGTTCCCGGCCAATTGGAGCTCTGGAGGGTGGTACCTGCAGGCCCGGGCAGTGCATGGAGCCCTCTGCCCTCCCCCCCTCAGGGCCACAGGGACGTCGTGTTGGCTGCTTCTGGGAGCGGCGCGGGACCAGGGCAGGCAGGGAGCCTGCCTTAGCCCTGCTGCGCCACGGGGCTGGCAATCTTGCAGGATGGATTGAAAGCCCTGACGGGCTGGATCCGGCCCGCGGGCCATAGTTTGCCCTCCCCTGGTATAGATAATACTTAATCCTGCCTTGAGTGCAGGGGACTGGACTAGATAACCTCTCGAGGTCTCTTCCAGTTCTATGATTCTATGATTCTAGTATTTGTTCTCTCTGCAGCCCTTTCATCACTCTTCACATTTTTTTTTCATTATGGTACTCAATTTATTACTCATAAAATACAAAAATAGAAAAGCTATATGCCTTCAAGGTGTATTTGTTGCCAATGACTTGATGCTAGAAAAGAAGGAGAGATGGAACAAAATAAAACTGGCATATCTGTTAATTTGTTTGCAAAAATTTTGATTCAAATCAGAGAACTTACTGAAACACAGATCTAGTAATATAATATTTCTAACTAAGCATACCACTCTCCATCATTCTGCTCTAGAAGATTTAGAAAGAGCCATTAAATGTTATAGAAACACAGGGTTTTGCCATACCAGATCAGCTCATTGGTCCATCAGTTACAGTATTCTGCCTCTGATAGGTGCTGCAGAGGAAAGCCAAAACAAAACAAAAAAACCTCCAATGGCCATTGGTTAAATGTACAGTGCTGAACCTGAGGGGGGAAATTCCTTGCTGATCTGAAAATATTAACATATTCCTGGAAGAGATCTGATTTCCCCTTACCTTTGTACCCATAGTCACCAATATTATAAGTCACAAAATTACCTACCTCCTTTGAAAAATCATGGATGTTATTTATTTCTATGGTCACCTGCAATGCAGAGTTATAAAATATTCCATTTAACTTTAATGTATTTGATTTACCGGTACTTCTTGGTCAACTGTTTCTTTTTCTCTTAAACCTGTAGCAGCTCTGTTTTGTGGCTTACCCTCTCCTTTTATTTCTGAAAAAACCATTTTATTCTGCTTCAGCTCTGCTTAAAGTAGGTCAAAGTAAGAGGGAGAGTTAACTAATTTTGTTGCCTCCTCTCACAGATGCCACTGCCATGTGCTGATGAGGGCTTCTTGGGGCAATGAGATGCAGTAAGAAACACTTCCAAAAGGTATTTATGTCCCTGAGCCACCCATACAAAAACGTGTGTGCGTGCACACTGTGCAGAGCTGTGTGGGGTCACATACTTGCTGCTGTTCACCCAACTTCTAACTAGATGGAGAGTCTGTACTAATGTAAAAACAAAACTGAGTAATGCCAGGGTGCAGGGCCGGCGCAACCCATTAGGCGACCGAGGCCTGCACCGAGGCGGTCGCCTAGGGCGCTACAATTTGGGGGGCGGTGACAGGGCCGGCTCCAGGCACCAGCTTCTCAAGCAGGTGCTTGGGGCGGCCGTTCCGGACAGGGGCGGCAGTTCCAGGTATTCGGCGGCAATTCGGCGGACGGTCCCTCACTCTGCCTGGGAGTGAAGGACCTCCCGCCGAATTGCCGCCGCAGATCGCGATCGCGGCTTTTTTTAGATCGCGATCGCGGCTTTTTTTTTTTTTTTT
>NW_020664562.1:34603261-34638436 GCF_002925995.2 Terrapene triunguis | reverse complement strand
GCCGCCTAGGGCGGCAGAAAAGCTGGCAGCTCTCCTGCTAGGGTGGAGTTAGGGGAAGGACTGGCTTCTTCCCTGAATACTCAAAAGGCAAAAGGAAAAGCTGTGAGCCCCAGAATTTCCTCAGCCAGATACCCATTCCTTCTGCTGCTCCCACTTCAAAATCACCCTGCTTGGTGAGTTTTCAGTGCACCAAGAAAGGGGGGAGCAAGGAGCTGAGGTGGAGCTTATGCTCATTTTTCAGCAGAAGGGAAGTTATGCTCCACTACACTCCCTGTTAATCTAACCTACAGTCCTTTGATCTCAAGCTTGCACCTACAATCTCTTTATGGAGTGTGAACGTGACACATGAGCAGATTACGTCCATAGAAGTGCTAAATATTGTTTTAGAGAGATTTTTTTGAGGTATTATCTCTCGAAGATAATGAATACTGTGGCAGTACCTGCAATGTTTCACACTCTTAAGTACTCCTGGCAGTACTGTATGTGTGATTAATAAGAATAAATTAGCATAATCAGACCAAGAATTCCTATTACACTGATTCACTTGAAATAAAATTTATATAAAGTTTTGAAGGATTGTCCTTTCTACCTCAGTGATTCCTGACCACCATACTGGTATATGCCCCAACCCCCATACTGGTACCAGAGGTATTTGTAACTGGTGCCTTACCTTCATGCAGGATGGATACTAGTGAAACACTGCTGCCTGCCTCTCATGCATGTATGTTCACACTAATCCCATGATGGAGTTTGTGTTGATCGACCTGGAATGCACTCATTGAATGGGTGGCACCAGATATTGGCTTGGTCAATGTAGCAAATTGATACAATTGACTTAAGCTGGAAACCATTCCTCTAGTGGAGAACGCTTGCAACAACAGAGAGACGGTGAGAAAAGAACAAGATTGCAAAATACTGGTCTAACCTAACACAAATTTAGTGAAAGAACACATTGCTTTCACAGTGCTAGTTGTCAGCTTGTTGTTCAAAGTTCCTGCCAACAGAATCAGGGCAGCAATATGCCAGTAAAAGAGGATACTTTTGATTTACAAAGGCTCAGCTATAAATAAACCTGCACCTTTTTTACTGTCCCAACATGTTTTAATTTAACATATTGTCCCAATATCTTGAAAAAAAAGAAGAGAAAAGAGACAAATAGATTAACAAACAAATAATTCTGCACTACGTTTGCCTGTCTCTTTCTAATAACAAACCCATCAGAAAATATTTATCTTCAAAACACAAATGTGTTATTATGGACTTTATAAAAAAATCTATTTTTGAGTATTGTTCCTTAGCAAAGAAAAAAAAAGAAAGAAGCAGGAAGATATCAGCTAAGTGGCAGAGTTCACTGATAAATCCAACTGAACCATATATTTTAGCGGTATTTGGTTCAGGAAGCAGTTTTAACGTGCTGTCACCAAAAGAGAAGTTTTCTCTCCTCATTCTATTAAAAAACACTTTAACAAAAACACTAACAGAAAACTTGCTTTCTCAATTTTGTTTTCGATTTAAGTCTATTTGGTTGTTTTACTCATTTCCCCTGTTGCCAGAATGTGACACACATTTAGAAATGTTGACTTCTGTGAATTAATCGTATAGAAAATTCAGAGGCAAATTCTGCTTTCAGTGCATGCAGCAAAACTCCCACTACTGCATTAAGCTTGGAATTCAGAAGGGAAAGCTAGGCAAACAGGGACAGATTAATAAAGCAAGTTTTAAAAATAAATTTATCAGGGATCAAATGAATACTAAAGAGAAATTCACACTAATGCTAAATGGGGATAGTTAAATTAATGAGGATAAATAGAATTATGAAATAAGTCCCTGCCTCTTAGAGTTTACAATCAAAGGCTCTAACCCTGCAAGCTGTTCAGCAGCGTCCAACTCCTCTGCCCACACAGATCCCTGTTGACTTTAATAGAGCTCCATATGGGTTCAGGGAGAACACAGAACAAATTGTAGGATCAGGGCCTTAAAACAAAAAAACAGACAAAGTCAGAACACGATGCACTGGGAAACTGGAGAAGGAAGCTCAGCAGGATTTTTTTAAAAGTATTGTTTAAATGTATATGTTTTAAAATGTATTCTCCTTGAGTTTGCAAGTCTCACTGAAGACGTGAGCCTCGAGGAGAGGCACTGATACATATATGCTTCTCTAACATCTTCAGAAATGATTTAGAAAACGTAGAGAAAAAAATTGAATTACATTCATAGGTATAAAGCTAGGAAGTCTTGCAAAGAGAGAACAGAGCAAAAATACGTGTGGATCCAAACAGATTGTAAAACAACAGAAATTAAGTGAAGCAGACTTAATATGTTTATGAATACTGTAACAAATCCATAGCCATCTACATCTTCACAGATGTTACGAGGAACTTCATGGCAAGATAGTAGCAGGGACAGAATCTAGTCCTCCTACTACAAAATATTGTCTCTCCCAGTAGAGCTTAGGTAGAATCTGCATTAGTTGTTATCAGAACAGGGCAACAAGAGTCTTGTTACAAGACACACAATTAACTAGTTCTGATTACACCCAGTAGCAAGTTTGTTACAATACTTTGGGTCAAAATAATCAAAGCACGGGCATATATGAAGAAAAGATAGTTAGAAACAATAAATATGAGGGAGACCTAGGGTTGCCAGGTGTCCAGTTTTTGGCGGAACACCCGGTCGAAAAGGGACCCTGGCCGTTAAAAGTCCGGTTGGCAGCACAGTGGGGCTAAGGCAGGCTCCCAGCCTGCCCTGGCTCCATGCAGCTCCCGGAAGCAGTGCATGTCCCCCTTCTGTCTCCTATGCATAGGGGCACCCAGGGGGCTCCACACGCTGCCCCCGCCCCAAGCACCAGCTCTGCAGATCCCATTGGCTGGGAACCACATCCAATGGGAGCTGCGAGGGTGGCGCATGCAGACAGGGCAGCATGCAGAGCAGCCTGGCCATGCCTGCATGTAGGAGCCAGAGGGGGGACATACCACTGTTTCCGGGAGCTGCCTGAGGTAAGCACCCCCTGGAGCCTGCCCCCCTCACCCCCTCCCATGTCACAACCCCCTGCCCCCACCCAGGGCCGGTGCTACCATTAAGGCAAACTAGGTGGTTGCCTAGGGCACCAAGATTTGGGGGCACCAAAAAGCGGTGCCCCCAATTTTTTTTTACAGCGTTCCTGGACTGGGCTGCCAGCGGCGCGCTGACACATGCGGCTCAGACTCCCTCTCCCAGCGCAGCGGCCGCTCCACTTCTCCCGCCTCCCAGGCTTGCGGCGTCAAACAGCTGATTGGCGCTGCAAGCATGGGAGGGGAGGAGAATTAGAGCGGGGGCGGCGTGCTCGGGGAGGAGGCGGAGCAGAGGTGAGCTGTGGTGGGGAGCTGCCACACCCCCAGCTGGAGCCCTCACACCCCTCTGCACCCCAACCCCCTGCCCCAGCGCGTAGCTCCCTCCCGCACTTCGAACCCTTCAGCCCCACCCCAGACCCCCCTCCTGCAGCCCAAATCCCTCACCCCCAGCCCCACACAGAGCCCACATCCCCAAGTGGAGCCCTCACCCTCCCTGCATCCCAACCCACTGCCTCAGCTCAGAGCCCCTCCTGCACCCTGGACTCCTCATTTCTGGCCCCACCCCAGAGCCCGCACCCCCAGCCGGAGCCCTCACCCACACGCCAACCCTCTGCCCCAGCCCAGTGAAAATGAGCGAGTGAGTGAGGGTGGGGAGGAATGGAGTGAGCAAGGGGCAGGGCCTCAGAGAAGGGGTGGTGGAGGGGCGGGGCCTTGGAGGAGAGGTGGGGAGGAGGAGGGGCAAGGGTGTTTGATTTTGTGCAAGCAGAAAGTTGGCAACCCTACGAATCTTAGGCAGTTGGCTGCCTAAGTATGCAGCCAGTCTGTACATGGAACTGAAATGACAGTAAAATCAGGCCGTCAGAAATGAACTGCAGTGTGATGTGGTGGCTAAAAGGCGAATGTTATATGGAGCTGTATTCAACACATAAAAGGCATAATGTCAGGGACAGAGGTAACAAGTTCTCTTTATACAGCATTAGAGTAGTCACACTGTGATGTGTGCATTTGGGGGTGTATCACCACAGGAAACAGACACACTGGCAATGAAGGGGGAAAATAATAAAAAGCATGCAGAAAATGACCAAAATACGGAAACTTTAAAAGAAAAAAATACCTACAACTAGGTAACAAAAATTACTAGAGACAAAATATTGTAACTGTCTACTGTTCCAGTATTTCAAGGGAATCAACATTAATAATAGACAGGAAGAAAATTCCTTGCAGTGGATATGTGAAGAATAACTAGAAGTAGCATCATAAAATGTTGTCAATAAAATTCACTGAACAATAAGATTTTTTTCCAATAGCAAGTTCAATTAAATTATGAAATAGTTAAGGGAAATTTGTAAGGCTCCTTCACTGGATTTATTCAAAATAATGGACAAAACACTCGAGAATTTACAAGAGAGATCAATCCTGCACCTTATAAGTCATTCCCATCTCTTACCTCTAAGATTATGTTAAATACCTCTTAAATGGCTGCTACTTTTGCTTAGTTTTTATTCTTTGAGCAATTTACTTTACAACCGGAACAAAGTTTAGTTAATTCACATTTCTTGTGACTGGTTTAAGTGAACTGGCAAACACTGCAGATTGACATTCCAAATGATACTGCTCAATCACACATCTCAGTTCAGTTCCCTGCAATTAAGGTGCTTTGATTGCTTAACATGGAAGGAATATCCAGCAAGTTTTTTCCATCTTTATATTCTGCAATAAATATTCTGAACTTTCCTTGCTTCCCATGTCATTAGACATAAGACAGCAAATAATTATCTTCATATTTTCCATAGCAATTGATTGACAGCCTCAAAAAGGGATCAATAGGCTGCTAATAATTATACTAGGGCATACATACATCCTCTCTCTTAAAACCCAAAACACTACTCTCCTCTAAACCAGTAACTAACACAGCACTGAATCTGATGTAAAACCAATTGGGAGAGATTCATACACTTGATGGTCAAACAAGCCATGCCTTTGTACAGTATCAAACTTCAGTAATTTTATACCTGCTGTTCCATACTACTGTAGATAAAGGAATAAAAGACATAACAATTCTATGTTCTATTAATTGTAAGAAAAAATGAGAGGCCAGTTCTTTAGTCGGTCTAATAGAATCAACATGATTTTCTATTGCAAAAAATTAGGCTCTCCTAAATATATAATATAGATAATTGACAAACATGTAAAATGTAGGGTTGATAGATTTTCAAGTTAGAGTGCAATACTATTAACAGATATGGAAGTTTTCACTGAAACCTCTTTTTCTTACTGCATATGAGCTGAGACTATCAATAGAAATAAAATTAAAAACCAGACATTAGAGATTAATATTGTCAATTATCCCTCTTACCAAGGTGAGACTATTAACAGGTTTTACCAGAAAAAACATAAATAGGACTGAAGTGCCATTGAATATCAGCTTTCAAATAGTATGTTCTGGTTGCCAGTGTGACAGCTAAGACACAATTTATATTTAGCCCTGTGATAAGTATATATTTCCTTTTTTTTTTGAACTCTTGTGTGGCTTTTATTTTGCCTAGTATTCAAAATATAGCCATTAAAATGATCTTCCTTGCCAGTGAATGGGTACTTATTCAATATTTCTTTTCATCCTCTTTATTCAGTGTGTGGTCCCAGAACTTTAGATTGTAAACTCTTGAGGGCACAGACTTTGTATGCATTTGTACAAAGTCTGGAATAATGGGTCCCATTTTGGCTTCGCCTATAGGTGCTACTGCAATATAAATATTAAATAATGACAAAACAATATTTTACATCTTTCAGTAATAATATTAGTAAGCATCCATCTACATGGGCTATTCCCCTGTCAATATAGGTGCATAAATTTCCACTGATGGGAACAGAAGTTATATGTACACCATGAGAAAATATATCCATTTGCCTTATTTTCCATGAAAGCTCACTATGTTAATACTTAAGGTATGTGATTAGATTCTACACTGATAAATGCTAGAAAACAGATAGAATGATCAGATAGGTAGAATCTTTACAGTTAAAGCATAACTACAAAAAATAAGTAATAACTTATCACCTGAAGTGTTTTAATATTAAATGGTCATAAATGGTCATAAAGGGTTTAGCTAAAAAAATACTTTTTTGTTTAGGTTTAGCATCTGAGTTGCAGCACATTAGCAAAACTTTTAATGCAATTTCAAGTGAGTTAGTTTTTATTTGCAAGAAAGTTTGCAGAACTAGAAATGTTCTGAAAATGTATGCAGAGGATTATTTCCACTGGAAATGTTAATGCAGTTGACTTTTTGTGAGGTAGAGCATCCTCCAATTTGGGATCAGAAACAATGGTATGTGATTTAGGTGACCAATCATACATGAAGTGAATCAAAAATAACAATGAGCAGGTTTCAAATAATCCACAGGCAAAAATTCATTTGTACAATTAATTGAGCAACAGAAAAAACAAAGTAAAATAAAAATTACAGTCTATTGAAGGATAGTTTTCAAACACAAGGACGTTGAATTTACTCTATAAACTTTTATTTGTGTGAAATAATCACTCAGTCCTAGTCTCTGCCCATCACATCCATTCTGTTGCATCTCTTGGTATACTCCTAAGGAACAGGTTTCTGAGGGAATACAAGATGTGGGATTTTTTCTTTGTTTGTTTGTTAAAATAATTTCTCTAACCCTATTAATAACAAAATAATCTGTGAATAGTAAATCCTGAAACTTAAGTATCCTATTAGCAGGGCCGGCTCCAGGGTTTTTGCCGCCCCAAGCGGCAAAAAAAAGAAGAAGAAAAAAGCCGCGATCGCGATCTGCGGCAGCAATTCGGCGGGAGGTCCTTCGCTCCGAGCGGGAGTGAGGGACCATCCGCCGAATTGCCGCCGAATAGCTGGACGTGCTGCCCCTCTCCGGAGTGGCCGCCCCAAGCACTTGCTTGGCAAGCTGGTGCCTGGAGCTGGCCCTGCCTATTACTGAGTCTGTTGGCCTTCACTTTATTAGCCAGCAAATAGTCAGTCCAGCCAGCAAACTGATAACATTTCTGCTGAGTAAAATGAAATGCACTTTCTGCTTTATCAATATGTTCACACATGGTCATACCCTCTTCTACTCTTGCCTGTTCATTAACAAAATCACCCCTTTAAGGGACTTCTGTCCTTATAATAATATTTATAAAGTTTTAAGGCAAAAGCAGTCATCAAGTCCCACAGTATTGCCTCAAGTATCATCTCAGGGCCAGTGACTATTTGAGAGCTGAATGAATGCTATTAGACTCCCTGTTAGAGGATTCAATTTGATTAAAGAAGGTATCCATGCTAGACAGAGACAAATTCAGCCTCTAGTTACCTCTCTGAGAGACAGTCTCCTGAGGACTAAGTATAACAATAGTTGATATTCTACAGTGGAGGAGAGACTAAAATTAGACATTGCAGTGGAACACAAACAAATAAATCAGTCCTGCTATATGACTAGTGGAGGGAGAAGAAGTGAAATCCTTCTTCTGAGAGTGCATTTCTTACCAGATACTGACCCACATGTACCAGAGTAGAGGCAATATGGGAGGGTGACTAGAGCTATCTACTCTGAGATTCATTACCATATTCAAGTGGCCAATTAGAGTTGGGAGGAATTTCCAAATTGAGCAAGAGCTTCTATATCTCATCACCAAGGCTCAATATTCCTGTTAGTTAATTTGTTTACCACAGTAATAGTTAACACCCCAACCCTCTTTCTAATGCTTTTAAATCCAGTTTAAAATATTTTCACTTGACCAGAGAAGCATGGTTCACCATGCTGCCACTGTGGATGGGTCCATGTTAAGGAGTATTACTGCGGCAGGGGAATGACTGTATGTGAGGGGGCACAGTGGAAACACATGGGGGAATAATGGTAAGGAGTTGCAGAGTAGAGTGGAGCTCCACTGTAGCAAACCTCCTCTACTTTGCCAGCACACAGTTCTTATGTTGAGACTCACATGGGATGCAGCAGATGGCAGCTCCACACAGACATATACTGGAAAGTTAATCACAATGGAGCTTCTCTGTAGCCTGCTTCACTCCCTCCAAAGTCATGGTAATGTGAGAGGATGGAAGTAAAGGGGAGCTCTGGGTTGTGGGAAGTAAGGGGAGAAAGGTTTGTGTGGCATTCACAATGAAGTGCATGGGCTGGAGGGGAGGAACAAGGAGCCTACCATATCCTCTCTTTCTGACATGTGATTAATGGATTACTGCTCTCTCTATTTTGTGGGGTTCTATTGATTTATTGTGTTTTTAATCACCTAGAGCAGGGGTCGGCAACGTTCGGCACACGGCTCGCCAGGGTAAGCACCCTGGCGAGCTGCGTGCTGAACGTTGCCGACCCCTGTGTCAGACTCAACTATAGACTGATCGATGCCTCTTGTTGCTGCTTTTTTAAATCCAAATAAATAAATGTATGCTCCCCTACTCATGGCCACAAGACTCTCTAGGAAGTCCTAGCCCTCTCCAGTAGGAGTTCCAGTCCAGCTGACCTGTTCTGGTTCTTTACAGTTGAAATCCCCTTGGCTGAGTCCCAGATGGCTCACCAGAAGAGGAAGCTGCCTCCAGAGAGGAGTTCATAGCTCTATGCTTGAGGCATCTATGGCTGCAAGACTTCCACCCTTTACCTCTATCCCATCCTCCATAGTTGTTAATCCCTCAATGGAGTCCCAGTCTAACAAACTTGCCCAAGGTTTCTCAGTCTGCACTGCCTGCACCCTCAATGCCCTCAGAGAGTTTGTCAGGGATAGTAAGTCTCCTCCCTCTTCCAGGCACCTTCATGGTCTCTTGTTCATGACAGGGATCAAGACAGAGTGATAGGGGGCAAGCAAAAGGAAAAACCCAACCTATCAGCAACCATGAGCCTGAAGATCCACTACAGAGGCAGCTGCCTCTGTATTATCAGAAAAGAAAGTAGTAGATAGATCTCAGCAGTTCAGCTGTTTTTTTTTTAGTGGAGATCAATTCAATTATGGTGGAAAAGGATAACTCTGTTGTATTTGATTTTTAAATTCTAAGAAGTCCTGGTGTTGAAAAGAGAAAGAGAGAGAGAGAGAGAGAGAGAGAGAAAGAATGAATTTTGGAGTTTGTTGATATACAGGAACTTCCAAAAGTGGCACTGTTGGGGCAGAATTTGAAAAAGGAAACATTTTAAATGTTTCCCATACAAAAATTAGTATATATTTTTTATTTTAAAATGGCAGGGAAACTTGTAACAACCTCTGAAGAGTTATTGTGACAAATTTAGAGATTAAATTTAATAAAGTGTGAAAGAGATTATTCTTATTTAAGTGCAATTTTCAACATAACCTCAATTTTGTTGTCACTAACAATGGCCCCATAATATATGCCAAATTTTACTATATCATATATACTTATGCTATTATGTGCATGTGTAATTTTCATTATTGTTTTGGATTTGTGTTTTCAGGAAATTCAATAAAAAGTTAATTTTAAAAAGAAACTATGAAATTATACCATGAAATACAATGATAATTAAAGTCTCTTCTAATAATGAATAAATCAAATCTGTGGTACTATTCAAAAGTATTACAAGGATTAAAAACATTCAAAATAGCCAGCTTACTTCAATTAATATTGACTTCCACAGCTGAATATTCAAAATCCTTTTTAATTAGGATTTCAACATCTAGCTAATGACTTTGCTCGGATAATACAGAGGACCACTTTCCATCTTTAGTTTAAAAATTACAACAGCAGCCTCTCAATGCTGTGTAAATGCGTAGTCTCTCGGCCCCATAAATAAATGAGCATTTTTAGTCTTAAAGAAACATCTAGATTAATTTATCATGTTTTAATATGAAAAGCTGATAAAGCTATTCAGCTTGGTTTGTTCAGCAACAATAATCATTGCTGGCCTCCATTTAGGGAAAGAGGGATATTGCAGAAACATCAGTAAAAACTATCAAATCTCTTCCGATGTTCTTTGCTATTCTAATTGGCAAGAACTTCTCCCACAAGGAACTTAGCCCGGATCTATAAAAATGGAGCCAAAGTGTTGTTGGAACCAGTTAGAAATGGCAAGTAACATTTTCAGAAAGTTGCATCTCCTTACAATTATACATAGAAAGCAGTTTAACAAGAAAAGATGCATCTAGATTTGAAAGCAGAGGTGTCTAAAGAGAAGAAGTTCATAGGATGCCAAAAAGCTTACCGTCACAGTTCCGGGGTAGACCGGAGCTGCTCAGTCTGGCACTAAAGCATCCAAGTGAAATTTGCAACACCTGCAAATGGTGATTAAGCATTCAAGGGCAGCTGAGCTATCTAGAGAATTTGACACAGATCCAGTTGTAACTGCTATTAAATCAGTCTCATTTGAACGCTACACTTCACCATTTCTTAGAAAATAACCTCCTGAAGCCTAGAATTATTGTAGCTTTGTAGATCTGAAAAATGGAAAAGGGGTTTGATACTGTGTAGGAAAATGTATCAGAGATGCAAGAAAAATCATGTAGCCTAGTAAGGTACACGGATAGAGCCTTCCATCATGAAATACCTGTCTCATATAGGCTCAGAAGCACTTGGCACAGCTCAGGAGCAGGGGGATGAAAGACATCTTTAAGCCACTTTTACACAACCCCTATTCTGGGTTGGTCTGCTTTGGTCCAGTCCCTCTCTCTGGACTTCTCTAAGTTGCATTGGCTGCTAACAGCTCTAAAAGGCCATTACAGGTGCCCTGCTGATTCTAGCTTTTCACTGCAGGGAGGTGTGTGATAATGGAGTCATTATGATAGCTGTGTGCTGGCAAAGAACCCACAACACTAGGGGAGCCCCATTGTCTAATAACTGAAAATGGCTAAGGTTGGATATGTCAACCTAAATTGATGCTGGCCTGGAAGCTAAGGAGCTTAATATAGTTACACAATGGCACTTCCCAACATACTCTCCCATTGGCTCCTTATGTTTCTGTACAAAGAAAAGCTTGGAGTACATTTGTATATTCCTGGAGGCCTGCCCAAGGTTGTATTGGCAGCTTTGAAAATTAGACTTGACATTTGAACACAATGAAATATTAAAAGAAAAGCTTTCCTGCCATACTGTGTGTTGACTTAGTTAATGGTAATTTTGTGATAGCGTTCATAAGTAATTTTATATTCCTACCTGGAAAGATGATTTTTGGTTGTTACAATGTTAATAATTTAAATCTGCAATAATATTCCAAACAAACAGCTCAAGATGTGGTGGGGTGGAAAGAAATACTGCTCTTCACAAGTCACAAGGCATTATAAAAAATTATGTTTATGTTTCCAGTTACACAGCTTCCAACCATGAAAGTTATTTATCCGTTAAAGTTATATGACCACAACCTGGAAACTTCCACTTGCCAGTTTGGAAGACTCATGTTTTGGTGTTTTGTATTAATTTTCAGATGATACTCTTGACAAAGTAGCTCAGATCATATATCACATACGTATAGTCTTTTATGGGTGGAGGGTTTACAAGAAGTGAGGCATTCAAAACAAAAACAATGAAACAGGAGTAACAGATATTAAAAACACACGGGTACTGTGTAATCAGAAGAATATTTGCTAACAGCATATGCAGCTTTGAATGTAATGTATGGCCTACAGAGAGCAAGAAACCAAAATCTGATTATTTCCATTTGAAGTGATGCATTTGTACAAAATGAAGTCTCATAAACGTATAGCCATTCTACTTTATTCAGTTTAAAAATGCTTCCTACTTTGTGCTTCTTTACTGTACTTATCTCTTCCTTGAAGATGTCAGAAGGGGGAGCTGCCTACTCACATAAAATGAGGGGAGCAGATGACCTGGCTCCAGGGTTCCTTCACCCTCCTCCCATGAAAATAACATTGGCAATGGGGGTATCTGTTGAAATAAGAGGGGGTTTCCTATTAAGAGGATTTCAGAACCTATTGGGGCCTCCATTGGTTCAGGTAGGCATCCAAAATTGTAGGATGCTTATCCAAATTGATCTCAAACTCCAAAACTTTAGGAGTTTTGCTACCATCATTGCTTTCATATTTAATTTGTCAATGATTGACTTTCAGTGACACTTAGGCTCCTAAATGTAAAAAGAACAGGAGTACTTGTGGCACCTTAGAGACTAACAAATTTGTTAGTCTAAATGTGTTAGACATTGCAACACTGGGCAGAATACCACTTAAATACCTTTAAAAAACTGGGCATAAGTAACTTTAAATAGAATAATTTGTAACAAAGGAACAATGCCGGCTCATGGTTTTTTTGACAGGTGAGGCACAAATTACAAAATAGTTATTTCCACCTCACCCCACCCGCAATGTACAATTTAATAGCTATTAAAAAATTACCTTATTTATAGTGGACCCAGGAGTTAGATCTGCCTCCCCACCCCCCGCAACTGCTACCCAGGAGAGTGTGAAGGGTACGAGGCAGGCATGGTGGCTCCTCATGCACATGCATAGGGCCTCCCATTGGGGAGAGGACTGGGGAGGTGCAGGGCGCAGGCCCCATCCCCGCCCCCTGCAACCTGGTTTTAACTGCTACAATCCTGCTGTGGCCTCACCAAGCAGTGGTTACCACAGCAATGCCCTTATAAAGTGACTGCTGGGCATGTAAATTGCCATGGTAACAAGGCAGCTTTTTGACACATTATTAGCTATACCAAGTTTTGAGCCCTCATGCAGAAGTACCTTCTTAGAACTTTCTGGCAAGCATTTCACTATTGGAGACAGTGAGTTGTGATATTTAAATCAAATCACAATTTGCCCTTAAATCTGT
Organism: Terrapene triunguis; assembly: GCF_002925995.2. Taxonomy (NCBI): domain Eukaryota; kingdom Metazoa; phylum Chordata; order Testudines; family Emydidae; genus Terrapene; species Terrapene triunguis. Next base: position 34,625,640 of record NW_020664562.1, on the reverse strand, counting down.
AAATATTTATGAATTAATAAAAAGGTATTTTGTAGCTTTGGGGAATTCTTGGTTTGGCTGTGCCTCACTAGCCTGGGCTGACAAGCTGCCCTTGTAAAGGGGGGAGATTTTCCCTTTATAAAACTACTGGCTAACTGCTTGCTTACATAAACCGATGGAGATTTCAAACATGAGATTAATTTATGTTCAGAACAGTCTGTGTGTGTCTATTCTAAAGAGAGTTATGAAAGAAATAATTTACTGTAGGTCACGTATTGTAGCTAGAATTGGATATTAAGGAGTTTGGAAAATTAAGCAATAAAACACAACAGGCAATGTATTTCTGGGGGATTGTTCCAAGAGCTTTCAACTGCCAGTGAAGTGCAGTAGTCTTCCGGACACACACTTCCTGGAGTGTCTCACTGCAATTATGAAATGGAAATTATAAAAGGAAATCAGAGGGGGAATCAAACAGGTGCATTTTAGAGAGATTGTTGAAAACGGTGTAACATCAATGACAATCAAAACCTCCATTTATATCCAAAGTTCAAGAAACATTTGAAATACGAAGTAGAACAAGCTTGAAGATATAATACCCACCCACCCTTCATTTCAAATAACATTAAAGATTTCACCAAATATAGAATATTCAGAGTTGAAGCTATTGTTCCTCCCTTTTGTTTTTTGGTCTTGTAGCAATACAGCACTGATTAGTTGTTTGGTGATCCCTACAAATGAGTTTATCACAGAGTTTCTATCTTAAAGTTGAATGCCTTTACATTTGTGTTTTGAGTCAGACTTCCATGGTCAAATCTGCACAGGGCCTGCATAATTACAGCCTACAAAAAAGTACTTGCATGGACAAGTGAAGAGTTGCAAAAATTAGCACAATTACCCATTTTGCACTTGTAAATTAGATGTGCTTGCAAATTCTGCAGGTGCAAAACTAAGGGGTTGTGGTGAAATTTTCAATCTAATGTTATCTTAAATGCACTTAAAATCCACATTTAATTTACTACTTTTAAATAATTTTTTTAAAATGAAACCACACAAAATAGAAGTGTTTTGAGAATTTATATGAATTTCCACTATACAGACCCATTTTTCCTCATTTGAAACCAACTTGAACATAACACTGTAGGTTTGAAAGGTCTTTAGGCATAAACTGTCTGTCAGAAAATCCTTGATTTATCTTCTCAAGCCTTCTTCTTTTCACTGCCTGGGTACAATTTCCCTTCATTCACTGACACTTTAAATACACTCATAAGACTGAAGCCTCAGATGTGACAAGACTTTGATGAGCAGAGGACTATACCACCTTTCTGTTTCCCTGATTTTAAGATGGCTGAGGGCCAAAAAAGCCCTTCACATAATTTAGAGCAACTCCAGAGCTTCAGTGGCCAACCACCTGGCAGAGCACTATCCACTCCACTATGCTCCTTTCACCCTCTTCACACCCAACAATCCTCATACTCCAAAGGGTGCGTAGCATAGATTTGTCTGTAGCAATGGGAATCTTCATTTGACCCTTTTGGGCAACTTTCCAGACACATTGAGCTGCCTCAGCAGTGCCAGGACCCAGAACTGAACCTACAGATATCAGTTTGGGACCAAAGTGAGTATCTTTGATGATCACACATGTCCCCATATAGGCCACATATTTTGTACCAGTGGAACATTTGTGGATTTCTACTCTCCTTCATGTAGATTTAGCCAAAGGGACACCATGGTAAAGAACCTGTATGGGATTCTGACCTCACTGAGATCAATGGGAGTTGTGCCAGTGACTTCAATTTGCACTTCATTTTTAACTTGAAACACCCATCGAAAAAAAACCCACCATGGGTTTAAATTGCAGAAAAAACACCTCCCACCCAAAATACCCTGGAAGACGTCAATTTAATTGATTGATTATACGAACCCAAACCTTAATTCTGAAGCTTTTATTCCTCACACTCCACAAGGCTCACCATCCCTAATTTAGACTACATCAAATGTGCATTTAATATACTGAAACAATCTCTGAAGTGTGTCATGCTGATAGGTATTCACACAATCTTTAAAAGTGTTTATTTGGAGTTGTTTTGACATGATCATTTGTTACATATTAGACCAATCCATTTAAACGTCATTCAGAATATATGCTTCCATACTAACAAAAAACATGCAATTTTCAAAGTATAATCTTTGATTATAATTGTTATTGCTAACAAAAATTCTGAAAGGGATATTCAACCTTGTGCATCAAGTTTTAAACCAATCTCTATTAGAGATTAGGATTATAATTAATCTAGGAGGCAAATTATGCCACATCTGCCTACTACTTCTTACACTTACTTCTGAAGCATCTGGTGCTGGCCACTATTGGAGACAGGATAGTAGACCAGGTAGACCTTGATTTTGATCCAATCTGTCAATTCCTATGTTCATTTACTTCTCTGAATCAAGGACATTATTGACTAATGCTCTGCAAAACTTTATTTTAATAAATGCATTCCACATGTTAGAGCTGGGAAAGACCTATTAGATCACATATTTCATTCTGCTGCTCGTGCAAAATTGTTTCCTATAGTATGTATCCTAGTACTTTTTCAAGTCTCATTTTACTTTAAATGAAGTGCCTTATACCATTTGCCTTGAGAGATTATTTCAGAGATTATTATTATACCAGACCCCATGCTCAGCCTAAATTTTCCTGTACTTCATCCCATTACTCCGATTTACACCCCTTTGTGTCACCTTAAATAACTTCTTCCTTGATGTACCTTTGAAATACACCAATTTATGTCCCCACTTTTGTCATTGCTTAGTCATGTTATACAGATTGTTTCCATGTTGTCTATCTCCATAAGGGAAATCTTCCAGTCTTAAATGTGAAGGGCAACAAGATGATTCATCTAAATTATTCTGTTTGAATATGTGCAGAACTGAACACAGTATTTTTTGTCATATTAAATAAGTGCTTTTGAGTTACAGTGACATGCAAGTACATATGAAACTATTACATTTCTAACTATTTTGAACTTAACCATGGCTAGTCCTGATTATTAAAAAATTACGGGTGGAGTGCTGGCCCCACTGAAGTCAATGATAGTTATGCCACTGATTTCAGTGGAGCCAAGATTTCCTCCTCCAACCAAAAGTTAGTCCGTGAGATGATGATATCTTGAGAATTATTTTCCACTTCATATGTATTAGCTCTTACTATTAAATTGTCACTATTTCTCTACCATTATCACACACTGATATCTGATATGTAGAATACATCTGTGTGGGTTTTTAATGGTAACCATGGTATGTAACTACCAATAGTTTTACTGTGTTATTGTAGCCATGTTGATCCCAGGATATGAGAGAGACAAGGTAGGCGAGGTAGGTAGTCGACCAACTTCAACTTTTAGGGTACGTCTACACTGCAGTTAGACATCCACAGCTGGCCTGTTCAAGCTGATTCAGGCTTGCAGGGCTCGGGCTGAAGGGCTGTTTAATTGCAGTGTAGATATTCGGACATGGGCTGGAGCCCAGGTTCTAGGACACTGTGAGCTGGGAAGGCCCCAGAGCTTGTCTACACTGCAATTAAACAGCTCCACAATCCGAGCCCAGTGAACCCAAGTCAGGTGGCATAGGCCAGCAGCGAGTGTCTAACTGCAGTATAGATATACTGTTACTGAAAGTTACTCACTCACATTGAAAGAAGAATATACATCCTACATATAGGTTGCACAGCCTGCAGCAATTTTTATGCACAAGTTATAAAGGCTTAGAAATGGGTACAAGAAATAAGCTATAGTGGCACTTTCAGATGCTGCTATACATATATATGTTTAAAAACTTGTGACATGGAAGAAGGGGGTTACTATAAAAATGGGAATTATAGAAAGGTTTTTTTCTTTTGGCTAAAATATGTCTTACCTTATTGGAAAATACAGATTCAAACAGGGACTGTCTAATCAGAATTCTGGAAGACAGAAGAGGAATCCTTAAGGGAAATACAATTAGTGCCACACTATTTAATGTCATGATTAATGATTTACCAGATTACATTGACAGACATGTATAAATTCCCCTATTTGCAGAAAATGGGATATTTTGAAAGAAGTTATAATCTGAGCAATGAGACAAGACAGCTTTGGCATGTGTAAGACGTGAATACGGGGTCAGTTATTGAGGATGATCAGAAGTCAAGTACAGAGTAATTATTTTTAATCAAATTCTTCTAACCAAAGAGTAATATGATGGTGCTTGGAGTGCACAACAGCAGATATGTATGAAGAGGCTTATGTTACATGTTTCCTTTTAAATACAAAAATTATTGGCGTTTATTTTGGAACCTGAATAGTAATTTCACTCCTAATAAATGCTAATATAATCTACAAACTTTTTGAAATAGTTATGGATAATAATTTCTAACGGAACAAGAATAAACCAATGAACAATGCCAGATAAATTATTTGTTTTGAAATACTGCAAACACAAAAAAGGTTACTTATACAAAAGAGCTGTTACCATAGAATGCCTTGACTACACTAAAAATTGATTTTTTATATGCCCATGACTCACTTAGGTCACCGAGGCCTAAACTGGATACTATACTGTCAACAATTTAAGGAATGTATCTTTTGTATCTCCTCTAGCAGGTGAGTTTAATAGTAGTAATGGAGGAAACAATGTTAAAATTAAGATGAAAACTGCAGATTATTAAAATTCAACCCTAAATAAAATTAGTATAGCATTTGTATAGCTGCCTCTCTTTTTTTGTATTTAGTATTCAATGTCTTAAGGTCTCAAAGATGAGGTAATAATGTAACTATTCAATCTGTTGCACTGTGCTGTATGTAATAATGGCTTTGAGCTTGGTTGAAAATCACAGACCTACAGCTGTGCCTGTTTTATCTGACTCCTTAAGTCCTTTTTATTCATTCAAATTAGAGCATTTGAATTCAAATTCACATCTCTTCCATGAGATTTAAAAAAAAATGAATGTGTTTACCTGGAGAGAGAAATATTTGAAACAGTGCAAGGAAGAGGAACACCAAAAATGCAAGAAATGAACAGATTTTGTATGTACAGTAACTCCTCACTTTAAGTCGTCCCGGTTAACGTTGTTTCGTTGTTACGTTGCTGATCAATTAAATAATCAATGCTTGTTTAAAGTTGTGCAATGCTCCACTCTTACGTTATTTGGCTGCCTGCTTTCTCCACAGCTGGCAGCCTCCCTACGCCACCCCTCCCCCCCCCACAGCACCTCCCGCCTGCTGGCAGACCCCAAGGATTAGCGCCTTCCCCCTCCTCCCCCGCCTCCTGCCCACTGCAATCAGCTGGCTTGCAACGTTTTGGGGGCAGGAGGGAGGGATGAGGAGCGAGGACTCGGCGCGCAGGCTCCCGAACGCTGCAAGCCAGCTGATTGCCCCAGGCAGGAGGCAGGGGGGAAGGGAGGGGGAGCCTGCACTCCCAGTGCTCGCTCCTCCCCCCTCCCTCTTGCCCCCTAAATGCCACAAGCCAGCTGATTGCCCCGGGCAGGAGGGAGGAGGGAGGAGCAAGGACTCGGCACGCCTCCACCCTCCCTCTGCCCTCCCTCCTGCCCGCGGCAATCAGCTGGCTTGTGGTGTTTTGGGGGCAGGAGGGAGAGGGGAGGAGTGAGGACTCAGTGTGCAGGCTCCCCCTCCCTCCCCTGCCTCCTGAACTCGGCAAGCCAGCTGATTGCCCCAGGCAGGAGGGGGGGGGAGGAGCAAGGACTCAGCGCGCCTCCCCCCTCCCTCCCCTGCCTCCTGTCCAGGGCAATCAGCTGGCTTGTGGCGTTTAGACAGCAGGGGGGAGGAGCAAGGACGTAGTGTGGGAAGTAAAGGGGAGGAGGTGGGGGGGGAGAAGAGGCAGGTCAAGGATAGGGGTTTGGGGGAAGGGGCAAGTGGGCGGGCTGAGGGTTGAGCCCCCCGCCCCTGGTGCTTGCAGAGTAGGGAAAGCTGCCACTGCTGCGCAACCTGCTTCTCCTAGCCTACAGCACCTTCCGCCTCCTTGCCTGCCTCATCTCCAGTGCCAGTAGCTGTGCCTGTGTAGGGTAAGGCAGGGGCACCTCCCAACTATAGTACAGTACTTGTATTAAATTGCTTGATTAAAATGTATATAATGTCTTTTGTCTGGCAAAATTTTTTTTTCCTGGAACCTAATCCCCCCTATTTACATTAATTCTTATGGGGAAATTGGATTCGCTTAACATCTTTTAACTTAAAGTTGCATTTTTCAGGAACATAACTACAACATTAAGTGAGGAGTTACTGTACATCTTCTTAGGCATGATTTTCAAAAATTTACCTTTAGGACTAAAATATTTTGTTTGTAGGATTCCCAAGCTTTTATACCAATTCCTGGGGATAAAAGATCTGTGAGAAGCATGTATAATAGAAGTTAGAATCATATTGTAGCATTAAGAAGCAGGGTCTTGTCAGAGTTTTTCCACTAGGTGTGTCAAGAATATCAAGTACCGTACCATTTATTATCCCTATTATTGCCTCAGGAATTACAGCATATATCTAGTCACACATCCTTCCTGGTTTTACTGATGCAAATTCTTCTTTATATTGCTCTTTTAAGAGATATGGCCATGAATCTCCTTTCAGGGATGTGTCCTTGTGTGCCCATACAAGAGGGTAACACAGCTTATGGTCAGGCAGAATTAAAAGGAAGAGGAAATTTTGTGGGCACCCCATTCCTAGCCTATACACAATGAAGGGGAAATAGAGTAAAATACAAGAAGCAGCCCTTTACAACTTAAGAAGTGTTTCTAAAGTTTTCATGGAAGACAATGAGAAGCACCAGATTTCAAAAGGAAATCACTGGTTGAATTATCTGTCTCACATAGCTGCTGTAATAACAGAAGTATGTCCTGAATCTTTTAAATGAAAGTTAGTAAATGGAAGAGGGGAAGCAGAGGTTGGTACCAACACTATTTACCACCATGCTTCTGCAGGTAGTCACATTCACATTTGAATGCAGCCGTGTTTTCCCCAATCTACCAAATCTTTGTTTGCTTAACCTTTTTCCGCGCAGTGACTTCCACCTCTCAGTGGTGAGATATAAATACAAAATGTTATCTGGCTGCAGCTATGCATCAGCCAGCAGTGGGAATTATTTTAATAATTCTTATTCATCATTTCGGCTATTGAAAATATGCATTTAGATTTGGATGAATAGTTCATATAAAAACAAAAACTCATCTGTATGTTAGATACATAGTTCTACTGGGCTTTGAACAACTATAAGACACTCAGGACTGTTGCAAAATTAAGCATTTGGAAAATCAATGCAAGAATGGCATTTTTCATGTCTATTTGCTTCAAAGGATGCTCTGATTTTGTTAATTGCCTCAAAGAGGGCTTCAATTTGCTATTTGCTACAAACAGTATTCTAATCTAGTGTATCCTCCAAGTCTGCAGCTGTGTTCAAGTATCGCAATGTGTTTGTTGCTTGCTAAACTATTCTTCTGAAATTAAGTCAGTCAGTTCTTTATGTGAAGTGATTTTTATGTCTGTTTAGATACAAATTGAATTCCTTGCACTATGTGAGCATTTAAACACACTATTCTCTGACATAGCAATATCACTTTACAGAACCAACATCTGAAAGTCCAAAGTTGCATTCACAGTTAATGAATAATGAAATACTGTATGACCACTGTACTGACTGGAAAGACAAGTGAAAAATAAACTGGATCACCCACTTTAATAAAAGTTTGTCATGACAACAGACTTCAAGCAGTGATGTGATTCCAGGGGGCTTCTAAGAGTCCCTTGTTAAAATTCTGCCACCAACTTGAAAGGCGAGTTGGCTGATTTCCTTGCCTCTGATGAAGTTCACCTACTCAAGAGCCTGATATATCATTCTGATTAGATAAAGCTTGTGGCTCATAAAATGCTTCTGAAGAACATATTTTGGTCTTTGAAATCGCCCACAGAGAGCACTAAATGGTGACGGGCATATTCAAAAATATTGTCCAGAGAATATCGCCGGCCTCCACTATATGGTCTTTACGCCTCTCCAACTTCAAATTATACACTTGTGTCAGTACACAACATATTTTTCAGGAACAAAGTATAATATTTCCCCCAAAAGTGCAGCTTATAACAAGATAATGGTGGTGTGTTTTTTCGTTTTTGTTTGTTTTTGCCAAGAGGCGGGGCAAATTTGGAGGGGATAGGTTGAATATACAATCCTAGTTCGAAATGCAGATGAAGAGTCATCTAATAGGTTTGGAAAAAGGCAGAAAGTGGATGTTTCTTAGCACTCCTTCTGACTAAGATCATAGACAATGACAGGCCACATTAATTACTGTTGTGAATTTGAATCTACAGCTAGAAATGAATATAACAACATATAACCAAGGAGGCATCATGTGAGCAATGAGCCACTAGTCTACATTGGACTTAGCACTTTAAATAACTTCATTCAAACTTCCTAAAATAGTTTTAAAAGCCTGCTGTGCAGTTTTATACACATAACAAGGATTAAATCAACCTGACTCACACTGATCAGTCACAAAACTCCATATTTAGGGCCTGATCCAAAGCCCAATGGCTTCAATGGATCCAGCTTTTATAGAGAGATCCCGATTGTTACAATGAATTGATTGTGGTGTGATCAAATCTAATTTTTATCCAAAATGTGGGGTTCATGTTTTAAACCAGGATTTTTTTAATACATAGTTTTTGGTGTTATATGAGACTTTTCCTTCTCTCTATTTGTTTAGGCAATAGGAAAGCAATATCAAATGTAATTCCAAAGCAATCCACGTTTAGTGCTTTATTTTTTGTGGTAATGATACCGTAGTTGCATAATACTTATTATCCAAAAATTTCCAGATCAAATTTGGCAACTATTATACTTTCAATAACTCAGTGATTATGGTGTGCCATTTTGGCAATTATTTTAATTAATCTTCAGGTTCCTTAGTCACTCCTGAATATGGTGACATTCCCAAATATTTAACCAGCAACAAGACAGTTCCTTGAAAAAAAATTGTTGTTCTCACAATTTAAATGGGACAAATAGTGGCCAAGTGTGGGTCATGGGCCTAATGGGGCCCCGGTAGTTCTACAAAGACACCCCTAGCCACCTTCATTTTTAATATTGAAGTCTGACTTCAGGAGACTTTTGATCTGAGGCCTGTTTCAGAAAGCATTAGCTACAGAATGCTACTCAGCATTGAATGATGGGACTTGCAGTCTTTGAGGGCTGCACTCTGTATTACGGAGCCACTGGTCATGATTCTACAGTTAAGACTGAGTTCTATTTTGCACTTAAAGCATTTCATACATTTTCATTGTGTATGAAAAATTCATTGTATCCTGCCCAAACTTACAGCACTTACTCTTGGAATACAGAATTAATTTTCTATGAATTTACAAGTAAAACTGTTAATTAATTTATGAGTTATAATTAATTAATTAAACATCTGTCCTCAGTTTTTTCTTTGTCCTCAGTGATCTTAATAATGGAAGAGAACAGACTCTTCAAAGTTTTCCATGTAGTTAAAATTAATTGAAATCTTACCCATATGCTATATTTTCATAAATTAGGTTGTAATTAAGCTAAATTATTAACAATTGTGCTATCTAATTGTTATGATTGTTTAGGCTATAAAGTGAAGTCAACAGCTTAGGTAACTTTGATGGGGCTGCTGTGACATCAAGGCTAACTCAGCCAATCATTAACCTTCTTCTACAGCTAATCTGAATGCAACAATTGTATTGGATGTAATGACTTAGTGGTATGAGGAGATTGGACATGAGTCAAAAGTAGATTACTTAGCCCAATTATCACTGCTCTTTAAAGATTCTGTGGCCACATGCTAGTGATACTGAAACACAGAAACTGGGCTCTCCACACAGCCTCTTTCAAACAGTGATGGTCTCTGTAACACAGCCCACTAAACGATGAGTCTCTTAAGGGCCATCGTCACCAGTGCAATCCAGCTGTTCTGTGTGACTCTGGTGCACCAGTGAATTACCCCTTAAAGATAAATTCTTTTAAAGATGATTTAAGGTTCCTACTACAGCTCTCTAATACCACATGCTAACCTTTTCTTTGGGTTTCTTGTTTAGTATTGACATATGAAATTTTTAATTAAGAAAACTATTTAAATTCCAAGAAAAAATCTACCTTAAAATAGAGTTCAAGTTTCAGAGTATATATCAGTAATTTAAGGGTAAAAGAACCTTCCAGCATTGCTGTAATTATTCCCTAACCATTATAAGCCCAGGAAATTGAGAGTTACGCTTACACTTAAAAGAAATTGAAACACGTTAAGGCACCCAAACAACCTTAGCTGTGCTCTGTAGTAACACCATGAGGGGGAAATATATATTTTAAGAAAATATTTTAAAAAAGGTTTAGTCTAATCTGGAACCACAAACACTAAAATGCTTTAATCATAAATTAATAGTTATTGCATGGTATCCCTAAAGGGCAGAGTTAAGGTTGTTTGGGAGACTTAATTGTGAATTTCCATAATTTAACATGCTTACATTCTTTTAGATGCCACCCTGCAGTTCTTGGTGAGTTAACAATGGCCCACAGTTGGGCAATGTCAGTATGCCTCCCAGAAAGGAGTCTACTCATTTTTCAATTAGCATAATACTAATGCATATGATTAAAGGCTGACACATTATTTTCTTATTTTTGGTAGACTGAAAGTATTTCAGAGTAATACTTAGTCCAGGTCACAAGAAAGACCTCTTTTTATTGTTTTCCTTTTATTGAATAAGGAACAAAATATTTATGCGATCTCTAATATTAAATCAATAAATTTGAAGGTAGATTTAACTGTACTATAACATCATACCAATTCTCCACTAAATACATTGAAAAAGTACAATACTTTAGTTCCTTTACTATTTAAAAGATACAAATAAAATTACACAATTTTCCAGTGAAAATAAAGTCTTGTAAACTTTATATTGTACAAGTAAATTATTTAAATATGGAAAGTGAAAGTTATTTCACCAAGGGTGGCAAGTGGTAGCATTAGGTTTGTTTCTGGTTCTTCAAGCTCTTTGCAATAAAGTAAATAAGTCAATTTTTTTCTAACAAAACTCATGGTCCTTTAACATTAGTTAAAATACATATTACTAATCTGCTGGTAATGCAGTATTTAATGAATACATTTAAATCTCCATTATGATCCTGAAATAGGTTGGTATGCTATGATGGCAGGCATACCTTTTTTTTTTTTTTTTTTTTAAAGAGTCACAGCATGCCAGAACTTGGATCCTCAGCTGGTATAAATCAGCATAGCTGTTTATTTTTAGTGGTTTTAATTTACACTAACTGAAAATCTGGCCCATTCTGTAGCAGCACTACATTTTGGTCAGTAGCCTTAAGAGTAACAGTTACTTGTTTATTATTCAGTGTTTGTATTTCTATAAAGTGAGTGTATGTTTGGAAAAATTTACTGCATATCTGTGTCTCACTGAACTGGCTATGCAGGGCTCAACTAAAACATTCCATTCGTATTTTGAGAAAATTCAGTTAAGAAGTTTCAATGGAAAATAAAAAGATAATAATTAACCTTTCATATGTCAGCATGTGCTAAGCGGAGAGGGTTAAAAGTTTCAGCTAAAACTATTTTTAACCTTTTTAAGAAAAAAAAAAGTCATGAAAGCTGAATTAATTTTTCAGCTAAAAAAGTTGGAAAATTTAGTGGAAATTTTTTAGCAAAACAAAAATATTTTTATTTTATATACATACATACACGGAGAATTCTTACCTTTTTATCATTCTCATGGATCTAAGGTTCAGGAAACATAGAGTAGTTTAAAAAAATCACTAAAAAGATGTAAAGCTTGAAAAATGTGTCTAAGCACTTGAAGGTAATATTATGAAAATGAGAAAATGGTATGCTGTGTAGTTCAATTATTGTTCTACTATGTTGTGCTGTTTCAAACCACTTATGAAAATAACTTTTTAGCAACTTTATAATCATTTAATTTAGGGGAAACAGCAACACAAGCTTTTTTTCTGGAATGGGAGCTCCAGGGTGCAATGCAGTTAAAATGCTATTAAGAGGCACTTCCTGCATTCTTAGATTTTTGTGGGAGTCCTCTGTATACAAGGCATCCTAGATCTAGCCCCAAATGCACTGAATGTATAATAACCTGGCAGATTATCCCAGATATGTGGACTTTTCTATTAATTGTCTCCCAATGAGGCACAGTCTGTAATATTCAATTGTTTGAAGTGTTGTAGCCACGTTGGTCCCAGGATATGAAAGAGACAAGGTAGGTGATGTAATATCTTTTATTGGACCAACTTCTATTGGTGGAGGAGACAAGTTTTCGAGCTTTGCAGAGCTCTTCTTCAGGTTTGGAAAGGCACTCAGGTTATAAGAGCTAAATACAAGGGTGGAAAGATAAGGAAGTAACAGTATAATTAGGCAGGCCAAAAAAGAATTTGAAGAGCAACTAGCAAAAGGCTCAAAAATGAACAGCAAAAAAATGTTGAAGTACTTCAGAAGCAGGAAGCTGCCAAACAATTAGTGGGACCACTGGACGATCAAGGTGCTAAAGGAGCACTCTACGAAGATAAAGCCATAGAAAAAAATAAATGAATTCTTTGCATCAGTTTTCACTGTAGAGAATGTGAAGGAGATTCCCACACTTGAGCCATTATTTTAAGGTGATAATTCTGAGGAACTGTCCCAGATTAAGGTGTCAATAGAAGTGGTTTTGAATCGAATTGATATATTAAACAGTAATAAGTCAGCAGGGCCAGATGGTATTCACCCAAAAATTCTGTAAGAACTCAAATATGAAATTGCATATTGTGGTACGTAACCTATCACTTAAATCAGCTTCTGTACCAAATGACTGAAGGAAAGCTAATGTAATGCCAATTTTTAAGAAAGGCTCCAGAGGTGATTGTGGCAATTACAGGCTGGTAAGACTAACTTCAGTACCACTTACTTGAAACAACAGAAAATAACAGAAATGAGAATGATTTATTGGGGACGAATCAACATGGCTTTTGTAAAGGGAAATCATGCTTCACCAATCTACTAGAATTATTTGAGGGGGTCAATAAGCATGTGGACAAGGGGGATCCAGTGGATATAGTGTACTTAGATTTTCAGAAAGCCTTTGACAAGGTCCCTCACCAAAGGCTCTTAAGCAAAGTAAGCAGTCATAGGAAAAGAGGGGAGGTCCTCTTATGGATCAGTAACTGCTTTAAAGATACAAAACAAAGAGTAGGAATAAATGGTCAGTTTTCAGAATGGAGAGAGGTAAACAGCAGTGTCCCCAAGGGGTCTGTATTTGGACCAGTGCTGTTCAACATATTCATAAATGCTCTGGAAATAGAGATACAGAGTGAGGTGGCAAAATTTGCAGACAATACAAAATAACTCAAGATAGTTAAATCCAAAGCTGACTGCAATCAGTTACAAAAGGATCTCACAAATCTGGGTGACTGGACAACAAAATAAAAATAAAATTCAATGCTGAAAAATGAAAAGTAATGCACATTGGAAAACATAATCCCAAATATTCATACAAAATGATGGGATAAAAATTAGCTGTTACCACTCAAGAAAGAGATCTTGGAGTCATTTTGGATAGTCCTCTGAAAACATCTGCTCAATCTGCAGCAGCAGTCAAAAAAGCTAACAGAATGTTAGGATCATTAGGAAAGGGATAGATCAGGGGTCCCATTGGCCCGGGACGGCGAACCGCGGCCAGTGGGGGCCGTGATCGGCCGAACCTGCCCCGTCAGCAGGTAAATAAAACTGGCCCGGCCCGCCAGGGTGCTTACCCTGGCGAGCCACGTGCCGAACGTTGCTGACCCCTGGGATAGATAATAAAACAGTAAATATCATAATGCCACTACATAAATCTATGGTATGCCCACACTTTAAATACTGCATGCAATTCTGGTTGCCCCCGTCTCAAAAAGATACATTAGAATTGGAAAAGGTACAGAGAAGGGCAACAAAAATTATTAGGCCTATGGAACAGCCTTCCACATAAGGAGAGATTAAAAAGATGGGGATTTTTCATCATGGAAAAGAGATGACTAAAGGGGGATATAATAGATGTTTATAAAATCATGACTGGTGTGGAGAAAAAGTGTTATTTACGCCTTTACATAACACTAGAACCAGGGATCACTGAGTGAAATTAATAGGCAGCAGGTTTAAAACAAACAAAGAAGTATTTCCTCACACAACAGCAGTGAACCTGTGAAACTCATTGCTAGGGGATGTTGCGAAGGTCAAAACTATAATGGGTTGAAAAAAGAATTAGATGAGTTCGTGGAAGATATTAGCCAAGATAGTCAGAGATTCAACCGAATGCTCTGGGTGTCCATAGCCTCTGACTGCCAGAAGCTGGGAGTGGACAACAGGGGATGGATCACTCGATCATCGCCTGTTATGTTGATTCCCTCTGAAGCACCTGGCACTGGCCTCTGTTGGAAGACAGGATACATGGCTAGATAGACTATTGGTCTGGGCCAGTATGGCTTTTCTTATGTTCTTACATGTTGCAAGAGACCATTTAAGGGGAGGTGGAAAATTTACCCCATGTAATGACAGACTAATTGCAGAAATGTTTTGAATACTTTCTATGTCAATAAAAAAACAAACAAACAAAAAAATTCAGCAGCAATGGGAACCAGGAACATTTTATGTCCTAAGTAACAGACTTTATAATCAGAGTTTAGAACATAAAATATTCCTGGTTCCCATTGCTGCTGAATTTTTGTTGATTTTTTTAAAAATTAACATTGAAAGTTTTCCCAACGTTTTTGTGATTAGTCTGTCTTTACATGGGATAAACTGCCCACTTCACCTTGAATGGTCTCTTGCAATATGTTTTAACTCCTTATCTGTTCCCTCTTGTATCTCTGACACTACGAGTGCCTTTTCAAGACCTGAAGAACTCTGAAAGCTCAAAAACTTGACTCTTATGTCAACAGAACTTGGTCCAATAAAAGATATTATTACCTCACCTACCTTGTGTCTCTCACATTTGATAATGTCTTTTTTTGCTGGCACAGGACAAAATACTGCAGTAGTAAATGTTACCTAGTTTTCAATACTATAAGAGTCTTCCATTCGAGCTGTTCATATTAGATGACTTTCATATAAATTTGGGCCAGTCATGCAGATGATCAGATCAAGTATGAGTGAATTAGTAAATCACATTCTACAATAAATATGACATTTACTAAACCAGGAGCTTTTCTTAAGGAGCAAGTAAGGCTTCCACTCTTTCTCACAGTTCAAGAGTGTTAACAAATATATTTAATTTATTTATTTTTATTAAATATACTTAGATGGGGGGGAAAAGTAAATCCAACAGCAAATCCCAATCTAATTATGGAGTAATAGCCAAAAAAAAAAGCTTACATCTCATTTCCTTCCCCAGATTCCCCAACCTCCCTGCAATACATCTCAGCCCTACTTAAGATGCCACCCAAATAAATGGAGCTTGTGCACCCTGAAGATCAACAGATTTCATCTATTTCAGACCAAGTGGGGCGAGGTGAGGGGTTGGTTTCTCTGCACATTTATGCATCCAGGGAGGGTCCTGGGAAGTGGACGAGGGAGAAGGAGACTGAACGACTCGGGGATGTTCCTGTGTAGCTGACTTTGCCCCCACAATCTCCTTGGCATGATATGGACTGTTCTGCTTCCCCCTCCCACCCTTCTATGGGAGCAATTAGTCCCATATCTGAGACTGGCATTTTAACCTCCTTTTTAAAATTGGATTCTAACATAGCCCTCCAGACCTATTAAAAATTACTGACTGTCCTATACTCCTAAACTTCGAAAAAATAACGTGAAAAAAAATCTTCCTTAGTCCCTCCTACATCGCATGTGTTGATTTTTTTCTCTACCTTTTGAAACATCAGTTAGAAGCAATGTTTAAAAGACTTATAAATTCCAAGCTTTCCTCTTGAAATTGTCCCAATAACGTTTCTGGAAGACATTTTATCATTCCCTCTGCTAGATCATTTCCTTTACCTGTGTGCAGGTTAACTTTATTGTACAAACCCTCAGGGGGAAAAAAAGTTGAAAATCCTCCCCTAGCTGCAGTCAATTACAATGTGAAAGAGCAGAAACTTCCTTTTTGAAGGCCCAATTTAGAAACCCTAAACCTCCTGAATTAAATCTCACCATGAAGGTATTTCAATCACTAGGATCAGAAATAGCAGTGGCTTTAATTTCCTCTGTAGAGGATGTACCCTTCCTAGATTGCTCAGGTTAGTTAAGCTCATTATTTGCTGTCCTGAAATCTTTTGAAGATTATAAAGTCACTCTAAATCTAAAACCTGTAAATGTTTTCCTTACAGGAAAATCTTTTTTAAAAATGGACAACGAAAGACTAACTTTTACCAAAGGGGATTTTATGACCAGGAAGATTTAAGCTGCGCCTTTTAAAGTTTCCTCACAAATTTCTTACATTCAAGTATCAGAGGGAAAGCCTGTGAGTTTTTCAACTGTTCCAAGAACTATTCATCAGATTGCTAAAAGCAGTGTGGTGTGGCTTGGTGTTTTTATCTTTGGTAATAAAACAAGTTTACTTCTTGTGAGTAGTGAGTGTCCCACTGCTTGTTATTTGGATTTGTTCCCTTTCTTTAAAGGTGCACTGAATGTGTCTTTTCTTTCCTTAAATTAGTAAAATAAATATTCAGATATCCATTTAAACACTTTCTCAGCAGGAAATTCCCCACAGTGAAGAGGATTCACACAAGGTCCTTTTACTAGTTAATCCATGCATAATGAACTAAACATTTCCTCCTGTTCACAGCACAGGGTGCACTGGGAAGTTTTCTCTGCATTCAGGGAAGGAATGCTCCTCCAAGAGACAGAGCAGTAGCAGAGTGGCTTCTCAGAACTGGATTAGCCTCTGCATTGCTTATGCCTCTCCCCAGGAAGAGGTGTCTTTCATAGTCATAGTAGCATATCCACCAACTCCACCCCTGCCCTTATTATCCTCATGTAGCAATGTACACATAGCCCTCCACCAAAGCTAAGCTCAATGACACAGAGAGGATGGTTTCTTTCTGAATCCTGTACTCTACCTCGGACAAAATGGAACTAAACTTGTTCAGTTGCAAGAGAATTCTTCACGCCTGCTCAGAAAAAGAGGTGAAATTTTCCGGAGGATTTAGATTGTCGCCTAGAGCTTTACCTAGTGTGAATTTTACCCCATGAGAACAAAGTTTGTAAGGTTCATCACGGTAGATCTGGGTCCTGATTTTTAAGGCACCTAAGGGAACTAGATGTTCCCATCAAATTTCAGTGAGATTTTGATGTCTAACTCTCTTCAGTTATTATGAAAAATCCCAGCCTTAGCTTCCAAGATTTAACAGACCTTCCATTGCTAGATTCTTAAATGGTAAGAACAAAGGGGGCCTGGCACTATATTTCAGTTTTACTTTGCATCTATTAATAAATCCTCTGGATACCCAGTAGGTGTTTTTATACAGAACTGATTATTGTTCCAAGCTTTTTGCTCTCAGTTCCTACCTTCATAAGTGCAAGAAATCAGTACATCAGCTATTAACCTTTATTTTGACACAGCTCAGTGATGATGAGACAGTTCCTGTGCACACTTGATACAGTTATGGAAATACTGAGCCAAACTCAATCTGACATGTGATCAATGACTCTCCCTGGGACTCAAAGGGGGGGGGGGAAGAGGCGCTCAAAGGAAGCCCCCACCCCCAAATGATCCCACTTGAGCTCATGTCCCCTCCAGTCCATTCCAACCAACTGGTCCCATTTCAACAAATCTGTTCCCATTTGGACCTATGTCTCCGTCACCTCCCCACCAGCAAGGCCTGCAGATACTGCCACTGCCACCAGCTCTACCAGTGGCTCCACACTGGCTGAGCTCTAGAAGGGAGCCCACTGAGAGTAGAGACAAGACAGCCTCCTTGCACTCAGTGCTGGCACCATAGGGAACCCCGATGGCCAGGTGCCATCACTGCAGGGGAAATCTTGCTCAATCCCCACATGGATACTTGGTGATGGAACAACCTCATAGAGAAGCTAACAGAAAATCCCATGGAAAGTTTCACATATATTTTAAAGCCTATAAATAAAAAACAAGACAAGAGTTTCAGGCCCCTCCTAAGGACCACTGTTTGGGAATTATCTGGGGGGGAGGGGCATATCCCATACTATGAGAATGACTTGTAATATTCACTTATAGAATCACAGGGATTTATTGAAACCCTGCAAGTACCACTCCAGCACACACAGGCAATATTGAACTATCTGCAAAGCTCCTCTTCCCCACACCCCTGATCAAACAGATCATAATAATATATAAGACAACTTAACACCTCCATCTTTTGGTGGAGGTGCTGTCTGCAGGTAGAGGAAAGCTGGATATGCTGGTTTTAAACTGCTCAGGTATTCCTAAACATCAGAGAAAGTCACAGCATTACCCAATTAGGGTACCTTTCCAGCTGTTTTAAATCCTTAAATGGAGTACAGAAAGATGCATCTCTGTATACCACAGTACACATGGAAATTCATTCTAGATTATTCTTTTGCCTGAAATATTTTTACAAGAATTTACAACACTGCTTTTGACACGCAGCCAAAAATAAAGCAGATGTTTGGTAAAGCTAATTAACCTCTACAACTTTAAAATTTCAGATTTACACTGATGAAAGAGTAACCTTTCTAGTCTCACAGCACTCCTTATTGTGGCATTCTTTCTCCATATTTTAGTATTGGTTTTATAATTTAGAATAAATTATATGACTAACCTGATCTAAGGTCTCAGTCAAAAATCAACTGGAGCTCTTAATTGTTTGGCTAATTTAATCTCAACTAGATAACCTCAGAAATGTTATCAATTGTATTTACTCTCATTAAATTTCATAAAATTGTTTAAGATTAACATCACATTTCTGTTTGACATTTTTGAACTTGCTAAAGTTACAAGTAAACCTCAGGGCCTCATCCTGCAAAGATTTACATACCTGTAACTTAAGCACTGCAATAATTTAAAAAAAAATAATCAAATTGATAGTGTCTCTTTGAGAAATAAATAGGGACCTGATAGTTAAGGCATATCTATATCAAAATTTGAAATGGACCCAAACAGAAAATATCATAACTGGATCTGAAAATGAACTCCCATACATTTCAGGACTAGAACCATTTCAGTCCATCTGTGCTAAAAGACTATAAATGTGGGGTATTCCATTGCTCTATCTGCTTTCATTTAACTTCTAGTTATTCGGTTTTTAGTATTTTTTCTTCTAAATCTGTTTTCAGACATGGGATCCGGGTGGAGGAGGTGTAATGTATATACTGAGCGAGTTTGTTTATTTATCTGTCTGGAGTATCATGGCTTTTTGTGGAGCTAGCATTGCCTGCTTTCCTGTTATTTCCAGTATTTTTAGGTGCCATGGGATACAGTGGGCATCATTCCAAATAGATGTTTACCATATCCCAATGTGTACCTTTTTGCTCAATGAATGAAATGGGGAATAATGTGCATACTCTAGTAAATGTAAGTTCAGCAGGGGGGTAATGGTTCTGTTTTGGTACTACTCACTGTACATTCTATGTCAGTGAACCCAGTTGAATTATTTTAGAATTATGACCACCCCGTTTGTCATAGATGTTTATTCTCTCTCTCTCTCTCTGTTTTCCCTTTCAAGATGTGCATTTGATTTTGTTCTATTCAGTTTGGCATATTTTGTGTGAATAACCATTTAACTCTCAAAAATATCAAATATCCATCTTCTCTCATCTACCTCCTAAGAGAAGATAATTCAGCTACAGGTGATCCCAAGGGAAGAAAATATACAGGGAGAAACCAATCCAAAACAAAAGATGATTTCTCTCTGCAGTAGGCTCCCAGATCATGAAATGTGATGCATCATCATCTAAATTAAAGGGGTAGAATCGGGCCTTGTGCTTTGGAGGTGGAATTTAAATTAACTGATTTATATGCTTCCTCTTTTCCAGTTAATCCAATCACCTGTGCAACTGCTGATAAATTTTGCTTTAGCCCTGTGTGAGGTACATCAAGTAACTTACAGCAGAACTCTGAGACAGTAGAATCATTGGCAACAGACTGTATCCTCTTTGTGAGTTTTATAGTGTCTTGGGGAATTTCTCTTTTTCCAAGGGCATTCATTATTAATGGGAATTATCCATGTGCATCGAGGATAGAATAGATTTCCTGAATTAGAAGATCTTACAAAGAAGCATACACTGTGTTTTCTTAAGTAAGAGGAAACTTCCCATAAGAACAATGAAACATTCAAGATTGATTCTCTTGCAAATACAATGGACAGCCTTTGTTCCTTGAAAATTAGAGAGGCACTACATTGTTAAATAAGACCTATCTCCAGTATCTTTTTTTGTTTTTAAGATTATGAAATGAGCTGAACTGAGGGCTCTACGGAGTGCTCTATTCACCGAACATTTGCAGCAAATCATTACATACTTCCCAGAATAACTCTATGGGGGCATCTGATCAGGAGGGACCATCTCTACTTCAGTTTCCATGCCCAATCAATCCTTTCATAAGGCCCCTAGGTTTAGGGGATGATTGTTGTAAATCAAGTTCAACTGAATACATTTCACTTTTTTCTTCTGGTTCCCATATTGAGATGTTTCTGTCCCTTCTGCTTATAGATTTTTATTCATGGACTGGTCACTGGAGGTAAAATATTTTTGCTTATGTAGAATATATCTCATTTTACAAAATAATCTAGCGTACACAGAGATCATGCAAATTTTCCTAAAGCAGAGTCAGCTACAAAAGTTATAAATGAGATTATATTTGATTATCCCAGCAAATAATGCCATCTCTCAAGGATGTATTAATTTCAAGGCAGGTATACAGGCTTACCTTACACTGTGATCCTTTCAGATCAGACTGTATGAACAGAAACAGAACAGTGCCACACAAACAGATACTTAAATATTATGTGTTATGTAATTCCATAAAAGACAAAGAAAATTATCTGTGCAATAGGTTTCTCCACACTTAAAAATGGAACCATGGCAAGAAGCATAGAGCTCATTTTACTGAAAGTATTCTATCAAAGAATTCCAAAGTTTACTACCCATGTACTGTCCATAAACATCAACTACACTTCTACTGGTGTTTGACTTAGTTCTAATTATGCAGCTGACTCTGCTTAAAAAGTATTTGAGAAGAGAAAGACAAAGGAAGATGAATATTGTATGGAGATGTATTTAAAACTTTAAAAGATGGATAGCTGTATAAAAGTTTATAAGTTTAAGAATAAATACTTTACTGCTTTGGCCATTTCCTCTTGGTGAAGGGAATATCAGGACCATTTTCTTTGCCTTTACCTTCCCATTTAGCAGTTTTATTGCTTTGCTTTTTTGCTTGGTTTTACTTTACCCCATTTCTCTATATCTCACATCTTCCTTCTCAATGGACCAAATCACCAATGACAAAGGTGGATACAGCATCAGTGAAGTTGTGTCCATTGATGCCAGCAGTGAAGTTATCCCATCTTTTCTAGTTTATATATTTAGAATGTTATATTGGTGCACATTACCAACTACCAGACTGAATTACATTTATTTAAAAAATACATCAAGCAGAACAGCAATCGAGATCCATCATGCAGATCTGAATTTTGCCCTCAGTTTTCAAAGGTCCGATATATAAAATACTGGTTCTGTGCAATATTCTTTCTCCTTAGCACTGAATAGAGACTTTCCTCTTCCTCTTAAGTTCTTTGACCCAGGAATAAAGTGTAGTCAATGTCACTGTTTGGCATTAAGGTAGTAAAGACATTAGAATCATGCTGGGTTTCATCTAATTCCCATTGAAAAGAACAAGAATCTTTCCACTGATGGGAGTTGGATCATCCCTCCAGAAGCTCCTATACAGCCGCTCACCTCCCAAAATCTCTCTCATTCCCCAGTAAATGCTGGAATGATCCCGCCCTAGATTCCAAGAACTTTACATTTCCTGCTCACCTCTCAGCTGCTGGTTTTGCTTTCATCCATGGGATTAGTCCCTCCTTGCCCCAACCCTAGACACCTTCTTGTTGGTTCTTGATGTGTGGGAAGTATCAGGAATTAGTAGCAGGGGACACAAGTCACATCAGCAGCGCAGCTAGCATAAAAGGGAAGCTTCCAGAGAGGACAGGAAGAATGATGGGCTGCAATTTTCCCCACAAAAGTCATCTCCCCAAAATAAGAACCTCACCTTTCTCTTGGCTCAGCACTCCCTAGCAGCTTCCCAAATCCTTGAAAATGTTCCCAGGTGATAGTTAGCATTAGCTAGTTTCCAGTGTGCCTGCTCACCAATGAAGAGTGGGAGGGTTGGGGCATATATTGCCATTGATATGAAGAGTGGGAGGGTTGGGGCATATATTGCCATTGATAT
>NW_020664562.1:34564870-34603251 GCF_002925995.2 Terrapene triunguis | reverse complement strand
ATTGATATGAAGAGTGGGAGGGTTGGGGCATATATTGCCATTGATATACTAATGGAACTCACATTAGTATCCGTGATCAGGTTTGTGGTAGAGACCCTGCAGATAATTAGCCACCCTGTAGCAGGGATACCTATTTGCAAGTGCTGTTTTCCTCTGATGCTTTCCAAGCTCAAGAGTTATTAAAAGCAGCTAAGGAAAATCATAGTCCCTCCTCCCTATGCCCCATAGGGGGTCAAGATCTATAGGTGCAGCAAGCTGGACAGTGCAGCCTACATGTTTTTCACTTCTTCATGGACAGGAGTTTAGAAAGAGACTGTGCCTAGCCAAGAACAATCTCCTCCACCCCCCGGTTTCCATCTAAGGCAGGGTAGTAGCATACTTCTCCTTACTTAGGGATGTGCTTATCAGGCACAATTTAGCCCAAAGGTAGCAGTGGGAAGGAATATTTTTCAGGTGTATTCTTGCTTAACAAACTGTGACATTTCTTGCACTTGGATTGTATGACCCATTTACTGATATGATAAGCATTTATTTTACAGTAGACTAGATCAAATAAAATCTGGCACAAATGGGCAGAATGCCAGTGTGGGTGGCTCCAAATAGATCTTACTTACACAGCAACATTTTGCAGAATTTTCTAATCATTCTTAATTTCTAATTTAGGGTTTTTTCCTGCAATATGCAAAGTTTGCTCATTAGCTCATTTTCAACTTGTGTGGTAAAACAACAAATTAGCAATGTAAGCACTCGTAAGAGGATTTGGATGAATACAAAACACATGAAGTTTGCTATTTTTATAGCATCCTTCAGTTTTTGTGTGTGAAGTTCCTTGTAAATGATGCATAACTGATTAACGAATCAAGCATAAAAATACATCCTTGTATACTTCTGAGTCAGAAGAAAAGGGATATATTTTTCCTTGATGCTTGCAAGAAATGCCCAGTAGAATTAATATAATTTGTATATACACATCCAGGAGATAACATACCTGCACAGAGCTCATTGCATGGTCAGGGGCTTAGTTTTGTTTATGACTGTGTTTCAGCCTATTTAGAGTGAGGTTCTACTCTGAAATTTACTTACTAAAACAATACAGATGTTCCCCTATGTGTGTTCAGAGTTATACTGACCAAGCAATGGGTCAGAGTTCACGGACAAAGTGAGATTTTACTACTTTTTACTCTTTTTAACCCTGCAGAGTCAACCCAGCTATGAGTATGAGAGCTGGATTCAATTCTGTCTCATGTATCATCATCAAAATGGATAACCAAGTTCCAATAGAGAAGGTTAATTCTATCACTAATTACACCTGTGCAACCTCACTGAAGACAATGGGGTTGCACAGGTGTAACTGACAGAATTTGGTATGCAGAATCTTTATTACATATGATGCTGTACAAATCAGAAATAGTTCAGCCTGACTTTGCCATTTAGGGATTGTAGGTCTGCCAGTTGGAAAAAAAATAGTATAACTTTTAAACTGAGCAAAACTGAGCTTGAGTTATTGAAACACAGTGAGAAGAGAATCCCATAATGGCGTTTTTTAGAGAGTACAACAACCCTTTAAAATGCTCCATTGGGGATGAAAATCTAGCTTACAAAACATGGATGCTTTGATAATGTAACTAAAACTGTATTATAGCTTCCAAGAAGACCTGGTATCCTGGACATTCCAAAAAGATATAAAATGACTTGCACATAATTTTGTACTAACACATTGAGCTGGCAAATCCCTTCTGTCCAGGTTGTCCTGGTGATCCAAACCTTTCCAGCAAGTTGAAGAAGTGGATTTTCTCCTCCAAATTCTATGTACTACTGTACATCCCCTACCCAAAGCCCTTTTGCCCAGGTTTCATACAGGGCCCAGGATTTTTCTGTGAGAACTAATACTGCATCATGTGAAGGACAGTAGTAGTTATACAACATTGTACAAATCTTCAATGCTCAAAAACAATAATATATTTTCCTGACAATCTATGGTTTGATACGATTTATTAAAGTTAATCCAGCAGTTTAAACTGACTGCTGGGGAATCCTTAGAATCTGTTTATGCATTGACATGAATTTGACCCTTGTCGTGTCCTTTCCAAAAGCAAATGGATACAGATTCCTAGAGAAATAGAACGATACATATTAGTATTTTAGCTGGCCTTAAAACAAAGTCATGCATGTAAAATATGTAAGAGAAGACTGTGGACACAAGAATGAAATTATAGTGTGTTAGAGGCCTTGAAGGCTAATTAGTTGAAGCAATATTACCAAAAGAAGACAGCTTTATAGTTTAAGTGTCATAGAAAGGAATTTTCATAGCAGTGCCATCAACAGATTTTATGAAGAGCCCAAACCACAACCCATTTCAAGGCTTCATAGAAATTACTATCTAATTATCCAGCTAAGGATGATACTTAAATTAGGAGTTTAAAATTCCAGACACTGATCTGAAACTTTTTGGTATTGTAAGAAATTAAAATCCATTTTTATAATTGCCTGGGATTATGACAGAAAAGATTTCTAAGCAAGTCAGGTTAGGTAAAACAGCAAGGTATGGGCATAAATTCTTTAAAAAAACCCTAAGAACTTTAACAAACTGAACACAGATCAAGGACATACACTCGTCATTAACGAATGGAGCTTCAATTAATAAATACATGGTATAGTTAGCAGTTCCAAAATGGTACTATATATGGGGCTAAATTAAGGAAATCTGGGACTCTAAGGCACAACTAATAGCATGCTTCCATGGCCCCAACCCCTTGCCCATGCCCCAGCACCCCACAGTGGGCTTACTCCTCTGGGTGGTAGCAGCAGGTTTCAGAGTTATGATGTATGGATCAGATCACACCTCTTGGAATTACTGTTTCAGGCAGTTTGAAGACTGACAGACAGGCAGACATTAGTTACATTCAGCTCACATTTCCAAGTTTTCCTTTGCATACATAAGGGCTAGAAACATTGTGTAAATGAAAGCTGAGATTCTGACCTTATCCCGTGACACGGGAGATAAGGACTAAAATCCCTATTCCTCACACCAGCCCAGACTACATATAGCTCTAATGTAGTACAGCAGTTCTAAAAGTTTACTTTATTTTAACATATTCTCCTTACTTGAACAACACCTGTATACCTGCTACTGACAGAGTACGGTACTGGAAGGAAAGAGGTCTAGGCTCTCTTCCTGTCTTTGCCACAGACTTGCTCTGTGTCCTTGGACAAGTCACTTTAAGAAAAATTGGGGTACAAGTCCACTAATTTTGTGCTTCAGTTTCTGAGTGCCCAACTTGAGACACCTAGAGACTGATTTTCAGAGGTGCTGAACACCCCAAACTGCAACTTAAGTCACTGGGAGCTGAAGATTTTAGCACATGTGAAAATCAAGCACAGTGTTTCTCAAATGGGTACCCTAACATTGAAGCATCCACAATTATTGGACATTTTTTATAAGTTTGGTTTAATTCTCTCCATGCCTCAAGTACCCCTATCTGTAAAATGGAGATAATACTTCTCCCTACCTAACAGGAGTTCTAGTACTAAATTTGTTTATGATTATAGACTGTAAGGTCCTTGGGGCAGAGTGTGTCTTTTTTGGTCTGTTTGTACAGCACCTAGCACCATGGGGTCCTTGGTCCATGACTAAGACCCCTAAGTGCTACAATAATAGAAATAAATAATAATAATAATAATAAAGTGCTTTGAGATCTTTGAGAAAGAGAGCTATAATAGGGCAAAGTATTATTATTATGTACTTAATGATCATGGACACATTGATGCAAAGTCTACTGTTGATGTAACAATGCTCAGTGCTTAAAATACATATAATGAAACATTCCCTGTACCAAGGAGCATCTAAGTTTGATACCAGCTGTAAAACAGATACAGTTTAGACAGCTACAAGCAAACTCAAAAAGATGTCAATACTGTATCCAGGAGACACAATCATCTGAAGGTGTCAGCACAGAAGTATGATTAAAATTGGGATCTGAAGGAAAAGACGACATTTTTATCTGTTTCACTACTAAAATTTAAATTTAAAACTCTAAGAATTCACACAGTTGAGATGTTACAATTAGAGTGCCAGATACTGCTCAGCATGTTATTTACAAAATAGTCTAGTTCTGTACAGTCTAGCATCCTAACCCAAACAATTAATATTTACCCTGGTGTGAGACATAGTATATGCTGACACAATAATATAGTCCATTTGCTTCCTCATTTTGCACAGCAAAACATCCCCGGAACAGCAGACACTCTGCTTCCAAGTATTGAAAGTAATACTTTCCATAAGGTGAAGTAGCAAAAAATGTCTGATACCACTAAGGTCATATTTGAATGTCCTTGCAAAGGACCAACAACTATTTTCACAGCAATCTGATACAGAGCTACAGGAGAGAGAAAAAAGGATTTATTAAAAAGGGACAAACAGCTATCATACTTTATCACAAGTGAAATGTTTTAACCTTTAGGACACCAAAGAGTGCACACGCTTAACACTCTCTACAGAAAGAATATACCAGAGAGAGCTCATTCAATCTCAGCCCCTTTTCTTCTCTATGGCTCAACCAGTCAGAGCCTTGGATTTTGTCAAATAAGACCTATTTCATCTGTCTAGACTCCACACAGAGCATCAGAAGAAAGCCCTCTGAGTGGGTGAAGAATCTTTCACTGCCCTGCTCACTTCACTTCAGCTGCTAGCTCCAGCTCCCTGCAAAGAGTTGCTGCCCACTCTATGCTGGTTCCTCCCCACCTACAGACTAAGCTCACATTTCAAACCCTGTCCTCTTCTGCTGGTTTCCAACCTGAAATAATAATCAGGAAAGGTCAGGTCAGGTTGCGAGTGCAAGCCAGGGTCAGGGGTGGTTCTCCTGGTAAAAGGCGTCAGGGGTGGCAGTCCATAAGGCAAAATAGTTCTACCCTAGGGTCCCAATGAAGCCCTGATTTCCAGGATCCAGAAGCCCAGTACTAGTGGCCACCTTCAACACTTAGAAACTAGCCACTTCCCAAGTTGTTAAACAGCAGGGGCCATCAAATGATCTAAGAATAACACAGCTTATTGCAAAGCCCCTGAAATGTATTACATCACTAGAATTTCTAATCAGCTATTTCCCTTCATCATTGGTGTGCTTCACCTTATAATCAAGGATCTCAAAAGTGCCTTACAGAAATTAATGAATTAAGACTCAGAATACGCCCTGAGTAGTAGATAAATATTACTGTCCTCATGTAGATACCTGTGAGGAAACTGAATCATTGGGATGTCAGGAACTGGCCCAAGTTCACACAGTCAGAGACAAAGCCAGGAACAGAACCTAAGTCTAGTGACTACCAATACAGTGGTTATACTGGGAAATAATCCTTTTCCTCCTCATTTCTATTTTGAATTAATATTGTTTAATGCATTCATGGAATCATCTATTTATTTCTGTAATAATTTCAAAATGTAAAAAATATTCTAAGAATATTTAATTTTTAAAATAATAATTATAATTATTTTCCTTCTAATTATATTCAAGTCATGTTAATTGCCTTTATTGATACATGTAATGTTCTGAATGTTATTATTAGAATTATTTAGTTTGCAAGGTAGCCAGCTAAGTACTGTAAAATGGGGGCCAGGCTCTAATTACTGTAGAAAGGGATTGAGTAACATTCAACAATACATTAATCACATCTGAGGAAAGATGGACTAGAGTTAGAGATGGAAAAGATGTCAGCTAGATTGCTCCAACATTATAGTCTATAATACTTTGCCCAGTCTAATTTTAGGAATCACAAGCAAAGGTTATTGAAAGGTTATTCTACAATCTAATACTGCAGATATAATCTCAAAAAGCAGCTTTTTAGTATTTTTCCTTTCATGCTGTACCATATATATTCACATTTGCCTTCTAAGTACTGCTCTTTTCCCCCTGTGAATAACCTCAATCAGTAACTATTCACATATGAGCAGCTAGCTTCACTGTCACTGATTTGCCCAAGTCAGATATCACTGTCAACTTATCACACTCCAGAGACTGAATGCATCTTAGCATATACAGCATTTGTTAGTGCCATGTTTTGAGATTCACCAGTTATCTTGTTATTCAATTATCTCTCTTTCTGAATACTTAATAGATATAAATATTTCAAACATTTTCTCAGAACATTCCATTCTACTGTAAAATCACATTTTTGTTATGGCAGAGCTATCCATAGTTTGAAGAAACCTTTAATTCTAAAATGTTTCATAGATCAGCATTATCGCTTCTAGAGTAACAAGACCTGAACTACTTTATAGTACTTGTTCCAAAGTATAACACAAATCAAAGTGAATATAAATTACCACCGAGTAGCTGGCAAGACTCTAGAACTTGCTCCTCCCTCGGTGGCCTAAACTTGGTGATTTTCTGGGCGCTCTGCAAAATACTTCTGTTTGAAGGGGTTGCTGGAGAAGGCTGAGAGTGTGCTTTCTAGGTGATGGATGGGGATAGGTGACTGTCCTGTTGAACAGATTTTAATGCTGCTCAGATTGAAATGAATTATATTTACAGTATAATTAATTATATTAGGGCACCTGGATAGGCCTCTATTATTTTATATCTAAATAAATAAACTCTAAACCAGACAAATATAATTTGATACTCGGCCAAATTCTCTTCTTTATTACAAGGCCTTAAAAGGGGATGCACAGATGTAACTCAGAACAGAATTTGTCACATACTCTACATTCTTTAATTATATACTTCACATATATAATTATCATTCATAATAATGGCGAAAAAAAGATTTCAGACAAGAAATGGGAGACAAGCTTACTTCACTTAGGGCTTTCCATTAAAATGTCTACTGGAAATTGATCTGGGTGTTAGGTATTGTTTTTAGTCTGTGTTGCATGATATGTGTCTTTTGGGACAATGAGTCAATGTTATTGCTGAGTACCTCATCCCTTTAGTTCTTTGTCTTCCCATTGTAAATATGCAATGTGCATCTTTTTGCCCTCAGATACACTTCTGCAACTCCACTGATACCTATGGGGCTGCACAGCTGTAATGAGAGGAAGAATTTTACCCAGTGAGTTTAAAAAAAAAATTTGTATAAAAATAAACATGAATAAAAATAGAATTAGAAAACAGAGTTCTTAAAGGCAAATCAGTCCCTTTCATGCAGAACAACATATGGGCTAGTGTATATATATTACACTGCGTATCCATCAGATACTCTTCTTAAATGATAATACTGTCCAGGTATGCTTGCATGTTTCCTTGTAAAGTATCTATTCTTACATGCACATTCAGCATGTTGAAGCCCGTGTGACTTCTCATGTAAGGGGAGGAGAATTTGGCCCAGGGTAACAAAGGGAATACCCTAACATGCCTGCAAGTGCAAACTTTAACAGTAAACAAGTTGACCCCAGGACTAGATTTTTCTGTGTGGTAAAATGGGTTCTAGTAATACTCCTGTCTGATCACAACTTTTGTGCTGTTACAGGATAGCTAAGATTACCCTGAAACCTTCACAGTTTTTAGGAGAAACGATGTTAGGAATTGTACTTTCAGTGCAATTCAAACTTCACTTTTTAAACCATTAACTAAACTTGACAAAAGGTTTTTATCTGATGATAACATTTCAACTAAGGTATTTAATGTGTCAGACATTTTTAGTTTTAAATCAGTCTAACAGCAAAATTCTGACCTCAATCTTTCATCTAGAAAAATCTCACAGGAGTCATATGCTTAATAATGTCTTCAGTCACAGGACAAAGACAATACACCCCTGTCGCTATGCTTTAGCTATCAGTTCAGTATACTCTGTATTATGCTAATATCTGTTATAGTATTGGGTACTTTTTTTTTTTTACCCATGATATGCTTTCCTGATTTCAGAATGGTTAATGGTTTTTTATTATTATTTGCCTGTTTTTCTTTATTTTTTATATCGTAAGCATTTTGCCAAAAGTTACATACACATTTTTTTACTACACATTTTAATTTTTGCTGTTTTTGATGTTTATTCTGCTTCATTTCATGAATGTGTTAGCCTCTTGATATATACACATCAAGAGGCTATATATATACTGCTACGGTTAGCACAGTATGCTGATGTACAGCATAGCACTGTGATGTGTTTTTCTCATTAAGGGTCTCCTGCAAAGCCCAGTGAAGTCAATGGAAATCAATATCTTCTGACTAAAATGGGATTTGAATAGGCTTTAATATAGTATATATTTTTCACAGTGCTACTCACAGTGCTAAGTAGAAAAATTTAAGAAAGAAAAAACAAAACCTCAGAAAACAGGTGAAAAAAGAACAAGAGGTGAATATAGCTGACCTGCTTGGTAACAGTGACCATAATGTAATTAAATGTAACATCTTTGTAGGGGGAGAAATATCAAAGAAACCCACCACAATAGCATTTAACTTCAATAACGGGAGTTAGTGAGGAAGTTAGTTAAATGAAAATTAAAAGGAATAGCCACAGGAGTGAAATGCTGCAAGTTGCATGGAAACTCTTTAAAAACACAACAGAGGTTCAAATTAAATATATACCCCAAATGAAAAAAACAATAAGAGGACCAAAGAATGTCACCAGAGCTAAACAACACAATAAAAGAGGCAGCTAGAGACAAAAAAAAATCCTTTAAAAAATGAAAGCCAAATCCTACTGAGGAAAACAGAAAGACGCATAAACTCAGGCAAGACAAGTGTAAAAGTATAATTAGGCAGGCCAAAAAAAGAGTTTGAAGAACAACTAGCAAAGAAATACTGTTAGTTTTTGTGTCAAGTACATCAGAAACAGGAAGCCTGCCAAACAATCAGCTCTTTTAGCACCTGGACAAACAAAGTGCTAAAGGAGCACTGGAGGAAGACAAGGTCATTGCAGAGAAACAAATGAATCTTTGCATTGGTCTTCACTAAAGGGGATGTGAGGGAGATTCCCACACCTGAGCTATTCTTTTTAGGTGACAAATCTGAGGAACTGTCCCAGATTGAGGTGTCAATAGAGGAAGTTTTGAAACAAATTGATACAAAAACAGTAATAAGTCACCAGGACCAGATGGTATTCACCCATTCTGAACGAACCCAAATATGAAATTGCAGACCTACTAACTGTGGTATGTAACCTATCACTTAAAACAGCTTCTGTACCAGATGACTAGTGGACAGGTAATGTAACAACAATTTTTAAAAGAGGCTCCACAGGTGATCCTGGCAATTACAGACTGGTAAACCTAACTTCAGTACCAGGCAAACTGGTTGAAACTATAATAAAGGACAGAATGATCAGACACATAGATGAACATACTATTTTTGGGAAGAGTCAACATGGCTTTTATAAAGGGAAATCATGCTTCAACAACCTATCAGAATTCTTTGAGGGTGTCAACAAAGCATGTGAACAGGGGTGATTCAGTGGATATAGTATACTTGAATTTTTAGAAAGCCTTTGACATGGTCTCTCACCAAAGGCTTTTAAGCAAAGCAAGCAGTCGTGGGATAAGAGGGAAAGTCTCTCATGGATCAGTAACTGATTAAAAGATAGGAAACAAAGGGTAGGAATAAATAGTGAGTTTTCACAGTGGAGGGAGGTAAATAATTGTTTCCCCTAAGGATATGTACTGGGACCAGCACTGTTCAACATATTCATAAATGATTTGGAAAAAAGGATAAACAGTGAGGTGTCAAAATTACAATACAAAATTACTCAAGATAGTTAAGACTAAGTCTGACTGAGAAGTGTTACAAAGAGATTTCACTAAACTGGGTAACTAGGCAAGAAAATGGCAGATGAAATTCTATGTTGATAAATGCAAAGTAATGCACATTGGAAAATATAATCCAAACTATACATACAAAATGACAGGGTCTATATTAGTTGTTACAACTCAAGGAAAGGATCTTGGAGTCATTGTGGATAGTTCTCTGAAAACATCTGCTCAATCTACAGTCAAAAAAGCTAACAGAATGTTAGGCACCATTAGGAAAGGGATAG
Source organism: Terrapene triunguis (assembly GCF_002925995.2). NCBI lineage: Eukaryota > Metazoa > Chordata > Testudines > Emydidae > Terrapene > Terrapene triunguis. Next base: position 34,593,288 of record NW_020664562.1, on the reverse strand, counting down.
ATAAGACAGAAAATATCAATGCCACTATATAAACCATGGTACACTCACACTTTGAATCCTGTGTGCAGTTCTGGTTGCCCCATTTTAAAAAAAAGCTATATTAGAACTGGAAAAAGTACAGAGAGGGGTAACAAAAATTATTGGACGTATGGAATAGCCTCCATAACAGGAGAGATTAAAAAGACAGACTGTTCAGCTTAGAAAAGAGACAACTAGGATAAGATAGAGGTCTATAAAATCATGAATGGTGTGGAGAAAGTGAATAAGGAAGTGTTATTTTCCCCGTCATACAACAGAAGAAACAAAGGTCACCCAATAAAATTAATAGGCAGCAGATTTAAGACAAATATAAAAAAGTTATTCTTCACACAACGCACAGTCAACCTGTGGAACATGTTGCCAGGACATGTTGTGAAATCCAAAAGTATAACTGGGTTCCAAAAAGAATTAGATGTGGAGGATAGATCCATTAATGGCTATTAACCAAGATCATCAGGGATGCAATCCCGTACTCTGGGTGTCCCTCAACTTCTGACTGACAGAAGCTAGGGCTGCATGATGTGATGGATCACTCAATAATTGCCCTGTTCTGTTCTTTCCCTCTGAAGCATCTGGCACCAGACAGTTGGAAGACAGTATAGGGCTAGATAGACCATTGGTCTGACCAGCATGGCCATTCTTATATTATGTTCTTAACATTTCTGGAGGTTTGTCTCTATATTTCCCTCTTGGGTTGTGCAAAAACAAAAGATATTGTTCTCTGAAAATGTTGAGGGTTCACTCTATAGCAAATTCAGGAAAATTCATGATTCTTTATACTCCATTAGCAAGATTTGGCATTATATATTTGGAATGAAAATCCTGTTGCAGAATGGAAGCAGAATAGTACAAATTCACTCTGGACCAAAAGGGCCAGTTTCCACCACTCTTTCTTAAGGACTACTCTTTTAGCAAGGTGTACTCAGCCTAAATAAGAGTAGCAGAACCCAGCCCCATGAGAAATCTACCACTATTCAACTTTCTAAGCCTGTTGACTTTTCCCTGAACAATATTATGTAATTTAAAATGAGAGAAAACTTTTTTTTCTACTAGGTTGGCAGTTTCAAGATACAACAGCAGAAATAATTGGAGAGCCAGTGGAGATATCAAAAGAATATGGAGTAATCACAGAAATAGGTGATCTCACTATAATATTATACTGGGCACTTATGCCACTAAAAATATTGATATTAATCTTGGCATAGTCAGGGTTTTAGAAATAATGAGCCAGATACTGCCTTCAGTTACAGTAGTTCAGCTCCATTGCCTTCATTTAGGTCAGTGGTTCTCAAAGCTGGTCCACCGCTTGTTCAGGGAAAGCCCCTAGTGGAGTGGGCCCGTTTGTTTACCTGCCATGTCTGCAGGTTTGGCCGATCGTGGCTCCCACTGGCCGCGGTTCACCGCTCCAGGCCAATGGGGGCTGCGGGGACCAGCTTTGAGAACCACTGATTTAGGTCAGTGGGGTTGCACAAATGTAACTGCGGGTAGAATTTGGCCCAATATACTTATACATTATATAGTAATATACAAAAATAAATAATCGATTGCTTATAGTAATCATGTACAGGTAGATCCGTATGTATTTTCAAATACAAAAGGAATTACAGTAAGCCCTATGGAAGTTTTGTGTGTGAATATTATATTCAGAAGGCATATGTTCACTGCAGCTGGGAGCATGCCTCCCAGTCTGGGTAGACAGACCTGTGCTAGCAGGGCTTGAGCCAGCACACTAAAAATAGCAGGTGGACATTGAGGCATGGATGGCAGCTCGGGCTAACTGTCCAAACCCTCCTGACCCCCCGGGGGCCAAGCCCGAGTCACTAGCTCAAGCCGCCACCCATGCCTCAATGTCCACACTGCTATTTTTAGTGTGCTGGCTCAAGCCCTGCTAGCACAAGTCTGTCTATCCAGACTAGGAGGCTCGCTTCCAGCCACAATGTAGACATACCCAGAGTATCCTTTAAAATGAAACTCTTGCTCATTGTTTAATTACACTAATAAAGTTATGCAGGATTGGAAGAGTAAATCAAACACTGTTAAACTTTATTTTCTTATTACTGAACATCTGTATGAGTTGACACAGAAGGTTGAAACAATAGCCTTTCACTTCCAGAAGCTTCAGAACAAGCCTTATCATGGGCCTGCATTGGCTCCCAGTTTGGAGTTCTGCCATTGACTTCAGCAGGCCCAGTAAATCTCAGGTACAATCCTAAAAGAAGAATAGACTTGGTGGTTTCAGTCTTTTTTCCACAATACATGATACAATCACTTGGGGGAAAATTCCTGTACGTATGGAGCACTCCAATAGCTATGTCAACGTGACAGCAGAATGTGGCCCATGATTTAGCAGCGGTTGTCACTCTCCTCACTGTTATTTACTAGAATAATTTTAGTGTTGAAAAACAGGTCTGGCGCACTGCAGAGCTCTGTAAAATCTTCTGCAGAGCAACCCACATTGGAGTACTCCAAGTCAACAGGGTACCAAGTAATAAATTCTATCCACTTTTTAAGGCAAATCATTTTGACTGCAAGTGCATTTACAAAAAATCTATTTAATGTTCTCCATATATAACTTTCAGAATTTAAAGAGGGGTTGAATGGCAATTATTGAATTCATTTTAAAGAAGGAATTCTGCACTTATAAGGATTTAAATAAAAACAATTAGTTTGTCCTGACATTTACTAAAGTATTCAAATTTAGATTATTTTCATGCAAAACAACACACTGGTTTTCAGATCAGGATGATGAACACTTGCTGTAGTCTCACTCACAAGTTAATAAAACGTTACTATGCTTTTGGATATGCCCAATTTTTAAATATAAAACTAGAATTTGAATTGTATTCAGCCAAAAATGTGCCACTCTCTATGATATTTCAGAACATTTTTTCAGTGCTTTATGTAGCTTGAGTTTCATATGGCTCCATTGACCAGCTGGTTCCTAAGGTCTGCAGGAAGGGGTTCCTAAGGAAGGGGGAACTTACTCCATCCAACCTTGGGAAGTCTGCAAGAGGAAGGGGAAAAGGGACATTGTGACTAGTAAAAAGCCTCAGGCCACTTAGGAGCCCCTTAGGCTTGAAGGAGAGGATGCTAAGAAGACTCCTAAGAATTACTGGGAACTGTTCACTTCTGACAGACCACAGCATTCTCATAGGCCTGGTCTACACTACGACTTTAATTCGGATTTAGCTGCGTTAATCCGAATTAACCCTTCACCCGTCCACACTACAGAGCCAGTTAATTCGAATTAAAGGGCACTTAAAATCGATTTCTGTACTCCACCTCGACGAGCGGAGTAGCGCCAAAATCGATTTTGTTAATTCGAATTAGGGTTAGTATGGCCGCACACCACCGAATTAATGTGGTTAAATTAATGGGGTAGTGTGGCCGCACACCACCGAATTAATGTGGTTAAAAACCGAATTAATGTGCTTAGTGTGGCCGCGCACAATCGAATTTATACAACCTGTTTCCCAAATTCGAATTATCTAAATTCGGATTAATTCCGTAGTGTAGACATACCCATAGAAAGGGAGGTTAGGTGAGAATACCTCCAATCTCCTTTTCCACAAGCCCTCTAGAGTTGCTCAACCCCTCTTTTCCCACATATGCTTATTATTAATAGTTATTTTATAGACTTTTTCCAATCAATAGATCTCAAAGTGCTTCAAAACAGAGGTATGCAAGACAACAGAGGGCTTAGGAGAAATATGTGAGTAGCAGAACAGGGAGTCATTCCCCTCTCCTCTCCCGCCACCTTTGCCTCAGGCTCTTTCAAGAAGACCCACTAAGGGAATCCACACACACACACACACACCCCGCCTGCTCATGTTATTCAAGCCCATCTCTGACCCATTTAGAGATTACTCCTCAAACTACTATCTAATTTTTAAAATTAGAATTTAATCACCTAAACTTTGATCCTTTCCATTAAATCTTAAGTAGATATGTCCACTCCCTTTTTTTGTTACAAAGCAGCAAAAAAACCATCAAAAACATTTTGGACTCTAGTGAACACAACCATTGTAAAGGTTTTATAGGTCAGAAACAACTTGTCCAATTTACTTAAAATCAGGTAGAAAAAAACCTACTTTTGAAAAAGAGTCCAATCTATCCATTTTGAGGTAGATATTCCTTTGTGGATTTGAGATGGGGCAAAATACAGGCTTATAATGAGAATTCAGTTGCAATCTTAACTGTGGAATGTCTATCACCACTCCAGAATTACTCTGGTTTCACACAAGGATAACCCTGTTTACTTCAGTGGAATTATTCCTGACTTATGCCAATGCAAGTGAGATCACCATCAGGCCAGGTAAGATGAGAGTTTCCATGATTTATTAGAGGATATTAAAGAAGAAATGATTTAATAGGTACAGGACTTGTCTACATGGTAGGGTAATTACTACATGGGTGTGATTTCTAAAGCACATTAACGTGTTGTTCATTAATTGGTCCATGTAGACCTTGCTGGTGTGGACTAAATGTTCCCTAGTGTGCTTTGATAAAGTGATGTCACTATGTGAAAGTGCACTTGGGACATTTAGTGAGCACCAGCAGGGCCTACATGGACCAAGGAGCATGCAGCATGCTAGTACATTTTAGAAATCACACCCCCATAGTGTAAATTGCCCTACTGTATAGACAAGCCCACAGGTAAAGTCCATGTTGCTAGAGTCCATTTTGAATTGCCAGGAATTGCAAGAGCTTATAAAGCATTTCATTAATCCACAAAAACAAAAGCAGCGGGAGAATATTCTGACTGGTCATTACTCACAGCTTTCATGGATACGGCCCATAATAATAAAGATTCTAAATAAAATTACAGAACTGGACTGCTTTTCTATTGTTTAGTAAACCTAACCAAACTACTTTTAAATCTGGAACAAATTTGCTAATTCTTTCTCTTTTTGTTCTGAGAAGGGACAAGATGATAACAGTGGCTGGCACTAGCAAGTTAATTTTATAACTAAAACTGACATCCCACTCAAGTACCAGCAATTTAAAAGAGTAATATGTTGTCACTTTTAACTGGAAAGTGGTGGTGATATGAGTTTAGAAGTATTTTGCATATTTATTTTGTTCCACTTTAAATAAATTTGTGCAAGGTTTATCTTGTTAGTTCCAAATGCAAGTCCCTCTTGGCCAGATTTAGAAAATAAATTAGACTTCACAAACATTGCAAAGACTGAATCAATACATTAATATTTAGGAGGCATTAAGGAGCCTTATTAAACAAAGAAAAGGCCTGGAATATTATACTGGAAATATGAACCATATTTAAATTGAAAACATTGATCATCATTATGGACTGAATCTATAAATTGTATTTACATATACAATTAAATTATTTCCAATTCATTATATGCAAAGTGTATCAAATGTTTTAAGAAACCAAAATATAGATAATCCACAGAAATAAAATGAGAGAGAAGTAAGAATAGGAATTTATATAAGTCTCTCACACATGTGGACCCGATTATGCATGCCTTATTTACAGTAGTCCCAAAGGTGACCTGGGATGTGGCCCAGTATGCAGTGAATCAAAATTGCCTCACAGGTTTAGTCTTTGCCTTCCAATCTGCAGCCCTCATCAGGTGCATGGGATAGGGAGCATACTAACCAAATCATTCCATGTTTTCATCCTACTTTAAAAAGCCTGAGAAACTCCATCAAGAACATGGTATTGAACAAAATGACAGTCACATGGCTAAGCACTTGATAAAACGCACATGGCTATCTTAACTCTGTCCCATTGTATTTATGTAAGATGATAGCAGTTTTTAAACTGTGGTCCACAGACAGCAGTAAGACCTCTAATTTACTGAACTCTTTCTTAAATATCAATCTTAACTTTGTCCAGTAAAAGGTGAAGAATTAAGAAACCAAGCTGTTGCTCCTAAATACTACAAGGCTTAATTTCTTTCCTCTATCTTCTTTATTTTTAAGCACATATTCAAAATGCACCTTATTCAAAGATAGAACTCTACCAGAGCCAGAGCATTAGAATATGGCTTGCATTTTCCTAGGATAGTTCAATAGTATCTGTGCCCCAGGGTGCTTGGGATAGCCCTCACTGAAAATGCCAAGGTTAGGGCAGGCTGCAAAAGGGAGAGCAGATACTCCCCAAACTGGTGAAGTTAAACTCTCCAACCAGTCACAGACTGTACTTCTGATCATAGGTGCCAAGTTTCTAATCTGCCGGGGGGTGTTCCCCCCGGTCCTGCCCAGGCCCCACCCCCAATCCACCCCTTCCCCCAAGGCCCCACCCTCACTCCACCCCCACCTCGCCTCTTCCCCACCTCTTTCCACCCCTTCCCTGCCCAGTTCTGCCCCTCCCCCAAGCACGCTGTGTTCTCGCTCCTCCCCCCTTCTACACCCCCAGCACCTCCAGATGCCACAAAACAGCTGATCCGCAGCAGGCGCTGGGAGGTAGGTGGATGCGCAGATCGGCGGAGCCCGCCATCGGACAGAAGGTGCTGGGGGGAAGGGGAGGCGCTGATAGGGGGCTGCCGGTGGGTGCTCAGCACCCACCATTTTTTTTTCTGTGAGTGCTCCAGCCACGGAGCACCCACGGAGTTGGCACCTATGCTTCTGATCTCCCACACTGGTTATCAAGAAATAATTTAAAAAAAGAAATCACACAGCCCCCTAATTGCAATCCAGTTCTCTGGCTCCTAATCAGCACCTAGGTCCAGTACAGTGAGAAGTTATTTAAAAAACTCTTCTCACTGTACAAAATGGTCTTCTGAACTCCAAAGGGCCAGCCACATTGCCAGGTCAGTATTAGGTTGCATCTTACCGAAAATACCATGCTGCTAGCCAATCCTTTCATGTCTAAAACGAAAGGTTTATTATAAAGAAAAAAGAAAGAACGAGAAGAGAGTTGTTAAATTGTAAAGCAGTCAGATACACACAGAGACTTCAAAGTCCATATATCAGGTTCTTAGCAATATTGGTGAGTTTGCTGGCTTGAAAGTCCCTCGGGAACACATCCACAGCTTGGTGGGTCATTCAGTCCTTTGTTCAGAGCTTCATTTGTAGAATACAAGATGGTAGGAGGTATTTCTGTGCTGAATTGGGGCTAAGTCTGCACAACTAATGAATTCTGGTGGATATTGTGAAGGTGTATTATGAAAAACTGCTGTTTTATGAGTGCCCATATATATGTGGATCCACCATTGCAGCCAGGGCCTGTAGCATGTACACTCCAGACAGATACAATGGGAAGCACTTAAGGTTAACAATGGTACTTAAACTTCACCCAGAGGTTATGCAAAAAGTAGCTGCATCCTTAGAAAAAAACAGTTTAGCTGATTCATCTGGAGGGAGGGGGGAAGGTAGGAGCAGTTGAAAGTCACCAGGAGGAGAACAAAAACAGGGCAGGTTAAAATAAACACACAGGAACAGGGGCCAGACAGGAAGAAGCAGCATGGGGCAGCGGAGAGAAAAGTCACAGAAGGTGGGAAGGGGCTCCAAGAGGGAGAGGACCAGCTAGCATGCAACAGCCTGCATGAAGACAGAATATCTTGCCTGCCTGCCTGCCTTCCTGGACCCAGATGGTTCCCAAAGGCTTGCAGGGGACGGGTGAGATACAAGTGAGGGACATGGCAGTTTATCATTTTGTATGAGCTCTACTCCCCTGTGCTTTACATGAAGAAGTTTAAAAGAGCATAAAGTTGTTAGGCTATATTTGAGTAAAGTACGTTGACTGCTTCACAACTCCTGCATGCCCCTGAGTGAGCTAAACTGTAAACCAGAGGCTTCTGAGCTTTGGAGTGGAGTTCTGGGACAAGGTGTGTTTAAGTAACAGGTGTATCTCAGGGGTCAGCACTAGTCCAGGGGGTTCAAGGCAGGTGGGGCAAGGGCCTCCATTTCTGAGAAAGGGTAGCAGACTGAAAGTCAGTGCTCAGAAAATGTGCCAGAGGCCAAAGGAGGAACCTGTGCTTTAGCTTGTTGACAGTCTAGAAGCTTAACACGCTTTAGGGGATCCAGAGCACAGAGGCTTGGATTCCCCTCAGTAGTCCTACTGGTTGGCCAGGAAGAGGCACTCGCTAGGATCTATGACAATTTCATTTTCTGATTTTGGTAATAGAAAATCTAACATTTAAATCATCAGTTCATGAGTTAGTATCTAGCTCTGATGAAGACTGAGTTGACTAAGAACTCCTTCTAAACTTGTAATTAATTACTGATACTTCTCACTTCCCTTTAATAAGGTCACTGAAATAATGTTAACTGAAGATTGTTCTCTTTATACATCCAAGGAACGTATTAGTCCTTTTTGGCCATAACATCACACTGTGAGCTCATGTTCAACTGATTACCCATCCACCATGAACCAAGTCTTTTTCAAAGTCACTGCTTCCCCGGATAGAATCCCTCGTTCTGTAAATAGGGCCCGCATTCTTTGTTCCTAGATGCATATTGTGTGCACATACCTAACTTATAAAGCAATCTGGCTCATTTGATATCAGTGATCTGTTCTCCTGACCTCTTTACTACACCCTCAACCTGTATGTCTTCTGCAAACTTTATCAATGACTATTTTATGTTTTCTTCCAGGCCATTGATATCTTGGCATAGGTATCAATGAACCGGACTAGAATCACATCCACTCAATGATGTTTCCCTATTTACAGTTACATTTTGAGACGAATTGGTTAGTCAGTTTTTAATCCATTTAATGTCCATCATCTGAATTTTGTATTTCTTAATAAAAATTTTGTGTAGTACCAAGTCAAATGGTATGAGGTAATGGTATAGTATCCCATTAAAAATCTACTTTTTCCTCACTGAGCCAGATCAAGAACATTAGGCAAAAATGGCACACAAAAGAAGATTCAAAATGAGTTTGGAATGATTGTATGTAAAGATCTCAGTGCAACAGAGAAATTCACCTAGGGAACTCTTTTGGAGAGTAGAGTTTCATCATAAATGATTTTGCAATCTTGGCACCTGTTCCTGCTCCCAGTGAAGTCACTGAGAGTTTGGGATAAGTCTTAAGTCTTTATTTTCTTTAATTTGTAATATGTAGCATACAATTCTTGGCCTTCAAATTCTTCCTGCCCTGAAGGAAGGGAAAACCCTTTTTTTCTATACAAGAACTCGTTATTCAATGGAATTCACCATGTAACACCATTTTAAAGAAGCTTTAAAAAAATATCTTCTCCCATTTCTAATATTTTATGTTGTAGACTCTGCTGCCAATTATCCATATGCAACATAAAGGGAGAAATAGCACTTTAGTTAAGTGATTTTGCTTTCACTTTGTATCTTTTTTTTTGCTTTTTATTTTCATTTATTTTTTCCCCCAATAGCACATGTTGTTTCTAATCTTTCAGAACAAAAGAATGAGAACACAAAAGCTGCTTCTGTAGAATTTAGTTATGCCATCCCTATGAACCCTATTCAGCAGAGAGGATATATAGCTCTATTGCACCAATTAGCTACTTGAGGTTCATGAGAGTCTCCGTTATTTCAAACAGATCTATCCCGAGATCAAAGTCATTCCTTATAAATGTGTAAGTTTCATATCTTTGCCTTTTTTACCAGAGAATATGGAGGGTGAGTTTATTCTCAGTGCAAATATGAGACATCCTTTCAAAAAATGTTTGCATCCTTGAAGCCAGGCACTAGCCAACCTGAACCCTGATGCCCACACCGCTCTGAAGGGAGACTACACAAATAAAGGTTAGTTCACCTTTTATCTCTAAGTTGCTGCTTCAAAGCCAGCCCAAGGCAACGATGACTACCTTCTGATGACTATGCAGAGACATGTATATAATGAGTGGTTGATCTCACTTTGTACCTGACAGTCATCCACAGCATAAAGCCACCTTTGTACAATTAATAACTGTTACTGTGTGGAAGCCTCAGCAGAGACCAAGAATTGAATTGGAATGGCGATAGAACCAAGAGATAGACTCTTGCCCAAGATCGGGACTGAGATGCTGTGGAGAAGCTTCGAGTGCTGCTGTTCCTGCTGTGCCAGTTCAGTGCATAAATATGGGATTTTTTTTCTTTACAGAGCTGTCAGTATAGCAGCTTTCCTCAGGGCTAAATTTACTAAAATTAAAAGGGAAACACACACAGGATAATTGGACTTTCAGTTGCATCTTTAAGATGGTTTATATCCTTTTCAATATGGTTTTTAGGCTTGGCCCAGATGTGGTCCCTCAAATACAACTTAAAAAAAAATTAAAATAACCCCAGATTTTACACGGAGTACAACACCATGTAACCGCTAATACTGGTATTAGCCATTAACTGCTGTCCTCCTAGTATGCTACGGGTATGTCTACACTGCAATTGAAAACCTGTATCTAGCTTGTGCCAGCTGTCTCAGGCTAAGGGGCTGTTTAATTGCGGTGGAGATGTTCAGGTTGTGGCTGGAGCCCAGACTCTAAGACCTTGAGAGGTGAGAGAGTCCCCCGCAATCTATGCACCTCATTAAACAGCCTCTTAGCCTGAGACCCATGAGCCTGAGTCAACTGGCTCTGGTCAGCGGTGGGTGTCTAACTGCAGTATAGATATACCTAAGTCAGCATTTGAGGAAGATCTTCTTTGGGAGACAGTGAGGTTTCTGGGAAATACACTCTCCCAAGGTAATGACATTATATATTATACACCATTATAGAAAAATATTTTTTCCAAAGTCCCTTGCCTTTTCAGTTTACATTTTCCAAGTGATGTGTCTTAGTTAAGATTCTTTTTGGTGGAACTTTTGCCCCACGTTATCCATACTCCAAGCAAAAATAAACAAAAAAAGACACTAGAAGTAAAGAAAGAGGAAGGAAGCACAAGGAGAACTCCATGTACAAAAGTGATTTAAAAAGTCATAAGATGTTTGAAAGAATCAACAAAATGGGCTGACTGTAACAGAGCAGAAATACATGGGCTTGGATCAAGTGCCTTGTATAGCTAACCAGCTGGAACACACACATCTTGCAGACGATATATTTGATCCTGTGTGCAATTTTTTAAAAAAATATGGATTGTGCATGCTAGTATAAAACACAGAATATAAGAGGGCATGTAGCTGATAGCCTAAATGAAAAAAATATTGAAGGGGGTTAAACACTAGTCAGCATTATGAGTTCTGTATGATTAGTGCTGCAAAATTTGGAAAGTCTGAATAGCAAGTGCTAAGCTTCAAAATGTTGATGGCCAAAACCTAGAAACTCTGATTTTGACTAAATAGTGCTCCTTGCAGCCACCTGATTGATCAGGTACTGATCTACCTTACTTATACTCGTTACATTATTAATTGCCATTATAAAGATTGTTTGCTGTCTTCTAATATCTATGTTGATCTCAAAATATTTGAGCGACTAGGTGTATGATGTAATATCTTATTTTGGACCAACTTCTGTTGGTGAACGAGAGAATCTTTCGAGCTTAAACAGATCTCTTCTTCAGGTCTACCTTCTTCTAACGTACTCAACTGTGAAGTCTGATATAAAGGCTGTTATTTAGGATATAACATGCTCCTGATTCCAATTGCTGTTGAATTTTTGTTGAGGTTACTTTAATTGACATTGAAAGTTTTCCCAACATTTCTGCAATTAGTCTGTCATTACATGGGATAAAACCCGTGCAATAAAAAAAGGATGAAGAAAATAATTGCTGCTGTTACTATATGTCAGGTTTGCAGAGAGTTTGTTTAAAGTTAAAAGATTTCCAAATCTAATTTGTTCTAATGAACAGAGAGGCTGAGTGGCATGTTAATACAGTCAGACGAGACAGGAGGTTTTTTTGGCATCACAAAATTGAAAAATGGCTTGACATGCATTTCTTTTCTTCTGGGCTGTCATAACTGAAAAGAGAACAAGTAGAAGAACTGAAGCGAAAAAAACGGAAAAGCAGGGAAATAATATCTCTAACTGATGCCAGATATATTGCCTCTAATAAATAGACTTTCAGATATGGACTGGACTGGCCTGACTCCAGAACACGTACCCAGGATCTTTTGAGTGCAGAGAATTCTACTCCTTATGCGCTCTGAAAAAAAAATTAGATCCTTCAACCATAACTCACATCTTCCCTTCAAATAGTACTGTAGAGCTTTCCCATTGTGTTTACCCTGCTTCTCAGTAACTTTAACAGGATCTTGATTATCTGCTGTGTCATAGACTTCGCTGTGTTGAGCAGATCATTCAAAACTGTCACAAAGTGATGGCTGGGATTTCCAAAGGAGCCTATGGAATAAGGGTGATTTCAACGGGATTTGGGGGCCTAACTACTTTTCATATAGAATAAGGGGTAGAGTCTTTGTACTGAAAAGATCCTGGGTACATGTTTTGGAGTCAGGCCAGTCCATCCATATCTGAAAGTCTATTTATTAGAGGTAACATATCCGGCATTAATTTAAGATATAATTTCCCTGCTTTTCCTTCTTTGAAAACTCCAGCCAATATGACCATACCTATTGTGTAGACAATTTATCATATATATCCTTTCTATCCAGATGTTACTGCGTCTATACTGCCTCACCTTCCTCAGAAGCTTGGTCACATATGGAAAGTTAGATACAGTGGACAATTAACAAATATATTCACATAGAGCAAGGTCTTCTTTTACAAAGCCTTCACTACTACTTTCCTTAAAGCCAAAAGAAAAAGTCTCAATTTTAGATGATTGTCAAACAGCTCACCAATGCTGAATAAGAAAAGCAACACAAGCTCCCAACGTTCAAAAAGAAATTGTGCTGGCCACAGATGCAAGCTACTGATAGTTGGATGAAGGCCAGAAAATATACTGGACAACTCTGAAATGGAAGAAGATAAAAATAAATATGGAAAGCTGACAATTGTGGAAACGAGATGGAAAAGCTACAGGTCTTTTCTCCTTCAAAATGACCATTTAGATGCTCTATAAGGCTTTTAATTAAAGAAATATATTTGAGACAGCAACTTTAAATCAGTGAGTAGCACATTCCTGGTAAGCGAGTTCTGTTCTTGTAAAAGTCAGTGCTATGAGAGTAAGGGCATGGTTTAGCAAGAACTATCTTTTCATAATAAACTCTCTTTAAAAATCAACTATGCATGTTTAATAGATTTACAATAACATACAAATAGTTTACTCTAATGAAATTATGTGGATTATTTGAATAGGCCTTTTATTTTTTTAAGCAATTAATTCACTATTAAAGCCATCCTTTGTGCACTCTTCCATTGTTCACTGTGATTTCTAGATGTACAAGCAGAGTTCTCTGAAGTTCCACTGGTCCTATGGACGTTCATAACAGTGGGGGAAATAAGAAGGAAATGGTCCCTTCAGGACGCCCATGAATAAGTAGATCCCTACTCGTTTGGCATTTGCCTTCTGCCACACAAGTTGATGTTTGAGGAAAAAGCAGGATTGGGAAGCTGCAGGCCAAACTGGTCTAATGTGGTCTTGCCACAGTCAAGCCATCAAATAAATGGAGAGTGAGAGTTGAATAAAAAAGTCCTGTGGCTGACAAACATCCCTCAAGATAATCCCTTGTGGAATAGCATCACCCTGCAGGCACATTGCACTCTACTCCCTGTTTGGCTTCTGTAGGAAGTCACTCCCAGGCCAGAATACTTTAAACTGAGATTCCCCCTGTGAGGGGTTTCATTTATTAAGTCTCTTACAGCATATCAATTAGTCAGGTCCAACCCTTGTTCCCTCCTTAAGCCAGGAGTTCCACTGTCCTTCTAGGGTTTCCATTGATAACTCCGGCCAGCTACAGACCTCAATCAGGTTCTCTGAACTGGCCTCTATTAATTCTGTCCTTTCCATGTAGACAGACTTCTTTCAAGCTATCCACTCACTATCCCCTCTTTTGGCTCACTGGAGACTTCTCTTTTATCACTAGGCTAGAGACTGATTTAGCCACTTGACCTACCTGTCATGTGGCTGTGATAAAAGATGGTTACTTATCTATATTGTAACTGTTGCTCTTTGCGATGTGGGTGCAGATCTATAATCCACTCAGACGTGCACATGCCCAGCACACCAAATCCGGAGAATTTTGCTTAGCAATATCTGTAGAAGCAGCGGTATTGTTACCGCTGACCCCCAAAGTGACTCCTCTTTGTGGCTGAGGTATTGTGATACAGAGGCCCACTGAGGGTTCATTACTCTGTGTCTACAACTCTTGTCAGGCCTGATATACTCACTATGCCTAATACATGGTTGTCATGATATATACCCCAAAAGTGGAATGTAATATATCATTGGAGAACTAATGACTCACTGATCATTAATATTCTTGAGTTATGTATGTATGGGGTGTGTACAAAGAGTTATGGATATGTGCTAGAATTGTGGTCTTAAAATGTGTTTGGTAAGCAATGCATAAGCCCAGTCAACACTAGACAAAGGAATGTGTATTTGTTTGTCTGACCAGCACAGTTTCAGGCCAATGGGAGTTGCAGAGCCAGTGCTCGGGGCGGGATGGGAGCAGCGCGCAGAGCTGCCTGCTGCGTCTCTGCCTAGGAGCAGCCAGCACGGGTTGAGGCTTTTGGAGAGCCAACCAAGGTGAGCACCTCCGGATACAGCACCCCTGAGCCCCCTCCTGCAGCCCAACCCCCTGCCCCGAGCCCCCTCCCGCATCCAAACTCCTTCCCAGAGCCTGTGCCCCGCACCATCTCCCATGCCCCAGCCCTGCACCCCCTCCTGCACCCAAACTCCCTCCCTCTTAGTTAACTGGGATTTTTCACTTACCGGCACCCTCTATTCCCCCAACATGCTGGATAAAACAGCTTTTACTATATATTTACATATAAGCGAAACACTCTACTTCCTTTGTCCTCATGCTTGCTGGACTTCAGTACTAGGGTTTCCCTCTCCTAGATGCTGAGTCCTATGAAGGCAACTTGTGGTGTTCCTTCCCTGGTATTTGGGAAGAAGACTGCTGCCAGGATTCAGCCAACGTAGCAGGAGTGCACCTAAACAAAGCAGCTGTTCTGAGTGGGAAGCTCCAAGTGTGAACACAGAGCTGCCTCCATCAGTAGAAATGTAAATCTGGCAACCCTGAAGTGCAGGTCACTTACTGCCATTGGCTTTTTGCAGGAATGACGGGGGGTAAAGCCCGGTAACTGAGGCATGCTCTGGCCCCAGTACCAGAACCCAACAAAAGGAACTGGAACCTGTAACATCACTCTAGAAGGAAACAATATTAAAAACTACCTAACACCAAAACTATGTCTAAATAAGTATCAACTATGTACAAAATAGACACACTGTGAAAAACATGTGATGGCAAGACTAGACAACATGACAGCTGTCACAGGTGGTAAGAAGGAATTGAAGGAGGTCGGGGAGGCTCTGCCCTGTATGCCATCGCGCAGCAGCATGAGGCTGGGAGAGAGCACGTGCTGAGGGGAAAACCTCCAACAACTGTGCACTTGGCGTACAGGCACGTGAAGTGGAATGGATATGTGCAATCGCACGAAGAAAAACGGATGCTTTTGGCTGAAGAGATACTTTGTCCTCTACTTTATTTCAATGTAGAAGCTAACCCACTAGTTACCATTGCTAATCCAATTGTATGCAAACAATATGGCATGATTCCCAGTACATAAATCCCATAAAAGTTTTAGTTGAACTCAGATGACTGCAATTATAGGAGTATTTTCATTACAACTGCATACAACACATATTATAAAAAAAACTATCTTAGCTATCAATTCAGAGGATTCAAAGGTTTTTGTCCCTACTAATAAAATAAGGTTCTTTATGTAATAAATGCACTTGGTTCTTTCAAAGCTACAGCATGACATTGTTGGGTTCAAAGATGCACTGGTTAAAAGTAATTAGCATGACAAAGATTTCATATACAATATTTGTAAAGGATTTGAGTATGCTATCTGGAGTATTAAAGATTGCCATTTTAAATTCTGTTTTATATTAGTGGCTTTATTGCTCATTAAAAATTCAACTGAAAATGTTAATGATGATTACACTAAACACTAATAAATTGAAGCCTTAGGTTACACTTTGCATTTTTGAAGATATAAATGCCATTGCTTAATAATTAGGCATATTTTTCACTATTGATTCATTATTTCTGATTGTTAGCTTAATTAATTTAAAGCTTTCATTTATATGTTTTATATGCAATTAGTTTTCAACTTTGTTTTTCAGTTCCTTGTTTGAGGGCATTAACTATTATAAAAATAATCAAAGCAGGGGATTCCTTACTTTGGAACAGTACAATACATATTACCTCTTGTAGCGGGGTGAGCACCCCGCTCCGGAGAGAAAGGAGTTAAAACCAGCTCTGGGAAAGGGCTGCCCTGAGGAGCCAATCAAGGGAAGGCAGGTAGCAGCCAATCCGGGACCGTTAGGGCTCGTATAAAGAGGACTGTGAGCTAGGAGGCAGGCAGTCTCACTCCAGCCTTGGGGTGGGAAGGACCTGGCTGCCTTGGAGCACAGGGTATCTTCAACAGAGCAGTGCTGGGGAAGGACAGGCTAATCTGGGGAGCTCAGGCCTGGCAACCTCCCAGGCTGAGGCCTGACAGGAAGGCCTAAGGGGGTACTGGGGCTGCAGGGAAAGGCAGCAGGTCCAACTCCCTAGCCAATGATGAGTGGCCATTCCAGACTGCAGTTTGCCCCTGCAAAGGGGTTAGATGAAGACTGGCAGTGGGTCATTGAGGCGAGGTGGGCTCAGGGGAGTGAGGTTCCCTGGGTGAGGAACAGCACCCCAAGGTAAGGGGCATCGTGGTCTGGGAGGGACGTGGGGCCTACACATTTGGAGATAAAGGGACTGCAGAGGGGCAGGTAACAGGGCGAGGCACCGGCCTATAGAGGGCACTCCAGGGCTGAGAGAGCTAATTCCCAGGATGGCCAGCAGGAGGCGCCACAGTGGTGAGTCAGTGCTCTGCTACGCCTCTACAGACTCACACTGCTCACATCCTAGTCCTGCAGTGGTGTAGTGATACAGGAAAAGCCTCCAATTGCAGGATTAGGCCAGGCCTCTTAGCTATTATTTTCTGTGAGAATGCAGGTTAAAGAAAACAGTGTTGATTGTTATGTTATTAAAAAAAAAAAAAAAGCCTTGGTTTTTGCCTTCACTGTTGGAGTGTCCTTTCAACAATGGTTCATTTCTATATTTGACAAATGTTTCTTTTAGTCTAGTTTAGTTACTTTAAGCTGGTCATTTAATTCTTGTTTGCATGGCTTTGCATTATAATGGCACACACCACAATTGAGGTGCTGTAATGAAATACTCGAATTCTTTTAAATTTTGTTGGACATCCACTGAGAGCATCGTGGAGCCAGGTCACATATACACTTGTAGTTTAGCTGAATGCTGAGAGAACAATAGAGGAAAGCTAGGGTTTCTGTCTAGGCATGTAACAACATCGGTAATTACTTCCTGTTCTCAGTCTCATTAGGGGCTTCGGTGGGAGCAGAGATGGAAGGCAAATGAATTTCAATGAGCTGCTTGCTGTTTCACCCACCACCTCAGAAGCACTGGGGAGGGGTGTTATCTAGGGCCTTGGTTATTGTCCTCTGCCTGCTTTCCCCATAGAGGCTCATTGGGAAATATTGCCACAGAGGTTGAAGTAAGTCCAATCATTTCCATAATAACGTTAAAACAAAAAACAAAAAAAGCAGCCAACCAAGAGTCTTGATTTTGTACCATAGAATTTTTAAATAAAAATCTTTTTACCCATGAATTTCAAGAGCAATATTCATTTTCATACACAGTTTGTGATAAAGACTATATGGCTTCTTCTTATTCCTATACAATTTGAAGAGATTGCATATAACACTTGTGCCTTCTTGTATTGCGGAATGTACCTTGCTAGCATAAGGAAATGAGAATATTTCCCTCCAACTATATTTGGCATCAGTGTTAAAATGCAAAGGCAATAAACCCTCCCTGAACTTAGCACATGATTATGTATTTTAAAATGATGACAAGGCAGAATACTAGGAGCCACATAGAAGACCTACAGCAAATTGACAGATATACACATATTACCTCTGCTGGAGACAATAGACACGGTCACTTCAAAGATACAAAGTTTTTGGTATTTCTATTTGTGTATACACACACACGGTTTCATTGATGTTTTTATTTGTTCTATTTTCAACTGTCAACACAGTAAAGAAATTTGTCAAGTTTTTTTAAATATTGTACTGACATTGTCTGAAATTTTACCAGATACATCTCATATGAGATGCATACTTTCTTCCCTTGCTTTTGCAACCTCACAGAGAACAATACACAGATGTTAGAAATAATTTTCACTCAGGTTTATTTCTTTTAATCGTACATAATTCCTGTGCTCTCAGACATTTGGGGCTACATTCTATGCTGTGGCAGATGGGGTAGTATATCATAGAGCTGGTTAGAGTTAGGATTCTTTGCCTCATTCCACCCCAGCATAGGTTAATACAGCCTGGGAGTTCCTCTAGCCTATGTCAGCTGGCATTAGTCTCCAAGAGACTGTCAACAAGCTTGAGATGGCTGAAGTGATCTCCTGCCATGCACCCTCCCTGCCCCAAAATACCCCTACACTGGAGATGGAGGCAAGGTGACACAGGAGGCTGGTATGCCAATTCTACACTTACTGGGGAGTTGAGACTTGATCCCTCGAAGGGGATAACAAGCATAATAGATTCTTCTCTCTGTGCTGCCTGGGCAATGCAATGGGTGCAGAGGAGGGCTGGGAATCTATGTACAGGTTTCTTAAAGAAGCAGAAAACCAAACTAGTAACACACATGAGGTTAAATGATTGTGTAGCTATAGCTGACTGTTAAGTTTCTTATTGTCAGAAATAACTGTTTAATTAAATCTGAAAAGGAGTAATACTGGGCCAAATTCTGTTCTCATTTGATATTCCCCTTTCAAGTCAATGGGTACTGCACTAATGTAACAAAGCAGCATTTGACTTGTGGTATACAATTTCTTTCTTATTCTTCTTCTTACCCTACCCCCTCAACTACCACCCTCTACTCCCATTGTTGTTTCTAACTCCAGAACAGAAGCAAACTCTGGATACGTAGCTTTCTAGCACAGAGGTAACCTTTTTCCTTATTAAAGGCTTTTAACTGTTATGGAATTTGTGAAATGAACTGAGTTGACATTCCTGGAGACTGAGGTTCTCTATCCATAAAACCAGTACACCACAGATAATGGCATTGCAGATTTATCCCATGTGCTAATAAGTGAAGAGGCCAACTCTATGGCCATTTAATCCTTAGCCTTTCTTGTAAGACTCCCATCAAAAATGCCAATGTTATGGTTGGGTTTTGTTTGTTTAGTGGGGAGCTAGTCACAAAGCACTGTACTGACATCACTAAAGGTATAACAGCTGTCTCCACATTCCACCTGAGCAACCAAAATGCAAAGCAGCATCTGAAAGCCATCTTCTGCACCATAAAACTCAGGCACAAGGATTTCCTGAAATATCTTGGAATGGTTCTGCATTGCAACATCCCATACAGCCAACATC
Organism: Terrapene triunguis; assembly: GCF_002925995.2. Taxonomy (NCBI): domain Eukaryota; kingdom Metazoa; phylum Chordata; order Testudines; family Emydidae; genus Terrapene; species Terrapene triunguis. The sequence goes on along the minus strand of NW_020664562.1, from coordinate 34,573,809 downwards.
TGATGAAGACCACTGCCATGATAAAGACTAGGAACAATATAATCCACAAATTAGCTGTGACCAGTTGGGAAGCAGACATTCTCATCTCATGGGCTCTCATTTTCTCAGCAGCTGAATATTGCTCATCAATATCGGCAGGTAACACATCAACAAAACTTGTTGATGTGCAATTGAACACTGTTAATCAAATTGTTTCAGGAGTGCTGAAGTCAACACCAACAGTCTGGTTTCCTCCCTTATTCACGCAAATCTTATCACCATCACTCTGAAGAGAAGCAGCAGGAATACAAACATAGATTTGCCCATCTATGAAGATCTCCAAACTCCCCTCCAACCCAACATGGTGCCTTAAGTCCAGGAGCCCTTTCTAGTTACTGGCCAAAGCTCTTAAAACCTTGGGATTCTCAACAAAAAATAAGTGGTGGAGGTTGTGTAAAAATAACAGGATCAAGAATCAAGATCTGATTATGGATCCTACAGACCAACCCCCTGGCTTCACCATGCCATGTAAGATATGGATCACAGTGAACCGTATCAGAACCTCAGATGGGCGTTGCAATTATCTACTACAAAAATGGAAAATGAAGGATAGCCTGGGATGCGAATGTGGAGAAGACATTCAAACCATAGACCATCTAGTGAACTGCAGCCTTCTAAGATCCTTCTGTGGGAGGGACAGTCTTGATTCATTCCACCGCAGGCCATAGAGTGAATGACAAATTTGGACATTGACCTTTAAGGTTGCTTTTACAGTTGCCATATGAAAGAAAGCTAGAGTTATTTCATGCTGGCCACTGGACGACAATCAAATAGTAAAAAACTTTTGATCTTTGCCAATCCAAGGCTGGATTTGAACAGTTGATCAACAGATGAAAGGCTCTACATCTCATTGCTAATTTCTAAACCACCTGTCTCCTAGAACTTTTTAATCAGGCTATAGGAGTGTTTAAAAATAGATGATTACTGGGCTGCTTATTCAAAGAAAGCCAAATCCTTAAAAAAAGGCTTTTGGATGCCCTCAATCCTTAATCTGGGGAACTGTGTACTCTTTCAATAATTTACTTTATCTTGGCTTGAAAATTTATCATGCAAACAATATTTTTAAAATATGTATCTAAGCATGCATTGACAGGAACTACTAAAATCTGAAGAATAAAAATGTGTGAGACAGCTTGTTTTAGCATACAGATAATCATCTCTACTTAAGGACAATTGTTTCTCTGACATTTACTTACTGCTTGAATTGACCCTGTTTGACTTACTGATGTTTGTCCCTCTTGAACTTATATTAATATACCTGAAAAACTGCTTAAATGCCAATCAATTTCAAATGAATAATTACATTTATAAACAGCATCATATGATTAAGGTTTTTAACTTACCTACTATATGCATTTCTGAGCTCTGGAAAACAAAGTAACTCTGCAAAACTACAGTAATCCCACATCAACTACTGGAGTACAAACTTTCTGTGGCAAGGTCTACACTACCCACCTGAATCGGCGGGTAGAAATCGACCTCTCGAGGATCGAATTATCGCGTCTCGTCGGGACGCGACAATCGATCCCCGAATCGATGCTCTTACTCCACCAGCGGAGGTGGGAGTAAGCGCCGTCGACGGGAAGCCGCGGAGGTCGATTTTGCCACCGTCCTTACAGCGGGGTAAGTCGGCTGCGATACGTCGAATTCAGCTACGCTATTCGCGTAGCTGAATTTGCGTATCTTAAATCGACCCCCCCCCGTAGTGAAGACCTGCCCTGTGTCTGAGCATTACCTGTTTGGCTTGTTGATGAGGCAATTATTAATTTAAAAATATAATATAAAGATGTTTATCATATTTTTAAAAACGAACTACTTGACACTGCAAATATTGCAGACATACCTTCTCTAATAACAGAAAAGATAAAATAGTAGCTGAAAATAAATGAATCCCTGCAAGTAATCAAGAGTAACCACATTTTGAGGAAACTAATACCTCATTTAAAGGCCACAAAAGAATAACTAGAGCTCACTTTTGCAGGACAATGGCTTGACATAAGTACCACTTATGCAGGAATGAAATCAAGCTAATTTTGGCATCAATATGGTGATAATCTGTCCATAAGAATGAGTTGTGTTTGAACAACTCCAGCCTATACTGCATAAGTCTCTATCTAACACAATAGCTTCCTGATCCACCTTACTTTCTAAATGCACAGGTACTGAGAGAAAAGCAGGATTGTTCAGTTAGCATTAAAACTAGTATATCTTGTACAAAAGGTTGTGCACAATAATTAAGGAATGTAACATTAAAAAAAAACTTACCACAGTTCTTTTACATGGTTGAAAAGGTCACAGAATTCCCCCCCCCCCCGCAATATATGAGGTCCATGCAATATGTCATGAGGTCATGAGGCAATATGAGTGGCTGGCTAAAACATGCTCAGATGCCCATCATCTAGGTCACATACATTTTCATGATCATGGCTTGAATTTAAAAGGGGAACTGAATAGAAGTAGGTAGTTCACTATCTACCTATACAAGGCAATAGAGCTCAGGATTTTGCCTGAGTTGTGCTGAAAAATTCATAGATTATAAAGCCAGAAGGGACCACTGTGATCATCCAGTCTGATCGCCTGTATAATACAGGCGATCAGACTTCCCTGAATTAACTCCTGTTATAACTAGAGCATATATCTTATAGAAAAAAAAAATCCAATCTTGATTTTATAATTTAGTGTAATCATTATGGTGTCCGAAATCCATGGGAGAGGTGATGGAACATAAATATAATAAAATTAGACCCGACATTCTAGAGGATGCATTCTGATCACAGGGTTACTGTGCATTAAGCAGAGAACATATTTTTTTTTAAAATTAATAAAGGACTGTTTTACTTTAAATGCAGATTTTTTCAATACATTCCTAATAATGCTGGGCAATTGGTTAAAACACGTACCTTGTACAGTTAAGTGCACCTGCATTGTTCTCGGAGTGTGTTGGGTCTGCACAGAACAAGTGTATGGACCGTCATCTGTCACATCTACATCCTGTATCTGTAGGCTGTATTCCCTTTTATTTGCTGTTGCAATTGAAACTCGAGGATCTACTGACCATTTATCACCTCCTGCAAAAATAATACTTGACCGGTTCAGCCAGGCACCTTTTGAAGCGCCATCTTCCAAATAACACCTGTGAATGACCAAAGGGATAAAAAGATTAATAATCAGAATGAAAATATAGAGAGCTTTGTACGTTTGTTAGTTATTTGTTTTCACACTAAGATTCAATATTTCATACAACTACAACTTATTAGACATGGGCCTAAAAAGTTGCAAGTCATTTAGAAATTCAGAAATCAAGTTTACTTTGGCTCCAAATACAGGGGAATCTTCCTTATAGCTTGCAATGAAAAGGTTTACACATAGAGAACTTCATTATCATCTCCTCCCTCTCTAAGTCTGTGTTTTCGAATTGTAGCTGATCTGTGGCTACTGAGGACTTCAATAATCTCTGAACTAAACCCCATGACCACTTCTGTTGACAACAGGCCTAGAACTCAGTTCCTTCTGCTCCAAAAATCACAGTCCCCTATCACTTGGCTCACGGGGAATCTCCCTTAACTGTCAGATTATTAAGAAATTTTAGCAATTCAAATTCCATCCAGTAGTGATCGGGATAGAGGTAGTGAGCGGGATAGAGGTACATGCTATCTAGTATGAAAATTACTCTTCTTTTTCTTCCAAAATGAGTTTCTCCTCATTTTGTAAAATATTTGTAAAATTGTTTTCCCTTATAAATAATAATATAAAATATGGAGATATACCTATCTCATAGAACTGGAAGGGACCCTGAAAGGTCATTGAGTCCAGCCCCCTGCCTTCAATAGGCAGGACCAAGTACTGATTTTTGCCCCAGATCCCTAAGTGGCCCCCTCAAGGATTGAACTCATAACCCTGGGTTTAAGCAGACCAATGCTCAAACCACTGAGCTATACCTCCCCTCTTAATGATTTTTAGTGCCATTTCACAAGACTGAAAATTAAGTTAAATATATAACTACTATTTCTTTTTATGCTCACCTTATTTATCATTTCTAAGTTTTATGTTGTACAATATTCTCCATTTATGTAAGCATAGCTCCTATTAGATTGCCATGCCTAGACAACAAGCAAATATAAAGCATATTTCAACTACATCAAAATAAATAGAAGTGGATTAGTGGTATGTTAATGATTCAAACTAGTATAATTGGTTTATAGTACACTACTGTAGTTTTGAACAATTATTGTTTATTAAAGAAGCAATTACAAAAAAATAATGTGCAATAGGGTATACTAAGCAATTTAATTGGAGCTCTGCAAGTAACTCCCTGCACATTAAGATGCAGATATACCCCCAATGAATGTGACAAACTCCTGTCTTTCTAAACTTCATTTTGAAAGTCTTCCGCTACAAATTAAAGACTAATTCTTTTAAATGAGTACAAAGCACAGCTACAGAATGAAAATATACACTGAAAGAGTTTGATAGCATCTTTACACATTACACTGGGGATTTGAACACAGTACTTGAGATTGCTACAAAATTGCAAGCTGAATGCAACAGGGTGGGTTACTGCTAACTGTATGAAACTAATCAGTTGAAAAATATTATGAAGATATATTTCAGAATCTAATTTGCAGTCAGTTTTACCATCTGCAGAATCAAAACTAGTAGAAGCCAAAGTTCAGTGTTAACTGAAAGTCTTTTCTGTATCTATTCATAAAAATATGAAGATAACTAAGCCACTGCACTGAATTACTATTGTTAATATATGGCATTACATATTAGAAAAACATTTGTGACTTTTCTCGAATATAGTTTTTCATCTAAAGTAAATTGCTCATTCTTACACACTGAGCTAAGAGAAATGATCGCACCACATCTTGGGGGTACTTGATTGGCTGGCCGAATGAAGGAAACGGTGCTTTATGGCTGGGGCGAGAGGGGGGTGAAAACTGTTGAAAAAGGGTCAGTGTGGTCAGTGACTCATCCCCTGGGAATGCAGGGTTTAAAAGGGACAGCCCTGCACCTCAAGCCTCCCTTTTACATGGGGGGGGAAGCACGGTTGGGGACTCCTATGATTGGTATGGCAGGCAGCCAACCCCCCCATTCTTATAGCCCACCTTACCTCTCCTATGGGGGGGGATGGTGGATGGTAAGATTAACTGTGAACTCCTCTGAGCAGTGTTGGGCTCTGTGTTGTGAATACCATTGCTAGAATTACTACCCAGAAAAGTAGTTCTGTGCTTAGGAAAAAATCAGTCTACTGCTGTCTCATGATTCTTAGAAGTAATTTCCATCTGGAAATTGGCAGAGCCAGTCTTGCGGGGGATTCATGAAGCCCAAGGCCATGGCTTGCCTGCCACTGTCCCTGATAACAGGATGCAATGAGTGTAAAAGTTAATGCCAAATTTCATTCTAAAAAAAAAATAGCCCTTTTTGTTTCTTAGAAAGCCTTAAAATGTAATTTGATAATTTATTACTATGATCATTCACATATTATCTACAGCCCCAAAGGCTGTTGTTTGTGGCCTGAGAACCCGATTTTTGGACAGACCAGTTTGCAGCTGTGAGGGAGTCAGGGCCTCCTGAGCTGCCACTGATTGTGTTACAGCTGACACAAGTCCCCTCCCATCTGCCAACCAGCTGAGAAACCAAGGTAGCAATTGGTTGTCATGGGGCAAGCAACTCAATGGTTCATTGTGCACCACGCCAAGCATGAGTTTGGAAGCAAATTGCTCCTGTGTTCTAATCCTTCACATACAGACTCATTCTGATGCCTAAGGCTTTGTTGCCACCTGAAAATGAGGGAAACCGTTCTTTCTTACCCACCTCACACAGAGGCATTTTGACTGATCATTAACTGATGTTTGTACAATGCTATATAAGTTCTAAATATTAGACACTGATTGATAGGGAAGGGAATCTTGCTGAGACAATGGAACACAGACAGGAACAAGAGAGAGAAAAACCTTAATTTAGAAAAGCACTTAAGCACATGCTTAAGACCATCCATATTCAAGAGAAAACGTAAGTAGGTGTTTAATTGCAAATATGTGCTTAAATCTAATTGATTTTATGGGGGCTTAAAATGTGCTCTTAATTGCTACCTTAAATAGGAATGATCTCCTGAACTGTAATGAGAGAGGGGAGATCTGTCAGAAGCAAAGAGAATATATGAAGGCTCGGCAAGGGAGGAGAGAAAATATAATCCAGGAGAGAGCAATGGCATGGATGTTGGATTGGGTGAGGATGAAAGAGAATATGATTGAGAAAGGAGATGCGGCTTGTCAAAGAAAGAAGAAGAGAAAATGAGATTAAAAAAATACTCAGAACTGAGACAAAAGGAAGAAAATGTTAGGAAGATGGATAGAGATCACCAGAAGGAGGAAGGAAGGAAAAGGGAATAAGGAAATTGGAGAAGGGAATAGGTAAGAAAAGGCATAACATTTAGACTAGTGAATGTTACTTATTTATGCTCCTTTTATTTTATTGTACTCCCCTGAAGATGTCTGGTTCTATATGTTTGGGACACCAGGACAGAGATTGAAAGCTCGTCTATGGAGAGATGTTTCAGATTTTTCTTCCTTGTTCACACTAGTATGAGCAGACCTCAGTGGAAAGCTTTGGGTTTCTACAGGAAGAGTTTGGAGGTCTGGAAAGATTTGTAGGATGTAAACAATCATGTTGAAGACCTTCCCTGAAATCCAAAAGATGAGACTGTGTATAGTGGATTGGGAAGGAGCAAGGGCAAAAACCACACTTTGCAGGGACACTCCAAAATCCTTACACTGCTCTCTGGAAGTTGGTATTTTTTTCTCTAATACCACTCTACAGCAGTTTGATGTGAATTGTATATGAGTATTTATGAAGGTAGCTTTTGGGTCCAGGTGAATATTTAGATTTTTCTCTCTCTCTAATTCTGCCCAGATACATGCATATATGTGTACACACACACCCTAAAAACACTAGCAAAACTGCTTCCCCCTCCCCACAAAAATAAAGTGTTTAGATTGTAAGAAAATAATCCACTTTTGCTCAAAAATGTTGAATAATGAAAGTAGCAATTTAAGGGTACCAATTAAAGATAAAAGTGGAATTTTCCTCAGATTCAAAGTTAAATCACATGAAAACGATGTTCAAAAGGATAAGTTAGCCAGTTACTTTCACAGCTGTCTCAGCACCCTAACGGGCAGTTCTGAAGCTGTCAAAAGCCTGCAAAGAAGCCAGATGCTGTGACATGTGTTCTGAAAGTTGCAAAGTTTCCTCACTGCTCCTCACTTAAACATTGGTCTTTCAACATCAAGGCTTCCGTGCTGAGAAAAGGTGAGATAAATCAGTTCTTAAAAGGGATATTATAAACATTAGATTGTGTCTAGCTGTTTTATTTGGTCTGGTGATAGTTTCTCACTCTTTTTGAACAATGTGCCAAAGACCAAGTTGTTCTTGCTTGGCCAATTCCCTTTACCATCCAAAGTGAACATCACAAATAGATAGGAGGAATCTGCCAAAAAACAACTTTAAAGTTGATTAACGAAGAGAATATTGTACATTGACTATAATTTACTCACTACAACAAGGGAATCAATTTTCAAGGTTGAGCAAGCAAGGTCTTAGACAAGACTTTTCCTGATGTATAACCAAAAATCATACTTCCCCAGTTTAGGTTCAGTGACTCGCCTCGAAAAGAAGAACTTTTCTCGAACACAGAGACATGACTCAAAGAAAAATGACATTCCAGATCAGGTTCCTGTTCTGCATGGACCTTTAGAAAGTGAACTTTTAGGAGTGATAAAATATGTGTAGAAAGAAAGCTTATTTTCCCTGAAGCAATCTGCTCCAAAAGACAAAAAATAGTGCCATATTCTGTGTTGACTCACAATCTGTGCAAATCCACTGAGGCAATAAGATTGAACTAAATGTAACCCAGGGCAGAATTTGGCCCAAAGATTTCGTGTAGGATAGCCTTAGAATTAGTAAACACATAGCACTTTGCTGCATTTTCCCAATCCAGCAACAAAAAGGTGGCAAAAAAAGCAATGGAGAAAGTGCCTACAATATTTAGTGTGTACCCCTACAACCAGTCAAATTTATTTGCTGCAGATACATTGTCCTATGAATTCATATTTTTTCTGTTTGTAAATTGCTCCTGATTTGCGAATTTATTAATTACTCGTATGTTTAAAAATACATTTTTTGCAGTAATGTGCTAATTCTTCTTTGCCATTTATCCCTTAAAACCACAATTGCTGCATACACTCATCTCTGTTCACTACCCCACTTTTTCAGTGAGCAAAAATATTTTAACTTTTAATTTTTTAGGCATTTCACAGTGTGTGATAATTCTGTGCAAATGAAATCAACTACCAAAGATTGTAAAGGCTTTTCCCTTTTTCTTTTGGTTTAAAGCCCATTAACATTATTTAAATAGTGATGAGGGTCAGACAGACAGCTTAGCTTGTATCCCACCTACTGCCACACAAGAAACTTAGAATTAAATTTGGCCTTGAAACTCACTTCTTAGGTAGATAGGAACATCAGTGAACTGGTACCTTCAGTGCCTGTGGGAAGTCTACAGACTGCACAACTCTCACACCATTATTGCAACCTCAAAGAGGTAATTTGCCCTCAGCCATAAGGGTGAGTGAAATATTCTCTCAGAACATGTGCATCTTGATCTCTGAGGGGGCAGGAAAAGCTTAGATGAAGGGGAAAAGTATCCCAGAATGAAAGTGAATTATTGCCACATGATATCCCTCTGAATAGGACCAAGTTCCTTGATTTCCACTCATGGTGATGAGAGCTCCCTTGGTACATGCCTTGTTTGAGGTCAGGTGGGGTTATAGACCCCCTACACTGAGGTGCCTGAGGCTGTTCTACTGTCAAAATAAAAGGACAGGTTTCAGAGTAGCAGC
>NW_020664562.1:34529530-34559870 GCF_002925995.2 Terrapene triunguis | reverse complement strand
CGGGGCCCCGTGGAGTGTCCTCCTTTTGGAGGCTCAAAATATGGTAACCCTACCCAGGATAGAATGGATTGAAATCAAATGATAAGTGAAGATGGAACATCAAAAGGTTCAGAGGTTAATTTTGGACAAGCATCCAAAAGTTCAGAACTTTATCTGAGTTATCCAGTCCTCAAGGGTCTGATAATTGGGCCAAAAATCTTGCAAGGATTCCAGTACTTCCTGCTTCTGGCAGTGATAGAAATATTATAAACACAGACTATTGATGTTTTCAAATTTTCACTCCTGTTCTAGATAGAAACAGTGAGTTGAGCTGAACACCACAAAGCATAGCAAAAACATAGCTAACTGAACTTGTCTGAACTATAAAGAAGATTCACTTCCAGCTTTAAGTGAAAGTTCACTAGGTACTTTTCTTTTTTTATCTAAACCAATTTGTCCATGCTTAATAATTATAGGCCAAAACCTGGCCCTGGTAATTCTGTGGCACAGAGCTGTACACCTCAGAGGCACTTAGGTATAGGGGCAGAAAGCAAACAGCCCCGCCGCTGCCAAGTAATTCTTATCAACTCCAAGGCAAATATATCCATATATTTAGCATTCCCACCACTCTCCCCTACTGTGTATGCAGTTTACAGTGTTTAATGCTGCTTCATGGCTCCAGGGATCCCTATTGTAACTGAGAGGCTCAAAAACCTGTTGGGAGTTGCTTGGGGTAGCGAGCTTCTATTTATGTGTGTATGTATATATATGTGTGTGTGTGTGTGTATATCTATATATATATGAGCTCAATACTTCCCAGATACGGAGATCTTCTACCCTCTATATGCAGCAAGAGAGACTGACCTCTGTACCTATGTAAGTAATCATACTGCACAATCACCATTGTGCCCGAGCACCTGGAACTGTGCAGACCCAGGAACAACCCTCACTGCAGTGGAAAAGAGACCTAGGATTTGGGTCTCAGTGTCTGGGGATCCTCCTGAATAAATGGCTCTCTATAAATGTCTGAAGCATTTAATATCACAGTGTAATCACACCCATATCACAGAGGAAGCCGGAATGGGGTGGGGAGGCCTGAACATTATTGGAATTCACAACCTTTGATAGACAATTTTCTTCAAGAGGCAACACAGTTGATTTACAGTTAAGGGAATTTGTAGATGTCAAATTAGCCACCAGAGGGAGACTATATTGTTCAAAGAATGGAACTGAAATCTGCACAGCCAATTCCCAGGAAGCCAGATAAAACAGAAGCTTAAGATCTATGAACAGTATTTTTAAAATAGAGTTTAAGGTTGTAGATACAGAACTTTCTCTCTCTGGCATTTTCATTCACTTGATAGGGATGGTTTTGCACAATGTATTTGCCTTTTATAACAATACGTACAGTTAACACTGTCCACAGATTAGGGAGAGATACACAGAAACACACATAAGGGAAGCCTTGTTTTTCTTTACTTTGCATTTGGACAATGCAGTTTGTGAGAAGTTCATTTTGGTTGGAAATGACTGGAACACTGTCTGAATAGGTTTAAAGAGTGTAAGATACTATATCTTGGTTGGTATCTTCATCATACCATATGCTGTACCCTGAAAACCTAATTTCAATTTCTGTTGATTTTTCAGTTCATCCCAGTGCATCTGACTGACTTTTGACTTCCTCAGAACTACTTTTTTTAAAAAAAGCCTTCCTGGATAAAAATAACCCAGCAGCACTCAACTGAAATATGATGGGTTTTTCTCACATGCAGTGCTACCTTTCCAGAGTAAAAAGGTTTACAAATATTGAATTGTCTGCCTTTCCCAGCAGGCAGAACCACGTTGTACATTTTAAACTGTGCACTCCATTTTAGGAGCAACTCTAGAGGACACACTGTTAAAGAAGGGAGATGCTTATTATCCTATATTTTAGTCCCTTCCAGTGTATGACAAATCTTGGTGAATTCTGTAGGGTGTGTCTTATAGCAGTAGGAAACAAACTAACCCTAGTAAGTTCACTTCAGTATTAGAATTCAGGTTAGGAAATCCATAGTAAGACAGTCCATCATTCCCAGCATCTTCCTTTTCTTTACAACAAGCCATCTGGCCAATTTTACAACTCAGCTTACAGTTCAGTTCCTCTTCCTATTCCAGTCATCTGCTCCGAGTGCCAAATCCTGACCCCCTCTTCTGGCTCAGCAATCTCTCACTATCCTCCTTATGCACAGTCAGAAAGAGTCCAATCTCTATTCCACCCTCACCTTAATGGAAGTCAGAGAAGCTTTGCTTATATACCTAGGCATTGGCACCTTTTAAACATGCTCAGATGAGCTCTTTTCTCCTTTGGCTTTTTCTATGCAGAGATTCTACTTTCTAAGCCACTTAAATTCTACTCAATAATGCCATACATATTATAATAAAGCTTATCATCTTTTCATTTTCAAAAGTTCCAGTCCATCTCCCTTGAATGGCATATATGCTCTCCAAAGGCCTATATGCTACCCAATACTTTGTGGTACAGAAAGGAGCTAAATAGTGGATAATTGGCCAGAGGGAAGGCATTTATGTGGCATACTTCATCCCTCAGAGCATACTACTTATCCACGACACCAACGTGCCTTCACTAGTCTGTAGGGGCAGTAGGTAGTACAAGGAAGAATTTGGGGACCATGATACTATCCATGAGAGGGTCCTCTCTTAAAACTTTACATAAAAATGGCCATTCTGGATCAGACCAATGGTCCATCTAGTCTAGAATCTTGTCTTCTGACAGTGGCTGGTGCCAAATGCTTCAGAGGGACTGAACAGAACAAGGCAATTGTCGAGTGCTCCAACCCCTGTCATTCAGACCCATCAGTCAGAGGTTTAGGGATACCTAGAGCATGATGGGCTGCATCCCTGGACGTTGTGGCTAATAGCCATTGATGGACCTATTCTCCATCAACTAATCTAATTCTTATTTAACCCTGTTATACTTTTGGCCTTCACAAAATCCTTTGGCAATGAGTTCCACAGGGTAACTGTGCATTGTGTGAAGTACTTCTTCCTTGTGTTTGTTTTATACCTGTTGCCTATTAATTTCATTGAGCAGAACTGCACACCATATTCAAGATGTGGGTGTACAATGGATTTACACAGTGGCATTATAAAATATTATGCTTCAAAATGCAGCACCTATTGCTAATTCTCCAGGCAAAAGTAATATGACTTTCAAAAGGAAAGATGATCTAGTATTTTGGTTAATAGGCTGGGACTTGAGAGACCTGGATTCAGACCCAGCTCTGTCATTGACTTCCTCTGTGACCCTAAGCAAACCACTTAGATTTTCTGTGCCTCAGATCCCCATCTGTAAATGGGAGATAATAGTACTGACCTATTTCATCAAAGAGTTGTGAGGTTAAATACATTAAGATTGGAAGGCACTCAGATATACCATAATGGAGATCATATACATACTTTAGATAGATTGCAGCTTTTACACACCAAGACAGATGCAAATGCACGTGCCAGCTGAGAAGACAGCTGACAGAACAACAGCCATGCTATAGGGACAGACCAAAGAAGCGTGGAAGTTTCACAATTGGCCCCGTCATTCCCACCAGCCTCAGCCTCCATGTATTTAGAAGGTTTAGCAACTTGTGAAACAACACTGGACCCATGTTCTAGGGGAAGCATGTGGCAGATTTGCCCCTCACAAAAGCTGTGATCATTGCAGGTAAGTCCTCTCTTTTCACATCTTATTATGCACAAAGTGGAAGGAAGTGGGCAGGGCTGGCCCACAACATTTTGGCACCTGAGGAGGGGAGCTCAAATGATGCCCCCCATGCCCCTTTGCTTGGGCCAAAACTTTGAAAGGTCTCAATACTGCCTTCTTCCTGTTCTACTCCTCTCATGGCACTTCTCTACTACCTACCCCAATAAAGGAGAACTAACAAGTTAAAATGCCTTGTTCAAAAATTTTAAGTAACACTTAACTTTCAAACACTTGAACAGCAAATGTAACTTTTCTTGTCTGCATAGTAAACACTGGCATTTTTATCTGTTTGAATAATCAAAGTGGTCCTTTCTGTGCCTTCTTGGTTGCAAAGATTTGAACTGCTTCCTGAAGGTCCACAGTCTGGGCCAGCTCATGCTCTATTGAGATGGTTGCAAGGCCGACCAGCCTCTCCTGTGTCATTGTGAAGCATAGATGTGTTTTTATTAACTTCAGCTTGGAGAAGCTGCATTCTCCACTGGCAACTGTTACAGGAAGTGTTAGAAGTATGCACAGAGCAACAAAAGCATTTGAAAAAAGGGTGGTCATCTTATTTGTGCACATATATTCCAGAACAGGCTTTGGAGTTGATCCTGCTGAAATGTATCTTGAAAGGGCTTTCAGTTCATCACCTAAATCACACGCATCAATATTGCACATGTCGTTATGTGTCAACACTGTCTCTAGTGCCCTGCATTGCTGGTGTAGGTCTTCTTCAGGTATAGTGAGGAGTTTTGGAATATCATACAACATCCCAATATACTGCTGTGTTCCTTGAGCTGCATGAAACGTTCTTCAACTGACTGTATTGCACAATCTAGCACCTGGTTAAAGAATTCAACTTTGAATTGTTGTTTGGGGTCTCTTATGAGATTATCCCATGCCCTGTAATCAAAATGTCTTCTTCTTCGGTGACTCTTGTATTCTTGAATGGGTGGGAAAATAGCTTCAGTGTGAAGTTCCTCTGCCAACTTCAGTGTGAAGTTCCTCTGCCAAGTTCCCACGCACTCTTCAGAACGTTTTGAAATCCCTCATCTGACCGGTAAGACTGTAGGTATGACTTTGCTTTGTCCAGTTGTTCCATTGCTCCAGATATATCAAGGTCAACACCTTGGAGTCTCTTGCTTACAACATTTATTTCAAACAGTATGTCATGCCACAACACTAAGCCACACAGAAATTTGAAGTTACGTATGTTTCTGGTGAGTCCATTTCCCTCTGCCACTGTTCTCCCACGAACAGTTCTTGTCATAACATTATCCTCCATAATGGCAACTATGGCATCATCTATCTTCCCAATTTGGTGTTTGATAGGCTTTATCGCCTCCACTCGACTTTCCCATCGTGTGGCACTCAGTGGTTTCCGTGTTAGAGAGGCTGTTCCCAGATGTTGCTTCAAAATTTGCCATCAATGAGTTGATGCAGAGAAAAATACATAGATGCTTTGAACTACATTAAAAAATTCAGCAGCCTCACTAGAAGCTGATGCTGCATCACTGACCACCAAGTTCAGTGAATGAGAACTGCATGGGACAAAAAAAGCTCGAGAGTTTAACTCTCGGATCCGTGTCTGCCCTCCTCTGTTCTTTCCTCTCATGATGGCATCATTATCGTAGCCCTGACCTCTCATGTCAGCTATCGCAAATCCCGTATCTTCCAGCCTTTTTAAGAAGTACATTTGTCATACCAGCTCCTGTAGTATCATCAATATCAATAAATTCTAGAAAATGCTCTCTGACAGTCACCATTGAAAGGACATTTTCACTAGGTTCTGTTGTTGTTACAAAACGCACCATTAAAGTAATTTGTTCCATATGGCTGATGTCAGGTGTGCAGTCCAGAATAACAGAGTCATATCTTGCTGACTTCAGATCTGCCACAATCTTCTGTTTGATTTTGTTGCCAGTAACTGTATGATCTCATTTTGAATTGTTTTTCCAAGGTAGTGGTGTGTGTGGATTTCTTGGGTGGTGACTCTTCTTAGATGCTCCTGGAGTACAGCATCAAACTCAGCCATCAGCTCCAATTTTAAGGAAGTTTCCATTGTTTGGCAGATACAGCTGATCTGAAGTGCCACACAGTGCTAGGTTTTGGGTAGCAAGCATTCTCGCAATGGCAATGAGCCTTTTCAGAACATTTTGCCAGTAAAGAGACCCTGATGAAATCTTCTCTTGATGCTGATCATCTCTGGTGGCCTTTAACCTTAGTCTCGTCTCAAGCTCTTTCCACCTATGGAATGCTCTCTGGTGATTTGCTGCCTTCTCATGGCATGCAGTATTTCTAGCCAGATTTTTCCAGTCCTTTGTTCCTGTAGAACCCAATGCAGCTGGAACATTAGACTGGAAGAATTTGCAACAAAAACAGTATGCAGCATTCTGGGTTTTTGAGTACATAAGCCATGGCCTCTCCACTTTGTCACCATTGGGGATTTCATGCCAGTAATGTGTTGGAAGGAAACTTCTATTTTCATTGTCTTTGGGGAACATGAAGTTTTTCACTTGCTGTGGCCCATGCAGTACAAGGAAGTCCCTCAGGCTACTGCTCAGGTGGGTCCACAGTCCTGGATCATCTAGACTTAAGGAACTACACTCAGCAGCAGCTGTTTCTTGCGTCTTCACCACACTGATCTACACTTTTCTTCAGGAATGTGCATGGTTACATCCATTTGATATTGATGCTGTAGTAGCTGCCAGGTCACCTACACTCTGACTAACTGGAAGATCAGGCATCTCCTCACCACTCACATTCTCACTGGGGCCAGAAGGCTCACTGTGAACATTTGTGTCTATGTATCTCAGGAGGGCTCCTTCCTGCTTAGATAGAAAAGCTTCCTTTGCTTTCTTTCTTTTTCTGAATGCTGTGCCAGAGGGGCGTTTTCTTCTTTCACGCATGACTGCTGTTCTATGCCAGCTATAGTGGCTCTCAACACTCAATTGAAGGGGACAAATAAGCAGGCTGGTAGCAGGGCCTGAGTGAGGGAAGATATCAGCATCTTAAGGGCCTAACTAGCTCCTATTACTTCAGTTAACTGCTTGTTCTCCTCAAGTGGGTTCAGAGAAGCAGCAGGAAACAGGAAGCTCCCTGAGAAGCTGGGGTTAATCAGTCCAGGCTCCTGGGGGTGCTAGAGAGGTACATAAGAGGCTCCTCCTCCTCTCTCTCCCTGCAGCTCCTGCTGCTTTCTGTTATTCCCTCTCACCTTTTCTCCTGCCTGCCTGTTATGTCTCTTGTGCCCTCCTTCCTCCAGCACAGCACTCCACCATCTCTGTGCATCTAGAGCAGAGAGAATACATATGCGCCAGCAGCAGACACAATTTTCTACACTCTGAGTCTTAGTGGCCCCCCCCCCCCCCCCGCCACAGTCTGGCACCTGAGGCGGCCGCCTCAGCTCGCCTCATGGTAAGGCCAGCCCTGGAAATGGGGCAGTCTCCATTCTCTCCTTGCTACTCCTCCTAAAATCTCTTCTCTTTTGTCCTGAAGCAAATAGGTGTATTTGTTCAGTTTACAAGATCATCACATGAGCTAATACTGACAGTATTTTTTCTCCTTTTAAACTGAGCAGATTTGACAGAACTGAGATTTTTACCCAGTCTTTTCATTCAAATAACTCATTTAATGTAGTAGCAATATACTTATTCATAATTAGCTCATTTTAAAAGTTTGCTTCCAAACTTACTGGTTTCTAATTTTTGGGGGGAGTTGTCCAGCAATATTTTATACTCCTTCATGAAGCAATAGATTTGAACTAGAGAAATGTACATGTTTTGGGAGAAATCAAGGAAACTGTCCAGAGATACCTGATGATCCATGGATTTTTCAAAAGAAACAGCTAATACCATGTGCTTTTTAATTGGCAAACTGCCTGAAATAAATGGATCAAGTGGCTACTTGCTACCTGAATTTTCAGGAGTAATTAGCATAATTACCATCCACATGTGTCTCATAGGTCACCTCTAGTACTTTTGAGATTTTGTATATGGTTTATTACATGTAAGGGCTGCACAAATCACATTATTACGCTATATGGCTGAGCTTGACAAATTTGCCAGACACCTACCAGTGAGTTGCTGATACGAAAGATGGGAAGGCAGGGGACACAAGAAAGGTCAAATGCAAAAGTTCCAGTGCTTTCTCTGCTGCTTCTTCAAGATTTCTCAAGCAAAGGGAAAGATTCTTGACACTGTCACTGGTGCTCAAAGAGTTCTGAATAATGGTTGATGGATCCCCAAAGGGATCCCCCCAGGTTCATGGGGACCAGATAGACAAAGTGTTCTGAACAGCAGCAGTGAAACTGAAAAGTGTTGTATTAGTTTCACTTGCTGTTGCAACAGACACACTGGAACTGTTTTTCTGCAGACTTAGAAAAGAGCACTGCATCATTTTACCTCATGGTCACGTTTGGAGCGTAATCTTTGCGATCCCAAGGGCTAGGCACTTTTTTTTTAAATTAAAGCTTAAATTCTATAACAACTGATACTTCAGCCTCCTTCATTCACCAGGGAATGCCTCTTACTCACTAGTAGCAAATGGAATTTTCCAAGCCCTGCTCTGTAGTATAAAGAAATGGCAGAATCTCATGGAATTCATCCCATCTACTATAATAATTCTACTTCCATCCACATATCCTTATTGCACACTGCTACTGTATTATGGATCTTTATAGTCTCTTATAATATTAACTTAAATTCCTTCTCTATCAAGAGAAACAATACATAGGAAAAACTAAGCACAAACATGTATTCTTTTTAGTATGACCTTTAACTGTGATTAGCAGAATCATATTTAAGTATGTTTCTCATTATCAAAAAAAAAAAAAGCAGCATGATTTCCAGGGGTCATTCCAGTCATGGTCTTTTTCATTCTAATTTTTTTCATTCTTCCATTAATTTTTACACATCTACTCTTTCAAATATTGCTATTTTATATTCATCAAGCTATTAATGAAATCTTTCTAATGGAAAAGAAATACAATAATAATAATAATAATTAATAATAAAATATTATGTGACAGGACTTGTCCTTTTTTAATTAAAATTATGGCTTTGTATTTTTTCCATGAATAATGATCAACTTTCATCATGCTATAAAAGGAATAATTTCCAGGCTGAAATGCAAAGAAGTTTAAAAACAAGATTAAGATACCAAATCAGTGAAAAAATGTGTGTTGACTTAAACTTATCAGGCTAAATTCTGTGCTGTTACACTCATGTAAACCTGTGAAATCAATGAGGTTACACAGGTATAACTGTGGGCACAATATGACCCAAAATATATTTACATTTTAAAAACCAAATATTTAATAGCCTCCTTTATATGTCCATCTCCAATGTAAAGCATGGATGGGAGCAGATGGCCTGGGAAAGTCAGATGAAGAAGAAGATTATTCCCCTCTATTCGGCACTGGGGAGGCCACATCTGGAGTATTGCGTCCAGTTTTGGGCCCCCCGCTACAGAAGGGAGGTGGACAAACTGGAGAGAGTCCAGCAGAGGGCAACGAAAATGATCAGGGGGCTGGGGCACATAACTTACGAGGAGAGGCTGAGGGAACTGGGCTTGTTTAGTCTGCAGAAGAGAAGAGTGAGGGGGGATTTGATAGCAGCCTTCAAGTACCTGAAGGGGGGTTCCAAAGAGGACAAAGCTCAGCTGTTCTCAGTGGTAGCAGATGACAGAACAAGGAGTAATGGTCTCAAGTTGCAGTGGGGGAGGTCTAGGTTGGATATTAGAAAACACTATTTCACTAGGAGGGTGGTGAAGCACTGGAATGGGTTACCTAGGGAGGTGGTGGAATCTCCTTCCTTAGAGGTTTTTAAGGCCCGGCTTGACAAAGCCCTGGTTGGGATGATTTAGTTGGTATTGGTCCTGCTTTGAACAGAGGGTTGGACTAGATGACCTCCTGAGTTCTCTTCCAACCCTAGTCTTCTATGATTCTGTGAAGAAATGCAGTTACAGTATATTCGTATTCCACAGCACTGCGTGGCCCCCACCAGCTTCTCCTCAGAAACTATATGAGAAAAATAGGGATGGAGCATGGGTTAGTGAGATTGGTTCAGAGTTTCTCCACGCCTTTGTATATGCAGTTGGGGGATGAATCCATTCCCTCCACTACCATATAGTTCACCTTACAATGCCTGTTTACATTGGTTTTAAACATTTTCAAGGAAAGAAACTGAAGCCCCCACTTACAAATTTCATGGTGCATGCTTCTCGGACACAAAAGATGTATTTCAAACTAAGGGCCAGGTATTTTAAAGGTATTTAGGTGTGTAAAGTTGGAATTTTAATTGTAGATCAATGGGAGTTGGGTATCTAGGCAGTTTTGAACATCCAACTACATGCCTATCTGCATCTTTAGCAATTAAATAATTTTTAAAATCTGGCCCTAAGTGTACAAAAATCTCCAGTAAATTAATTTTTTTCCAACTTTTTCTCTGAGAGTATCCTAATGAACTAAGATTTCAATAGGAAAGTGGCTGAATGAAAGGGTGCCTCGGCATTTTTCTTGACTGTTTTCAGCTTGGATTGCTGCTTGCAAACTAGAGTTTCAAAAGCTAGAGTACATACAGTATACAGTAGTTTGCAACAACTGTGCTTACACAAATAGCATTACACTAAAAGTCTTATCCAATTTTCTTGCACTGCCTCAGAACAATTTAGACACATCAGCTACCTGACAAAAAAAAATGGACAAAAAATGTAAATGGCAAGAGATTTTATTTTTATACCTCTGCAAGCTTACTAATGTAATTTGTCCTATATTCAATGTTATCTGGATTTAAATCTGTGAGGGTTTCAACCTTAATATCTAAAACATCCAAGCCAAACAATAGTTTGTTCTCATTAACTAGGTTTCCATCCTCCACCATTCTGAACAGATAGCAATGAACTGAGATAACAATTATATGTATTTTTCAATTATCAAGTATAGGTTCTTCATTTATAGGCCAAATCCACCAGATGGAATAACCAGGCCCAACTCTAATGAATTAGAATTATCTATACATTTTTTATATGAAAAAACTTCTCTCTTTCTCTGCCTCCTCTCTCCCTGCACTCTCTCTCATATGCTGTTGATGGATTGATTTTGCAGACCAAAAGTGAACAAAATAAGCATAACAGAAAAACAACAATAATACAGTGGAGACACTTTAAAACTGTAATCTGTTTGATATTATTGGTTCTACTAATATTCTCCACTCTATATCTAGGGATTATCTCCCACACTAGTAGAATCATTCTAAACAGGAGGAATTTTAATTTGCAATCACTACAAAAATACGTATCATATACTGGCTGCTACATTTTGCATCTATTTATTTAATTCCCAAAGCTTATACGATCTTACATTCTTATTAGCCTACACTGGCTTCTAAACTTTATGAAAAAATTGGTCACTGTAGCAAAATAATATAAAAATATAAACAAGGACTGCATGTTTTTATTTAACTGTTCAGTGGGGAAAAAGTCTTCACGACAAACTTAAAGTCAGGTATGTTTGTATTATATAAAAAGATGAGTCAACCATTTCTGCAGATGACAGCCAAACCAGATGGTACAATTTTTTCCCTTGGTTTTCTGCCATGTGACACTGAAACACAAATTAAAGGAATAAAAAGCAACATAAGCTCTGAGACCACAGCAAAGCAGTTAATCAGGCCTTTGAAAATGCTGTCTGTTGTATCTGAAATGTTCAGTAACATGGGCTTTGGCTGATAGGTTTTAACCAATTATATATATAAATAAACCAATTAAATATATATATACACACAACATAAACACACACACACTTCTATTTTATATATTAAAAAATGAAAATGTGTATGTTTGTGAACATACATGTGTCTGAAAGCAACCATCTAGGTTACTGATAGAGATCAAGGAAAAATTAGCTGCTGCATTTGTTTCAGTTTAGAATACTTATGATGATCCTTATTATTTTCAAGGCTAAAAATGAAAAAAGATTTAATCACTGATGTAATAAGTTCTGACAAAAACATGAGGACTGAGAACAGAAGATTATTACAGTAAGATGCACTCATGAAAAAATAATGAATGTAGGTTTGCCATTATACTTGCAAAATTCAAATAAATGCCACATCTTGCTAATGAATGCATTATGATGGCCACATGATGGAACACCCATACTGGACTTTTAATTCTTTAATTAACAAAAAAATGTAATTTAATTTAATTTAATTAAAAAAAAAAGGGGGAAGGAATACAGATCATTTTGGTCCAGGCATATTCTATTGGCCAGACTGACTTGTATTTTAGGGTTTAATTTCAAAAATAGTCACATGAATGTTTGATATTATCTTGGATCTCAGAGAGCAGGGATGATCTAAAAGAGTTTGATCTAAAAGAAAAACGAAAAGCTACTGAACTGTAGGCAGATATAAATACATCGGTTGGCTGGAATATGTGAGCGAATATGAGTTACACAATAAAATCATTTGTGAGCAAGAAGGAGCCATAGTTTTTGGACATAGAAGAAAGAATCAAATACTCGCAGCTGTGATTTGTGTTGAACTCCCATAACAGTATCACAGTGCTGACCTAACATGGAACTAGGGTATTCCAAGTACACCCTTCTAATTTGTCTGATGAATA
This sequence comes from Terrapene triunguis, assembly GCF_002925995.2. Lineage (NCBI taxonomy): Eukaryota > Metazoa > Chordata > Testudines > Emydidae > Terrapene > Terrapene triunguis. The sequence continues at coordinate 34,547,533 of NW_020664562.1, read as the reverse complement.
CTTTTTCTCACGCTCTTTTCGGGGATGTATGCCTCTTTACAGGACTAAACAAAGTCAGAGAGCAGACATCCCCACAAAGGAACTGAGAATAGACTACAAACAAAACCAAATGCTCCTCCCCTCTATGGGGTATAAACAGAACATCATAATCTCCTAGACCAGGGATCGGCAACCTTTGGCACATGGCCTGTCAGGGAAATCTGCTGGCAGGCCTGGACGGTTTGTTTACCTGCAGCGTCCGCAGGTTCGTCCAATTGCAGCTCCCACTGGCCGCGGTTCGCTGTTCTGGGCTAATGGGAGCTGCGGGAAGCAGTGTGGGCCAAGGGATTTGCTGGCAGCCACTTCCCACAGCCCCCATTGGCCTGGAACGGCGAAATGCAGACAGTGGGAGCTGCGATCGGCCGAACCTGCGGATGCTGCAGGTAAACAAACCGGCCCAGCCCGCCAGCGGATTTCCCTGATGGGCTGCGTATCAAAGGTTGCCGATCCCTGCTCTACCTATATGGCTTTGGACAAAGTGCTTGGGTCCCGTGGAGCACACCGGCTTTAGTGGTATTGTTTTTCAAAAAGCATGTTATGTTACATAAAATAATAGAGAAAAAAAACAAGACAGATTTCCCCTTCTGATTCAAAGGTTCATATTATTGTCACATTTTACTGAAAAACAAGACATTCTGCTCTCTCCATGATAAACTGTATTGATAATGTTTCTATAACATACATTGCATATCTCTGAATCCAGCTCTGTTTCTAGAGATGGGTACATATACCACTGACATTGAATTAACCATGAAACTTAAAATTGAACTACATAGCATGACTTGCATTAAACAGAAAACATTATGTTCAGATATGCATGACAAACAGACACAAGTAAAGTTGGGACAAGCACACGCACTCACTATGAGCCTGATTCTCTGCGGTACTAAGTGTCCCCATCTCTCAGATGCTCTCAGTGGGAGGTGAGGATGTTCATCACCTCTCAAGAGGCTCACAGGATCAGCCTCATGAGGTATTTAAATACTGAGGTGATAATCCCATGAATAACACAGAATCCAAGCACAGAACTCACAAACTACTAAAGTATAGCTCCAGCCCCTGGAGCAGCCCAGGAGTGGAAGGGCACTAGAGAGGCCTTAAGCAGCCTCCATGGGCAGTCCTTTAGGTGGCAGCACTGCACAGAATCTCCACTGCTGCCCACTCATGACATACTCCCCCCACCCTTAGCCTGGCTCCAAATGAACAGCAGGGCTTGGAAAGGAGTCCTCAAAAGGGAGCCATACAGCTGTCTTCCTCAGTTCCTGTAATGGAATCATCCCCCCATTAGAATCAGGGCTTTTAGAGACTCTTTGCACCACCTTCATTGCCATCAGTGGGAGTTCCACACACAAAGCAATTGTAGGACCCCGGCCTATGATGAGAGTACTCAGCCCTTACTGATTAGCTTCACACTTAAAGTTTTCTGCAACAGCAGAAAGACAAAACTTCACAATAGAAAGCTAGAGGTTCCCACTGATATCACTAATATAATTATCTCAAGTGCATACATTGTAGCATGAGGCTTAACAACCTATGGACCATGAGGAGAAATCTGGAAAATGTGTGGTTTAATAAAATTAGCTCTTCTTTTTACTCTACCTTCTGTGATTTGACGTGGCTGATTTAGGCCCTGATCCTGTCTGTTCAAGCTCAACATGACTAAGATAAAGCTCCTGCTCTCCCACCCCCCTCCCAATCCTCCACCTACCTCCTTTCCCAATCACTGTGGACAACACCACCATCCTGCCTGCCACTCCGGCTCATATCCACGGAATCATCTTCAACTCTACCACTCTCTAGGGTCCTCACATTCAGGCTATTTCAGGGGTTCTCAAACTGGGGGTTGGGACCTCTCAGGGGGTCACGAGGTTATTACATGGGGGGTCGCGAGCTGTCAGCCTCCACCCAAACCCCACTTTGCCTCCTGCATTTATAATGGTGTTAAATATATTTAAAAGTGTTTTTAATTTATAAGGGGGAGTCACACTCAGAGGCTTGCTATGTGAAAGGGGTCACCAGTACAAAAGTTTGAGAACCACTGGGCTATATCTAAATCTTGCCAATTCTTGTCATAATGTCTCTGAGATTTGGCCTTCCTACCTCATCATTCACCTTCCACTCCCTCCTCAAAACTCTCATTTCTTGTGATGCCTACCAAAAACTAGACAATGGTTAGGCTGCTGATGTGCTGAGACCACTGCCTATCATGCTGAGTCCTTGTAGTCTCCCTGTGTCTCTATTCATCTGCTGTCTCTTGTCTTATACTTAGATTGTAAGCCCCTTGGAGCAGGAACCATCTTTTTTGTTCTGTTTGTACAGCCTCTAGCACAGTGAGGTCCTCATCCGTGACTATGGCTCCAAGGCACTGTCATAATGCATACAAATTAAAAAAAATTGATTTACACACAAACCCACCATATAGAGTAAAGTTTTCAGTGTCTGTTCAGAAAAAGACAAGGTCAGAAATGGCTGGGTGTCTTACAGATTAATATTGCAGAGTACTTACAGAGCTATGTGAGGAAGCCTGTACAGTTCCTGCTTAAATCATGCCTGGCTTGAGCCAGTGTTCTTTGTCCTTCAATTATATAAGTACTGAAACCACACAATCAAAAAAATGAAACAAATGGTAGTCTTGATTCATCACTGTATTACTTCAGCTTAATCAGGCCCAGTAAAGAAATGTCATTTTGTTTATGATATCTGAATCCTTATAAAGTATCTTTCTGTCTCATGCACATACACATGTATATACACAATATGCATAATATTATGTAATGGTGTGCCTTGTCCTGTTCTTTATTGGATCAACATGACCTGGAGTTCTTACTTTAAGCAGATACTGCTAACCCTGTAACATAATTCTCTCTAGGTTGGTTTTTAGAAAAATAATAGAGCTAATGGAGGAATTGAAGCTACCCAGAGAGGCATAATTCATCATGGAGCGTTGCATGCCATTATCTCAGAAACATACAGTGTAGTAATCACTTGAAGTACTGATAACACATAATTGTATGCTTCTCATAAATTATAGGTGAATGGGAGTTTCAGTTAATGAGTGCCAAATAGCAGCTCAGGAACTGTAGTGATTACAGAAGATGTGGTTATGAATGCATTTATTATTGAGATATTACAAAGCCTTTTTATAATAGAGATGGTAGGTATATAAATAACCAACCAATCCATGGAGGTACCTGTATACACAACTAAACTAACTAAAGGTAACCAGTTAACTTATCCTGCCTGCTACCATCCCTTCACATAAAAGCAGGACTTTAATAGGAGCACTCAGATTTTCTTTGCAAAAGCATGGAGATTGTTACTGTCAATGAATGCTCACAAATGACAATTAAATAGAACTATCACTCCTCTGTTAGTTTTGGATGATGTTACATTATTCTAGGAATTGCTATCTGAGTAGCTCACAATGACAATATTGTTTCAAAGTTTTATGCTAATTTCAAATAGCTTCATTTATAATGAGTATGAGCAGCAATATATATCTGAAGATCTAGGTTGAGATTCTGGATTACACCTCTTGGGGGAGAGGGTGCTTTAAATCACATTTGTGCCTGTCAGATTCTGAACAGCTCCAGGGGCCACTGAAGCCCTCAGTACAAAGTAGAGCAGCCAGCAGGGAGCTGCTCTAATTTATGAAGCATCTTTCTTTCTGGGCTGTTTGTGACCTGGTCCACAGCCTAAAGCAGCCAAAAATTCCCATAGTTGTGTATTCTATGGGGATTCACCTCCTAACCACAACATAAGTCAATCCTGCCCCAGGCTCCCCCGTCCAGCATGTTCTCATGCGCTGGGTTATGGAAGAGCCTACATAGGACAGCCTAAGGCCATGCTATACTACAAAGCTTTGTCGGCAAAAGTTATGCCGCTTTAATTAAAGCGCTTTGATTAAAACCGCTGTTGCATGCAGGGCCGGCTCCAGGTTTTCTGCCGCCCCAAGCGGCAAAAAAAAAAAAAAAAAAAAAAAAGCCGCGGCAGCGCAATCGCACCGCTCCACTTTTCAGCGGCAATTCAGCGGCAGGTCCTTCGCTCTGAGAGGGACTGAGGGACCCGCCGTCGAATTGCCGCCGAAGACCCGGACGTGCCGCCCCAATGGCTGCCAGAGTGCTGCCCCTTGGTATTGGCCGCCCCAAGCACCTGCTTCTTTAGCTGGTGCCTGGAGCCGGCCCTGGTTGCATGTCCACACTAGCTCCTTGTGTCAGCAGAGTCCATCCACACTAACAGCTCTTGCATGGACATATAAAGCAGTGTACTGTGGTAGTTATCCCACTATGCAACTGGCCGCAGGCTGCTTTGGGAAGGGTTTGCAATGCCTCATGGGGCAGGTACAGCGTCACAAGATGCAAGTTTCTCAATCCCACCATTTCTGGAGCATCCTAGTAGATTGTCAGCTGCTTTTCAACTGAAGTGTGGGGGGAGGGAGAGGAGAGGAGTATGTCTGGGGCGGGGGAGACAGCAGGCTGACCGACCCTATCCTGAGGCAGGGAGAGGGGGACACCCCTCCATGTCAGCCCCTGGCTCTGCTTGGCACAGCAGTCTCTCTGGAAGTAATCCACTCTGCCTGCCTGTCTATGGTTCCGTGCAGCTCTGTGAGCTTTCTGTGCTGAGGAATGTCAACGCAGTACAGCAGGTCCCATCCCGTCCCCCCGAACCCCGCTTCCTGCAGCAGCAGTCTAGATGCCTACTGCTGTGTTCCTAGTGCAGGGCAGAACAGGAGCATTCCAATTAATGATTTGCTCTTTGTTCCCCAAAGGAAGCCGCATGGAGCTGTCATATACTTCCAGGAGCTTTGAAAGGGGAGGGGCACATGCGTGCAGGGCAGCAGAGATCAAAACAGTGAGCAGAGAGGTCATGGCAGGCATTGTGGGATACTGGTGAAAGCCAGTTGTGAAGACAAAACAAACAGCAGTGTCTACACCAGTGGTTCTCAAACTTTTGTACTGGTGACCCCTTTCACATAGCAAGCCTCTGAGTGCGACCCCCCCTTATAAATTAAAAACACTTTTAAATATATTTAACACCATTATAAATGCAGGAGGCAAAGCGAGGTTTGGAGTGGAGGCTGACAGTTCGTGACCCCCCCATGTAATAACCCCTGAGGGGTCCTGACCTCCAGTTTGAGAATCCCTGGTCTACACTGACCCTTTGTCGCTTTAATTTTGCCACAAAAAGCTTTATGCCTTTCACTGAGATGGTTTTGTCTTGTTGGGAAAACAGCAGAGTTTTGCCGCCAAAAGTAGCTTTGTAGTGTGTACACCTCCTCTGTTTTGTCAGCAAAAAGCTGCTTTTGCCAACAAAACTTTGTAGTGTAGACAAGGCCTATGTATCTTCTATGCAGTGCCTGCCCTGGTGAAATTCTTCTCCAGCCAGTTATGGCACTTCTATGGCCACTGCCTGCTGCAGAAGTAACAGGGGCTGTAGGGAGAGGAAGAATTTCTCCCTTGATCTTTTAAATAAATGTAACCTGATCAATGCATTTCTTATTTAAGCTTTGATAAATCCATGTATCTTGTGTATCACATTTATGTTTCAGTTATTTTGTAATAACAAAGTGAAATTTTTCTTAGATAGTCTCAAGTGCCTTTCACAGTTGCTAGAAGCCCCCGCATTTTCAGGAGGTGGAGAAAAGCCCTAGCACCACCTCTGTGATAAAATGGAGGGGATCTTAGCTAAGTAGGCCCTCCCCTACCTGTAGTAAAGTTTGGGGAGATAGAGGGAGATGGAGTAGTGGAGAATACTTCACTATAAGAGGGTTCAACTGTATTGCATATATTCTTTAGTCTCGCCTCTAATCTGGGGCCTCAGTCTATAGAAAGAAACACACCAGATACACTCCCTTCAATATTACTCATCTACAATGTTTAAGAAGGGAGAACAAAAGATTGTGCAAGGAATAAAAACATTTTTTTTAAATGACAAACTACAACAAAAGGTTTTGAAATCATTGGAAAATAAACAAGCATGCTGTGATTTGAGCTATTTCATCTAGGGGTTAGTTTTGTAGCTTTGATAGAGGGAAAAAAATGTCTCAAACAATATACGATGCATTCCTTCAGCTCTGTGGTACACAGACTAGAGAGGATAATAGGCAGTTTAATTAGCATAGGTAAGGCAAGATTTGCTATATCTTTGTGTTGAGATTGAAACCTGCTGCAATGTACACAGAACGATAGAAGATCAGCACTATTCCAGGCCTAAAACAACACTTATAACAAAGGAAGACTAAAGCAATGTGTTATTTTCTAAACTCTTGTCATACTCATAATAAAACAATAGGAAATAGCCTCTCTGCCATTATTTTGAATGGGATGGAAGGTTTAAGATATGAATAGGGTATTATAAATCAAAGAGGATACATTAAAGATTGTACAGCTTCAAATGTTGGTACCTAGCCTTGTGATTTCATGTGCCTGTATTGCTAATAGGATGAACTTTTTTTTCTTTTGAGCACCTCAGGAGCCTATTCTCATTTTTCACGCTGTATTTCCATTTGATTCATTCATTGTGAAAAGAAATTTTACCAGAGGAATTTAGCTTTTTACAGAATGCAGTCAAGGAAGTAGATTACTTAGCAAAACCGTCATCTCCACTCACCTGGTGCTCTTTATCTTCTCGCAGCAGATACTCATATGGTTGCCTCAGTAATCCAGTCTAAAGAACATGGCCCATGAACATTAAACATAGTTACCACAGGATAATCACAGCTATTGATTCTGACATGCTGATTTTCCCTGAAAAATCTCTTACTATCTTCTGCTACATTAAGGAGCTAGTCTTAGAATACATTCCCTCAAAATGTGTTTAGCAATGCTGTTTTTCAATCCTAATTATTAATGTGGATTCTCATTTATATGATAGAAAGAAACAAATAGAAACTACCTTCTGTCTAACATTTAAAGAAAATGGTGCAGAAACAGGCATGTATTAGTAGGAATATAGTTCATAGCTCTAGTTTTCTATTAAATGTGTTTATGCGATTACAGGTATACTTGATAGAAAACTACACCACACTGTGTTAATGACCATCTGATTGTACTCAAATACTATCCATGAAATAATGATGTAATTTATAGGAAACAATTTCAATATATATGACTCTCAATTAATTTTAAATATTTCACTGCTCTCCTGATCAGCTGTAAACCAAAAAAGGAAAAAAATATCAGGGCAATCCTGACCTTAAGTCATCTAATTTTAATAAGAAGTCCCATTTTTACACTTCATGAAATTGAGTGAGCCTCTCTAATTTATAAGAATGTACTTCATAAACTCTGACCACTGAATCCACTTTGAGAAATGTCTCTTCCACTTCAGAATATCTGTTCCAGCGGATTACATATTGTAATGCAGATCACCTGTTGCATTACATACTTCAATCATTTCTGCACTTAGGCATATGTTTCTCCCTCATTCTGTGTGAACTAGGGATGGATTCAGGGGAGATCCTGGAAAAAAGGCCTAGAAACAGCAGGGAGCTAGCAAGTTAGTGGAAAAACTCCAATTAACTTTAATGGTGTAGTATCAAGTCCTTGGGGAGCAGGAAGTGGTGTTGTACACACAGCGGTTTGTTGACGACTCAGGACCTTAAGGAAAGGAGCTACACTGTGGATCCAGGAAACCTCTATGGCATCATGGAATTTGATATATCTGAGACCAGTGTACCATAAATGCATCTCTTTGTGGGGCTCTCACTGACCAAACTGTGGTGTTTAGATGCTGCTTGTATTATTAGAACTGGGAGCACTAGCTGTTGGGAGTCTGAAAGGACAGGAAACAGGAAGGAGGGGGGAGGAGTTGAGGAGGCTGGGAGAGTTACAGAGTGTGCAACTACAGCTTGGAAAAGAGACTTCCACTGTAAATAAAGTTCTGTTGAAGTTGTTAATACTTTGCTTGGTGGATACAACACAAACTGAAGTTGACAATATCTAATTGATATCAGTGGGAGTTCCTGCACAAGGGAAAAATACACTAATCATTTGCTAGGAGGGACATAAGGAAAATGGCATTTTTTCTTTTTGTCTTGCTAGTGAAATAATTTAATGGATTCTAGTCTTAGCTTTTAATACTTCCAGAAAATGGGGGCTGGATTCTGTGCCCTGGTGTACTGGCATAAAGTGGCTGAAACACAGACAGATCCCTTCAGTCAAGAGTTCTCCTGACTCCCAACTCAGGGAGGTCTCTAGAAAAGGTAGGACTGATGAAATAGTCCTTTCTTGCACCCCACCAATCTCTGGTGTACGGACATGCGAGGGGCTGGCCAAGGCGTACGAAGGCCAAATTTCTACTGCAAACCTTTAGTACATATCACAAAGTGCACTGCAAACAGTATTTACAAATAGTCCCACTGAAGACCACCCATGGTAATAAACACTATGCTCTGTAGTAAGTGTTTGTAGAATCAGGCCCTAAGTTTGTTGCCTGTATTACAACACACATCTGAACCAGGGCATTGTCCAATATACACCTCTACCCTGATATAACACTGTCCTCGGGATCCAAAAAATCTTACCGCGTTATATCGAACTTGCTTTGATCCGCTGGAGTGCGCAGCCTCTTCCCCCCCGCCCCCGGAGCACTGCTTTACCACATTATATCCGAATTCATGTTATATCGGGTCACGTTATATTGGGGTAGAGATGTAATTATGAAACTTGTTTAGCTTAATACAGTCATGCTGTAATTATTTTTGGAAATGGTTTAAGTTTTGAGAAACTGAGTGCTTTGAAGGATTCTGAAAGGACATTTGTATTGAGAATCAATAATTTGTCTATGCTAAAAGAAAAAACTCCAATACCTGGCTATGCCTTATAACATGTAGGAAATCAGCATTACTAAACACATATTAATTATTGCCCACCTTATTGATATACACACAGGGAGCGAGGGATGGACAATCCATCCAAATATACAGTAAATGTCAATTTATGTATGGATAGTGCGAATAGTTATTTGGAAAGTCAGATGTGCAAGTTGAATCTGCTCACAATCAGCTCTAAGTTACATGACTGTCTCTTATGCAGTAGATAACTTAAGCTTTGAAAGATCCTGGCAACAACACATGGCTAATCTTTACATTAGGATTAATTGTTCTTGAATAATTTCCTCAGTGCATTAGCTACAATCAGGATTTCTATTAATATCTAACATGGATGCCTTTTTTCCTCACATATTTCCCCACACATCCCTTGAAAAAAAAATCCCCTTTTTCTCTTCATGTTCAAAGTTCTCTGCATGTTCATCTTACATTACTCCCTGGCTTGATAAGGAGATAGGACCACATCTTTTGGTAATATACACTTTCTTATCTCCAGTGCCACAGAACAAAAACAGGAGGTTTTTTTTCTTTATCTATTTCATCTATGAGCACAAAAATTAAGAGGTGCTACTAATCAGTCCTGTGTAGAGGTTTTTGTGAGCATACCTCACTACTCTGCTGCAAACACTGTACCAACCTGGAAAAAATATTTTTTAAATCATTGACGCAATGCGGTACTTATACAATATACACATGAAGAGGGAGAGACAGAGGGAGCAAAGAAGGGGTTCCTTTGACAATTCTCTGAAAGTTTGCAGTTGTATTATTTATGAGATTTATTGAGAGAGTTCTTCCTTTGAATACTTTCTGTACTATTGGATCTGGCTGGAAGCTCTTCCTTGATTATTTTCAGTGGGGGATAAGTGAATTGATTGAGAGATGCTGGCTAGCAACTACCGCAACCTGGGGAGTGATAAAATTAACCTAAAGCAATGACTGACATCTTCCTTTCAGTGCCTCACAATGTAAGGGAAAGCTACTTAAGAAAATTAATACTATGATTTTGTGAGATGTATATAGGGATTTTGGTCAAGTAAGTAGAAGAGCTGGGCAGAAAATGTCTCCTGTCCCATGAGAAATTTTCAAAAAATGTTCCATTCTGCATCAGGACAAAACCGAGACCTTTCAACATATTTCATGAAAAATTGGAGAGTGAGCCCCAGAACAGCCAATTGGGATGTAGAAGAGAGCCATATCCAAATCCCTGCTATCTCTGAGTCTTCCAGATCACAGCCACGTGCCCTTACCACCAGGCTATTGGCTATTCTAGTTGTGGTCTCTCAGTTACTCTAGATGGAGCTGTTCCACTTTGTATAAATAATTAAATATTCATTGGAGGGACTTAAACATGGGTCTCTTACATTGCAGGTGCATGCCCTAACCACTGGACTATAGTCAGCCCATCACTACTTCCTAAACCATCTCGCTCTTCACTCTGGTTTTGAGCAGAATTTCTAATAATCTTCCCAAAGAAAGATCTGTTGAAACAGCCTGTTCTGGGTTTGACGAATTGGCATTTTCTTATGAAAAACTGTTTTGTAGAAAATTTCTAATCTGTTCTAATAAGGAGTACAGAGGGTTTAAATGTATACTGGATTCTTATTGTTAGCAAGAAAAACAGTTTTTTCTTAGTGCATTAATTCCAAACTACCTTGGCAATTTTGACTACAGTCAATGGAAAGACTAAGGTGTGCTTCGGATCCGGCCCATAAACCTTAAGTCCCAGAACGCCCTTAAATTTGACTTCCAGCACTAGAAAAAGATGTTTTTTTTCCAGCAACCTTCAAATGGAAAGAAAAGATACACAACATATTTTATTTCAAACAGCACAAAACCTAAAGTGACAGAACTTCTCACTGAGGAAGAGTGAGACAAAGTTTTTGTTTCAATTAACTTGGTGCTTCATTGTCTACAGGCCTCTGCCACTGAGATATTGAACTTTAAAATTTCTATTTAATGTAAAGATGGTGAGTAACCCTTACATGAGCAATCTGAAGGTGAATTAAACATCAAGCTGTCTGCTCTCCATTAAAAGATCTCTTGAAGAGTCTGGGACTAAGCTTCTGATGTTCAAGGAGCCAATTTAAATTCTTTCTCAGAATGTTGCTGGATGGTAACAAACCTGTGGTATACTAAAAAACTTAAACTCTCCTTTATATAAAAATATAACATATTAACAGGTCTGTAAACACATTGAGATTAGATAGAGAGAGAGATAGAGAGATTAAAAAGTTCATATCTTTTGATGTTTATAAACATTCTGGAATTATTCTGGAAAAATGTGATTATTCTCCATCTCCCCAGATTATATCACTTCTTACTATGCAATAATGTAATTACTGTATACTTGTCCAGCAGGATCAGTACTGACTTGAGCAGCGGTCCCCAAACTGTGGGGGGTGCCCCCCAGGTGGGCACGGAGGAATGTTCAGGGGGGCACAGCAGGGCCAAGACCAGCCCCCACGGGGAGCAGGGGAGGGAGAGCCACCCAGCCCTGCTCTGACGAGGCCCTGGCTCCCGACCCTGGCTCCACTCCCGGTCCCAGCCTTGGCCCCTGGCCGCAGCTTTGCTCTCGGCCCTGCCCTCAGCCCTGCCCCCAACTTTGCTCCTGGCCCTGCCCCCTGTCTCAGCCCCTGGCCGTGGCTCCCTTATCCCTGGCCATGCGAATCCCTCCCCCCCCAGGAGGTGCAGCCCTGCTCTTTTCCCTGGCTCCTTGGGGGGCAGGGGGCGCACAGGAGTAAGGGGGGGTGCATGATTGTAAAAAGTTTGGGGGCCACTGGCCTACAGTATGATGCAATAGCTAAATTAATTGTATGTTTGCTTTTATAAACATTAGCTGAGGAAATAACAGCATTTTAAGGACTTAATACTTCTATTTGAAAACCTGGTTTGTATCACTGCATACCAAAGCAGCAGCATGGGCCAGTGGATCAGACACTAGATTGGGAGTTCAGGAAGGCCAAAGGTTTATGTCAAGTTCTGGTGTAAGTGCCCTGTATGCCCTGGGCAAGTCATTTAACCTCTTTGTGATTCAGTTTTCAGTGTGTAAAGTAGGGATCATAATTAGTCCCTTCCAGGAGTGTTCTGCAGATAAATGCATTAATACTTCTAAGGTGCTCAGATACTATGGTGTAAGACAGTGGTTGTCAACCAGGGCTACATGTGCCCTGGGGCACGCAGAGGTCATCCAGGGAGTAAATCAGCTCTTCTAGATATTTGCCTAATTTCATAACCCGCTAAATAAAATGAACTAGCAAAGTCAGTAAAAACTAAAACTGTATACGACTCGTTTATATTGCTTAATATACTATACATTGAAATGTAAGAATAATATTTATATTCCAATTGATATATTTTATAATTATATGGCAATCTTTCAGTAATAGGGTGCTGTGACACTTTTGTATTTTTATGTCTGATTTTGTAAGAAAGTAATTTTTAAGTGAGGTGAAACTTGAGGAAACGCAGGTCAAATCTGACTCCTGAAAGGGGTACAGTAGTCTGGAAAAGTTGAGAACCACTGATAGAAAAACCTCTGAATAAATGTTAAGTTGACTAGTTTATTAATAAAGCGTGGAAAGGAAGACATTAATGCATACCACACCCTAGCAATATATTATATGCAGTAAAAGATAAAATGAGTTATCAAAATATATAGAGAGACTTTTATGAATTATATATCTTTTTAAAATGTTCTTAAATTTGGGGTGCAATCAATTACAGCCAAGGAACAAATATTCTTTTAAGTATGGTGATATACTACTAAGACGATGTATATAGTTATTCAACAAAAATATTAAAACAAATGACACCTATGCTTTAAAGTTATCCTAATTACTACCTTGTTTTTTCTTCCCCACCTTCAATTTCAGCATGCCTCACCATTTTCACAGACTCCTCCATTCAGAGAGTAATGTTCTGTATCATTTGAAAATGGAGATTACATATTTCCTGATAGTATGCAGCATAGGTTTTGCCTCTTACAGTCATTCAGGTAGTGGCTACTAAAATCAGGTCAGAGTTGCAATGGAAGGAAAAGACATTTGATAATCAGAATGATGTGATTTAAAAGTCCTAGATCGTTGTGACGTTGCACCCCATAATGCTTTATATAAATATGCTTATGAGTGTAACTATGACATAACTGGCATATATTTTATGCTACATATGCCATGTAACATATCTTTGCAAAGGTTATGTTCTTCTGAAAGTGTTCATCCTATTTGTATGCATGTATCATTTTTATATCTACAGTTATGGGCGTTGGCTCTATGCTTGTATTTAAAGTGTTTGCTGTAGAAAGCACCTAAGGCAGATTTGGTCAACATAGTATGAAGGGGTTATTCAAGTACTTGGGAATACTTGGCTAACAATGAACCTTGATAGACGCCAATCCACATCTGACCTTGTGACTTGCCCATGTGACTCCAAAACTCCATTTTGTAGCTGGATTCTACACAGGGAGAGAAGGGTTTCCACCCACAAGAGAGAGACTATATATGCTCCTGGGAAAACGCCTCAATTTTCTCTTCAGCTGGCTCAAGAGATAGCCTCTCCACCCCAAAGAGAGGTCTGAAGGAAACTGGAACAAAGGACAGTAACTACAGCGGTGTGAGTGATTGCTGGACCCAGACTAGGAGGAAGTCTAGTCTGTAAAAGAGGCTTATTGGAACATATCTGAGGGTGAGATTTACCTGCATTTAGTGTTTGTACTGCATTAGGCTTAGACTTGCATGTTTTATTTTATTTTGCTTGATAATTCACTTTGTTCTGTCTGTTACTACTTGGAACCACTTAAATCCTACTTTTTGTATTTAATAAAATCACTTTTTACTTATTAATTAACCCAGATGTGGTGGGGCAACTGCCCCACCCCCTGAGAAAAGGGCTGGAACAGGCCTTGTGTCAATCAGGGGAAGGAAGAGGCAGCCAATCAGGGCCGGGCGAGGCCCTATATAAAGGCTGCCTAGCAGAGGAGAAGGGAGTCTCTCCCTGACTAGCGAGGGAGAAGGACTGGCTCCTAAGGTAAGGAGCTAGCACCTCGGACAGAGCAGTGCTGGGCAGGCTCAGGGGAACAGGAGAGAGCTCCAGCCCAGTTACCTGCCAGGCTGGGGACCCTGCTACAATCCATCACAATCATGTAAACCGCTAGGGATAGACTCTACCTTCTCTTATCCCTTGTGGCTCAGAACATTTTGGACCAGCAAATTCAGTTCTCTGAAAAATGGGTATGAATGATACCTTCTTACCCAACAGTTCTTTCTCTCCCCCCTCCCCGCCATAATCAGTCATGTTTGCTTAAATTAGTGACAAAAATATACTTTCCCTTTTTATTTCTGTGGGCCCCGAAGCAATACTGTTGAGCAGGGGTCTCAAACTCAATTTACCTTAGGGCCAGTGCCAGTCCTTAAATCCTCCCAGCCAGTTAATAATGTCACTGAAGATGGTGTTCAGAAAAGAAAATGTTTATATTGTATTTTTTATTTCAAATTTCTTAGAAATAATAAAACTGTCATACAACTTTATACAATTCTTCGCCTTCCAGAGAGTTTTTAGTGTTTGCCAGACACCTGGCAATGCTTCAGTTCTGTCAGTTTGTTGATGTTTGGTCTCAGTGACCGAGCAGTTGAAACCTTCAGGATTGCAGCCAGGTGTGCATCAGAGAGTTGTGTTTGGTATTTTGACTTGTTTATATTCATTGTGGAAAAAAGTGATGCTGCCTCCAGGGCTGACTCTGCCCAGCAACTAATGATGCTGCCTCCATGGCTGATTTTGCCCGGCGACTAGTGATGGTATCTCTGTCCCTCTCCCCCAACCAATGGGAGCTGTGGGGGGCGGCGCCTGCAGCAGAAATTGCCCGCAGCATGTCTGCATGCATCTCTCCTCCCTGGGCTGCAGTGGGGAGGTTCTCAGGCCACAGATGGCCCGCAAGCTGGGACTTTGAGACCCCTGCTGTTGAGATTGAATAAACTCCATTCTTTTCCATCTTGCACATGACAGAATTGTTTACTAAATTACAATCAGTTACACCTGTGAAAATCCTTTGAACTCAGTGTGGTTACACAGGTGTCACCTTATTTGCACTGATGGCATATGAGTTGGAAAGAATCCAACTTGACCTTCAGAGCTCAAGTTGAATTTTCAGGACTGGAAATTAAAAACAAAACAAAAACCCTTTTTTCTTGTAAACTAAGCATGTCTGAGACAGAAAATAAACATGGAATCCAACTATGACATTTGTACAGTTACTTTACAGAGTACAACTGTATTTTAAAATGGTTACTGATTTACCCTTACCAGGCAAAATGCTACATTGACCATTGGCCATAATGTTTTCAATGCCCCATGTATCCTGAGCCAACCAGTCAAAGGAGGCACCCAAATCAGCACGTCCAATGGGTGATGAGCCAGAGACGGTAACCAGTACTGCAATTTTCTGAGATACAGTCTGGCATGATGAACCATATGTGTGCCCCAGTAGTCTGAGGCAATGTCTTACTGTTGTAAGAAGATGGGCTTTAAGATCTATGGAAATGTTTAACACTGTCTTGAATCTTGCTTCAGGTGGGACTGTCCTGGCTACTGGAGAATCCAGGTTGCCCCTATAAATTGTGTTCTCTGAACTGAGGAGAATATTGACTTCTCCTCATTGATCAACAGATCCAGAACACAGAATAGGGATTGGATCCTTGATAGATAGACTTCAACTTGGATCAACTTCAAATCAACCAGTCATCCAGGTGCAGAAATACTTGCACCCCGACTTTCTTTAGGAATGCAGCTACCACCGCCATGCATTTTGTAAATGCACTCAGGGCAGCAGACAGGGTAGAACTGTAAAATGCTAATAGATGTTGCTGACCAGAAATTTTAGGAATATCCTGTGGCTTTGATGGACAACCCCATGAAAATATGCATCCTTCAAGTCAAGGGCAGTGTATCAGTCACCAGGATCCAGGAAGGGGCTGATTTCTCAAGTCCAGGATGGGTTTGAGACCTCTTTTTTCCTTTGGAGTCACAAAGTAACATGAATAATAACCCCTCCTTTGGTGGAGAGGAGGAAACTTTTCTAGAGCTCCCAAATGGAGAAGAGATTGCATTTCTGGTAGGAGGACATCCATGTGAGAGTGGTCCCTGAAGAGAGAAAAGGGTTGGGCGGGGGAGATGGAAATAAACTGAAGGGTGTATATCTGTTCCACAGTAGTTAGGACCCATCAGTCTGTGGTAATATGAGTCCAAGAGCATAGGAATTGGAATTAAAAAAAAATTGGAGAGAGAAACTGGGATTTCCTGACTGTCTCAAAGAACCCACTAAAGAAGAAAACAGAGGAGGAGGTGATCATCTTCTGTGGTTATCCCCCTCATTTTCTAAAGTGGTTAGGCTGCTGTAGTGGGAAAGGCATGTGTCTCTATAGACTGAGGGCAGAATTGCTTTCTTTTAGGGAATGGTGTGTAAATTCCCAATGATTTTAACGTGGTCCTCAAATCTTTGAGACTGTGGAGTGTCTCATCCGTCCTCTGTGAGAAGAACACTGGATCATCTTTTGGACCTCCTATAGTAGGTCAAAGGACTGAAGCCATGAACATTTGGCTCTGAATATCAAATCTGCCCCGTCAAGGATGCTTGTAGAAAGGTGTGAGCCACCAACTTGCCCTTGTGTCTGGAATTTCTTTCTGGCATCCTCCGGCAACTTGTGTGAGAACTTCAACATATTGTCCTAGAGGGAAAAATCATATCTAGCCAATACGTTTTGTTGATTAGCAAATCATATCTATGATATGAAATCATAGATCACTGATGTACTCTTTCATTCACTGCTGAGACAATTACGGACCTGTTGAAGGATGGGAATAAAAATGTTCATATCCTTCAGAAGAGACATGGTACCGTCTCTCTGTTCTCTTAGCTTTTAGAGGCAGAACAGCATTTGACACAGGGATGTTACAGTCCCTAGTATGACATTGATGATAGGTAGTCATTTTAGAAGGCCTTGCCAAACCCAATATGTTTACCAGTCTGTGGGAACTCTCCTGGATCACCTCATTAGGAATATCAAGAAAGGTAGCAACTCTCTTTAAAAAGTCTTGTTAAGCCCCGAAGCCATCTTGGACAGGTGAAGAGTCCCAGGGAATCAGTCTGATCAGATGAGGAGGAGGAAGAATTGAAAGGAGGCTGAGGCCGATCCTCCTACAGTGCAGTGCTTGGACGATCTGAAGCCTGCAGTCCTTCAGGGGCTTGCTTTATATCAACATCAGGACCCCCTCAAGTGAGATAGCAGGTTGTGTGCTGGGAGGTCTGACATGCTGAGGAACTGGGGAAGATCTGGAAGTGTGAGGCATGGCCCTTAGATTCCAGTAGGGCACTAGGTATGGCACAGGATCTCAGCCATGATTGAGCCAAGAGTCCCTGTCTCTGAACATCCAGTGGGTTCCAGTACTGGAACTTCCTTGATCAAGGAGAAGAGAAGTGCTGCCTTCTATCCCAGGACCAAGGGGCATAAGAACTCACCTCAGACTCCAAGGAGGACCCTGAGTCGCCTGACCATGGTGGTGGTGTGCCAGATAGTGCTGAGGTCCAAGGTTGTTGCTCTGGAGAGATCAGTACAGGGGACATCACACTAGATTTACCCTTGAACTGCACAGGTTGAGAAAGCACAGAGGCTCTGACAATCTAGCCCTGCCAAGGTTCTGAGGGCTTATCATGACTGAGTAGGTCAGCAGCCAGGACCCTGAGGATCCACTGGTACTGGTTGGCTTGTCTCCGGTACAATTGGGGAGGTCTGGCACCAAGGTGCAGAGTAGGTCATACGCTGCTGAATAGGTCTCCAATGTCATCAGTACCAAGAGATTTTCCTGATGCTGCTGTTGTTGTCCAGAAGTAATTGGTAGCATAGCAGGGGTCAGTCTCAATGATGCAGGCACCATAGCTAGCACTGATGACTCCTAATGAGAAGAGGTTGGTACCAGGAAGTGTCTTCTCCTGGACTACACCCTTCTCTGTCCTCCCAAGCTGGTGGATGGTACCAGAGACCTCCATTGTCTAGTGGAGCTAAGTCTTTGCTCCTCTGATGAATCCACCCTCTTGTCAGGGCCGGCTCTGGCTTTTTGGCCGCCCCAAGCAAAACAAAAAAAAA
>NW_020664562.1:34443733-34529430 GCF_002925995.2 Terrapene triunguis | reverse complement strand
GCCACGCCGTCTGCCGCCCGCCGGGAGGGCTCCGCTTCGGTCGGCAGGGAGGGAAGGACGAGGACTGCCCTACCGGGGTTGCTGCAGGGCGCTCCCGTCCTCCACGCCGCCGCCCCCTACAGGGCGGTCGAAGCAGAACAAAAAAAAAAAGCGGCCGTGCCGTCCTAGGATTGGGCGGAATGCCGCCTCGTTCAATCTGCCGCCCCAAGCACCAGCTTGCTCGGCTGGTGCCTGGAGCCGGCCCTGCCTCTTGTGCATCTTTCTCAGCAGTGGAGAAGGGGATTGATGCTGATGTTCAGAAGCAATGTCAAGAGGGCACTCCTCACCAATGCCTAAGTACTTGATACATTCCCCGAGCAGGAAGGTTCCAAAGGTGGACACAGGACGGGACTCATGAGACTGTGGCACAGACTCACCTCTGTAGTTTTGGGTCCTTGGGCTTGAAGTCCCCTGAAAATCTTGCAGAGATCTCTAATAAGACCCTTGCCAAGGCACTTTAAACAGGTGGAATGCATGGTCACTCACCGGCATGGATTTCCTACAGCTGGCACAAAGCTTAAATCATGCAGACCAAGGCATATCTTGGTACCAGGTGTTGGCACACCAATAATAAGAGGGGACTGAAGCTCCAAAAACAAACAAGAAAAACAACAAAGAAAACCTACACTCATTTAACTAATGAATGCCACTAACTGTTTACAATAAGGAAGATAATGTATCTGTTAAGAGAGAGAATTTAAAGTAGCAAGTCAATATACTCTGACTACCGACCTGTAAAAAGGAACTGAAGGGGACCTGCCCTTTATACCATCATGCAGCAGGGTACCTGTGCTGCCCTGATGGGTACCAATAAAGGAAAAGTCTCTGACTCTGCTGCACTGGGCCTGCACACACCTGAAGTAGAGTGGATGAGTGTAATGAGTCGAAGAGGAAGCAGAAGTACTTCACAACTGATATGTAGTAATAAAGGAACAACTATTCTTAGATCCAAATAAAAGAGTCGTCCAAATACTAACATCTTTACCTAGTTATTACACAATTCTTACTCCCACTGACTTCATTTTTGCCTGAGTAAGTCTGAGTAAGAACTGAGGTCTTCAAAATGTAGTCTAATATTAAGCAATTATTATGCAGGAATTAAGTTCAAACAGAAGGTTCTTCTAGACCTGGTGCAGTGATAAGAATGACACCGAAAACAAAAATGTTCTTCCTAGTTGAGAGAATTTTTTGCTTAAGGGTGCTGCAATACTCATTGAGATGTTTGTTATACAGCAAAGTATAACACTATTTAGGGTTTACTCATTTGCAACCCGAGCTGCATGTAACTGGATTGGACTAGCCTACTCTGAAAAATTTACCTTTTTTTTTAAGTAATGTGTTTTAATATTTTAGCCATATTGTAAACAGCATGAATCACAAAGAGAATATTAATCTTTGAGAACCTTGTACAATTGAGATTAATCAGCTTGTCTCTAGCGGCAATATCTGCACCTCCAGAACAAAAAAGAAAGACTAATTCATAAAAGCACACACAGTAATTAGCCTCTTACACATTTGGTTTTAAAATATAGGAATCAGCAATAAGCTAAAATATAGATATTTCATTAAGATATCTTGACAAATGTATCAATATTCAGTCTGATTTATACTGTAAGAAAAACAATTAACTAAAGTTTATGGTGCCATTCAGAAAGAATATATAAAAAGGAAAAGGATATAAAATTATGACTTAGTATTTTTCACTTCATCACCAAAGGGGATGATAAAATTTAATGAAAATTAATTTAAAAACATAATGATTTAATTACCTATTTGGAGGATCAGTTTCTGAATGCAATAACATGAATAGGAATAGACAATTCAGATTAATTGGTGATAGAGGTACAGCAGTATAATGAAAGTTGTTGGAATGTGTAGGCCATTTTTTTTTTAACTAGAGGGTGAAAAATGTTTAGCCTATCTAACTCCAAGTAACCAGTAATCCCTAGGGAATTCCTTACACTACATTTGTTATTGCTATTGTAAAAAAAAAAAAAGACAGTTTTGCTTCTGATACACATGTTCATCTCCCACTGAAATCAATGGCAAACATGTGCTCATCTTTAAAGGAAACATTTGACTCAATATCTTAACATTTATTTTTGATTTTTCAATCCAGGTAGGGGTGTGTGTGTGTGTGTGTGTGTTTTGACAGTTTAAGTTTGTGCATATCACTGCATTATCACTGTCATACGATTATGCATTTGGCTACATGAGGCATTTCCAGAAAATGTCGGCCATGATCACACCAACATTACATGTTCTCTAACATGTGTGAACTGAAACCAGATTGAAAAACAGGATTCAGGAGGACAGCAAGCAGGGAAGGGGACATCTGAGAGATTCATTCACGCTCCAATGTTAGCTGCATGTTTGACTCAATAAGAAAGGAAGACAAGCAGGAGCGAGAAGCATTAGCAGTTTGGAGGAAGGAGAACTTCTCTGGACTGCAGTGGTATGTTGAAGGGTAGCGCAGTGGACTAATAAAACAAAATAATTGTAAAGTAGTGCACTACTGAGAGAATGAAAAGAGGGGTAAAGACAGAAATCACCATTGTTGGAGCATATTTGCGTCCAGCAGTTATCAATGATACAGTTTACTTGACTGGAAAGCCACAATTTATCAGGAACAATGTAACAGACAGGAGGGATATGTTTCCACATGAATGTGATCTTTCATTGCAGTGATGAGGTTAAATACCCCTATTGTGGAGCAGGAAGAGAGGCAGTTATAAAGGGAGTGTGTGAAAGTGGGGAGGAGGGATGGCCATTTTTCCTTCACTTTATCTAAAAAGCTGATTTCCTCAGACTTTAGCAGAACTGTGGTGTGATCTAAGTCCTAATTAAGGAATTTTCCCTCCTGAATTAATGAACTCATAAAAATAAAATCTATAGGAATGCAGGATTTACTGTACCAGATCAGAGCATTGGTCACATCTAGTCTGCTAGGCTTCCTCTGGGGGTGACTGATACCTGATATTTCAGAAGAAGGTGAAACTGTCCATTATACAGCTAGCAGAGTGGGAAAAAAACGGTTACTCACCTTTGTGTAACTGTTGTTCTTCGAGATGTGTTGCTCATATCCATTCCAATTAGATGTACGCGCGCCGCCTGCACAGCCTTTGGAGAATTTTTACCCTAGCAACACCTGGTGGGTCGGCTGTGGAGCCCCCTGGAGTGGTGCCTTCATGGTGCTTGATATATACCCCAGCCGACCCAGCACCCCCTCAGTTCCTTCTTGCCGGCTACTCCGACAGAGGGGAAGGAGGGCGGGTTTGGAATGGATATGAGCAACACATCTCGAAGAACAACAATTACAAAGTTGAGTAACCATTTTTCTTCTTCGAGTGCTTTCTCATATCGATTCCAATTAGGTGACTCTCAAGCCTTACCTAGGTCGGTCTGAGATCTGCTCCTCGATGGCGACTGGCGGGCAGAGCGGTGCTGGGACCGGTGCTGGGAGTCGGAGTGGTGCCAGGAGTCAGAGCGGTGCCGCGAGTATGACCAGTGCCGCGACGGAGAGCAGTGCTGGGACTGCGAGCAGCGTCGGGACTTCGAGCAGCGTCAGGAGCAGGAATGGTGCCGAGAACAGGATCAGTGCCATGGCTCGACCGACGGTGCTGATGGGTGGTTGAGTGTCGGCTTGCCCCGGGATGGTGCCGCACGTACAGGCGCCAGCGCCTTGGCCCGAGGCTGAGGGGATGCTGATACCGTCATGGCAGTAAGATCTCTTGCAGCCATGAAGGTATCCGGGATGGACAGCAACTGGACCTCAACCACGCTGCATGTCGGGGACTCCAGGGGCACCGGAATCAACGGCTCTGCCCTCGGGGCCGGAATCAACGTTTCCGAAGCCGTAGGTTGTGCCCCTAGACACTCTGCTGCGGGATGCGTCTCCACGGGCGGTTCCAGGGAGGCTGGTCTCTGCGGAGGTGGGCCCGCCTCTTCCGGCTTCCGGTGCCGCTTCTGGCCAGGAGAATGGGAGCAGTGCCGTGCCAATTATGTCGTTTGTGGTGCCAGGGAACATCGGTGCCGCGGGTCTCTGTCAGAGCCTACCACTGCCGCCGGGGCGCTGCGCCCTGAGGTGCTCGGTGCTGGATCTTGGTGCGCTGCAGGAGGCTGAGGGCTAAGAGCTGCCTCCATGAGGAGATCTCTTAAATGAAAGTCCCTCTCCTTCTTAGTCCAGGGACGAAACCCTTTGCAGATCTTGCACTTCTCTGCTTGATGAGACTCCCCCAGACACTTCAGGCAAGAGTCATGGGGGTCACCCATTGGCATGGGCTTAGAGCAGGAACTGTGGGGCTTAAATCCCAGAGCCTTGGGCATGAGCCCAAGAGAAAAGTCAGGAAGGAGGGGAAACTCCCCCCCCCAACTGCATTAACACTAACAACTATCAAACACTATAACTATTAACTATAAACTGTTAACTAAAGTATGAGGTATACACTAGGGAGAGTGGAGAGCAGCGAAGCAGGACTCCATAGTTCCAATGACCGTCACGGGCGGTGAGAAGGAACTGAGGGGGCGCTGGGTCGGCTGGGGTATATATCAAGTGCCATGAAGGTACCACTCCAGGGGGCTCCATAGCCAACCCACCAGGTGTTGCTAGGGTAAAAATTCTCCGACGGCCGTGCATGCGGTGCGCGCACACCTAATTGGAATCGATATGAGCAAGCACTTGAAGAAGAACAAATTCTTACTGGCCTCCAAAAGTAACCAGCTTATATCCGGAAAAAAGACATTTGATTACATTTATCTAATTTCCATAACTACAAGTGTTGTTAGTAGTCCAAAAAATTATCCAACCCTCATCAACGCCACCCAAAATATTTGACTCTATGGCCTCCTCTGGCAATGAATCCTACATGTTCATCATCATTAATATTGTTATATGTATTGCGGTACGTCCTAAAGGCCCCAGCTCCATTGTGCTAGGTACTGTACAAACATATAACAAAAAGAAAACTCCTAGACTGAAGAGCTTACAATCTATGTACTACTATAGTCAAATTTACTATATTTTGTTAAGTAATATTTTCTTTTATTATATCTACATTTATTAGTCACTAATTTAATTTTTATGTGACCTTGTTATCCTTTTATGGGACAAATCAGAAAGGTGGAATTCATCGGTTTTCCCTCTGCCCTTCAAAATTTGCCCACATCAGTCAAGTCCCATTTAACTCTTCATTTTTCCCAGGCTCAGATACCCTCATTTATGAAATTTATCATATATAAGCCCTACTATAAGTCTAACAATGTTTACTCCCCTTCTCTGAATTACCTTCAGAGAATCGCCCGGGGCTTCTTGCCCCTGGGGAGAGGAGTCCAGCTCCCCTGGCTTCTCATCCCCCTCCTACTCCCTGCAGGTGCCGGGCAGCGTTTTCAATTTCACAGCTCACCAAGCCGTGAAATTGACAAGGCTGCCCGGCTCCCGGCAGGGAACGGGCGTGGGGCTGATATTGCTTCTTGCCCTGGCTCCCCGCTGGGAGCAGGGTCCAAAGCCACACAAGCTTCTCACCCGGGATCCCAACTGGGAGTGTCCCCCCAGGCTTTGTCTCCCAGCTGGGAGCAGGGAAAGCCCCCCCTGGGTTTCCCTGGGATCCTGGCGCCAAGCCAGGAGCAGGATCCAGCTCTCCAGGGAAGGGGAGGCTTTCTTTTCTTTCTCCCACCATGAAATTGACAAGACAGCTGAGATAAGGGACACAGTGGTTACATAGACACTGTGTCACCCTAACTACACCTACATAAGCCTTACACCTCTTGTGAAGATGGAGTAATTACGTCAGCGTAGTAGGGCACTTACATTTGTGGGAGGAAGACTATAGTGTAGACATTGACATAATTAGATCAACATAAGCTGCTTGTGTTGACCTAACTGTGTAGTCTAGATCAACCCTTCGTCAATTTCAATTATATCTGACGTAGGCAAACAAAATTAGATGCAGCACTCCAGATGGGAGTGTACCATTGTTCAATATGTTCTTGTAATATATTCTGTACTTTTAATGCACCAAAGCATCTTAGGTGCTTTATAAGCTACTTCTGCATACTATGAAGACAATCATTTGGGCTCTCAACCATACTTATTTATTTATATTTCAACCTATAAAACATAAAAGAAAACCCATCTCAGACTCTAGATACCCTTGACAAACAATTAAAACTACAATCCAATGGACATAAACAACAGGTGCAAACCAACAACTTTTCTCTACATAAAGAAACCTAGTCCACAAATTTAAATAAAATACAAATCCATTTGCCCATCCAAACTCCCACTAAAATGGCTGGGTTTTGCAGTGTAAAAGTTCACAAACATAAGCCATTTTGGACTAAACAGGAGAGTGAATTTTAAGTTCTGAAAACTCCTGAGTCTCTTACTCACAGGACCCTGAAAATTCGAAGTATAGACCACTTTTGCAAGTAAATCCCACCTAAAGTAGAGCTGGTCAAAATATTTTTTGAGAGAACATGAGAGAGACTCTCCCACCATCCCCCAAAATCCAGAGTAGCCAATAGCCTGGTGGATAGTTCACTCACCAGGGAGATAAGTGACCCCAGTTCACATCCCTTCCGTGACCAACTCAGAGCAGGGACGTGAACCTGAGTCTTCCACATCCCAGGTGCATTTCTTATCTACCTGGCTATTCTGAGGTGGGTCTCCCTCATTTTTTCACACAACAAAAAAAAATAATTCCACATCAGAACAAAAACATGAAACCTCAACATTGATGGAATTGACTTTTTTTAGCCAGGCCTAATCTAGATCCTCCCAAGCATAGCCATTCTCTTGGGCTCCTCAAACATATGGCCTAAGGTTCAATCTACAACCTTCCCCTGCCATCTGCCCCAGATTACTCTAACAGTCAAGGGATTCAGTTCCCTGAAAATGGAGATATGTGGGAATAGACAGAATGGGAAAGCGTTGCGGAGAGATTTAGGGAACTGTGGAGGCAGTTTTCAATGTTAAATGGCGAGGTGGGAAATTTATGATATGCCAAGATCACAACAGATGGGGAGAAATCCTGATATTTCAGAAGGCTTGAATTACCCCTGTAGAACTAATGAAGCATAGAGTAGTTTGTGCACGGCACTGCACAACAGTGGAGCATGAGCAGTAAACATCAGACTAGTGTGAGGTGGCCAATATCCTTTGTTCTTAAATGGTTAACTTTATATTTGCCCATATTAAAACAGATATTGTTTGCTTGCGATTGTTTGCAGGTGATTCAGATCACTCTGTGTCAGTGACATGTTGTCTTCATTATTTACCACTCCCCCAATTTCTGTGTCATCTGTAAACTTTATCAGTGCTCATTTTAAATTTTCTTCCATGTCACTGATAAAAATGTTAAATAGCACAGGACCAAGAACAGATCCCTGTGGGACCCCACTAGAAATACACTTAGGCCTGATCTACACTGGGGGTGGGGAAATTAATCTAAGATATGCAACTTCAACTACGAGAATAGCGTAGCTGAAGTCGACGTATCTTAGATCGACTTAGATTGACTTACTTCGCGTTCTCGCGGCGCGGGATTGATGGCTGCCCCTCCCCCGTCAACTCCGCTTCCGCCTCTCGCAGCGGTGGAGTTCCGGAGTCGACGGGGAGTGCGTTCGGGAATCGATTTATCGCGTCTAGACGAGACGCAATAAATCAATCCCTGATAGATTGATCACCCGATCCGGCGGGTAGTGTAGACGTACCCTTACTCAATGATGATGTTGATGATGATGAAGCACTCTGTGTAACATCAAAATCTTGTCTCTCTCACCAACAGAAGTTGGTACAATAAAAGATATTACCTCACCCACCTTGTCTTTTTAGAATCCTGGGACCAACACAGTTACAACAACAGTGCATATTTTGATATCTGTCAGTTTTTAATCCATTCAATGTGTGCCATGTATATTTTGTATCATTCTAGTTTTTGGTTTTTTTTAAATCAAAGTGTCATGTGGTACCAAGCCAAATGACGTACAGAAGCCTACTTCAGTAGCAGATACTGGTGAATATTTGGCAGAGAGTCTCAAATGCTGAACAAAATCCAAACGGCAGAGGAGAGCATGTTAGTAAAATTAAAATGTTAAGATCATATGTTTCTATTACTTTATAGGCCTGATTCCTAAGGGAAGTCTTCCACATAAATAGATCTTTACATAAGGTAGTCTGAAAAGTGTGGAAAAAGTTCATTCCTCTTATCTTCTAGTGTCAACAGGTGAAAACATAACTTCTTTCAATTCTTATTCATGATATCTTTTATATATTGTATATATGTATGTGTATGTGTGTATACAGTGTATATTTCCTTTATTATCTGCATTTTATTGGTCCCAGAAATATGAGCTGTAACATAAGCCATAATGTGATGATTTCATGGTAATTCTATTTCTTACTTAAACATAAAGAGCTAAATAATACCAGGTCAATAACATTCTAGATATCACAAGATGAGTGCCCTACATTAGCTAAGATAGAAGCTATCTGTGTTAAAGCACTTCTATACATAGGATTGCGTTTTTATACATTAACATTTTTGTAAAATATTTTAGTATAAGTGAATTCAGTCCTTTTAAAAAGTACCAGATTTACAGCTCCGAGCACCAAAGTTATCTGGATCCAGAATATAAATAGCTGGGTGGGGCTAAAGAAGCAGTAAAAGTTTCCATATGCTGATACACCAGTGAGCCTCAACCCTGATCTAGATGGACGGATCTTCCAGGTGAGAAGGCAGAGCAATTTCCACAGCCATTCAGTTCTTTGCTTATCTACTGAGCCTGCCAAAATGGTGGAAGTTGTAATGGTGTGTTTTATCATGTGAACACCTGTCCATTAGTAAATGGATTCATACCACGAAACTCATTTAATATATAGCAACCATTAAGGTATAAAGCGCGGGGAGGGGAACCATTCAATTTCTGATTACCGTCGAAAACTGGCTAAAATTCAGTCCTTTAAATATCCAATTAAAGTACAAATATTTGTACTACGCAGTTACAAACCTCACTTATTGTCAGGGCCGGCTCCAGGCACCAGGCACCCAAGCTGGTGCTTGGGGCGGCACCTGGAGGGGGGCGGCGCTCCGGCCGCCGGGGAGAGCAGGGCCACAGCCGGGCTCACCGCCCTCCCCCCCGGCGCTCTGGCCGCCCTCCCCCCGCACCCCCCCCCTGGCCGCCGGGGGGGCCCCGGGCGCCGGGGGGGGGGGCCGGCCCGGGGGCGGGGCTCCCCGGCCTCTCGCCGCCCGCCCCCCGGCGCCCTGGCCGCGGTGGGGGGGGGGTGGAGAGCCGAGCCCCCGCCGGGGCTCGCTGCCCTCCTCCCAGGGCTCCGGCCGCCCTCCCCTCCGGCGCCCTCCCCCCGGCCGCCGGGGGGAGAGCGGAGCGGCAAAAAAGCCAGAGCCGGCCCTGCTTATTGTTACATTGCCCTGTAATTTACTGATCAACCATTCAAGGCTTGCAGCACTTGTGAGCTAGAAAGAATCTACTGTTACCATTCAGTCTTTGAGGCCTACCTAGGGAGGTAATGAATCTTACTTTTAAGTACTGAACTCAGAATTTACAGTCACTAATGCTCAAGCCATCTATTGTGTCCCTTAAAGAGACAGAAATTAATCAGACTTCAAACATTCAAATTGCTTCAGGATTCCCACCCCCATTTTATTCTTCACAGAGACTAAAGAAGCACATTCTGGTAAACATTTCAGGTTCTTAAAGGGCCCACAATTTACAATAAATGTCTGACTCTTCAAAACAAGCATGACTGAGATTAATCACGTGCATGATATGGCAGAGAGCCTCAAATGCTGAACAAAATTCAAACTGCAGAGGACAGCGTGTCAGGAAAAGTAAAATGCTAAAAGGTTTCTATTACTTTAAAGGCCTGATTCCTAAGGGAAGTCTTCCACATCAGCCAGGTTTTCACATAATGTAGACTGAAAAGTGTGGAAAGAGCTCTCCTGTCTAATTTTCATAAACTATCTCGAATGAACAAGATGCACCTATCCCAGAACACAGATTTAAGAGAAAATTAAGAAAAGTTTGATGTCTCAGTTAAAGCTACCTGTAGGCAGCTTCAGCTGAAGCAACATACACTTATGTAGCAAATTACCTAACCTGAATTTGATCTAGGCTGCAGTGCAGATAATTGTTAGCGCTTTGCTCAGAGACCAGTTTTCAAGCTTTTTTCCATTTGAAATTCGTATCCCCAATTTTGAAGGGAAATTATCGTGTTTCACCCACAATTAATCCTTTGTCCACTTAGCTGAAAATGTAATGAGTCCTTGTACAAGTAGATTAACCTGGAAAATAAACCTTCAGAAACCTCCGAAAGTTAACTAGAAGAAACTTACTCTTGCTTCTGTATAGTTAATGGCTTTCAGTCTCTCTACCTAGGGTTTCAGAGGGCGAAGCAAAGAAGAAAATATTTCAAAATACTTTCCATTAAGATTCAGGGTCCAGACTCTGACCATGAAGTGCTTGATTACAACATACCAGGTGAAATCCTAGCAGGCGGAAGTCAATAGTAAAACTCCCATTGACTTCAATGGGGGCAGGATTTCACCCATTGTTAATACTGGTGGCTAGAGTTAATAACTTTATCATTTAATTATCAAATATACAGTGTTGACTTTTCCCCCCAAGATTTATATTTTTCAAAGAAAATATTAGTTATAAATTATAACTAGATATAAAATATAAAGCCAAAACAATTAAAAGATTTCTTGATCTATATTACTCAACCTCATTTTCAATCTAGTCAAAATCCCCTAACTTGTTTTGACCACTTGAGGCATTCTATTATTAATGATGACTGCCATAACAGTGTTCAAACTGTAACAGCCTGGTACAAAAAGTATTTTCCTCCAGCTCGCATTTCTCTTGGAAATGAAGTTGGTGGAGTTACGGTTAGTGAACATGGCATTAGTGTTTAGAAAAATAAACATGAGATATTGGCTAGAACACCAAATATAATCACAATCAAGAGGTTTCCAAAAGCTTTCAAGAAGTTCATGAAGCCGTGAAATTCATCAGGCATTTGCATTGGTACAAACTTCAATTCCTACATTTGTTTATTTGTATGTGGGGGGAGGAGGGGAGGCTAGGAGGGGAGGTGGTCTGGGTCTTTACAGTGTTAACAAAAATGGTTTTAAAATAGTGTTTAGGAAAATCAAGGGTGACAAATATTTAAGTTTGACCTACAAAAAATTGCAATATTCTCAGTTTCATTAATATTAATAAATAGGCCACATTTCAGTAGGGTACCTAAGCAGGTATTTAACTAAGCATTTTATTTTGTCTCCGAGACTACTCATGTGCCTAGAGTTAGGCACATGTTTAAATACCTTGCTGAATTGAGCCATAATACTTGTAAAGAAAATGGGTCTGCTTCTCTCACACACTAGTATGAATCAAGAGTATTTCCACTGAAGTCAAAGTAGTCCCATCAATGCAAAAGCAGCATATTGGGTGAAGAAACAAGCCCTGGGGTGAAAATCTATAAGTGAGTCCACTTTACTACAGTACTAATAATTGATTTTATAGTATAGTTTAGACATTTCATTAATATGTATTTTAATAACTGCTGTTTAGACGTGTATAGCTATGGCTGCAGGATTGTTATGATGGTGAAAAAATCACAGATACCATGACTTCTCTGTTTGTCCATGACTTCCATGAGGGAAGGCTTTCAGTGGGTTGTCCCACTGGCCTGGTGTGGAAGGGAGGCCACTGCGGGGGATGCTCCACCCATGGTCACTGCAAAGTGACAGCTCCCGTGTCCCATGGGGCTGGGACTGGCTTGGCTTCCCATTCTGAGGTTGTGCCACTCACTCAGATTTGGCCTGGCTGTCCCTCTGTCATGACATAGGGTAGCAGGGCCAAATCTGAGTGGTGTTGCAATCCCATGTGGCACTTTGTAATGCCTGTAACAAGCCCAGTGGGACACAGGAGCTGTCGCTGCCCATGCCCAGGATAAGGGCGGAGCAGGCTTGCTGTCAAAGCCCCAGGCCCAACCCCACAGGACAGGATCTTCTGCTGTGAGGTGAGGGGGGGGCGCAGCCTCATTCTCCAGCCCCATTTCCTCCTCACATGATCAGGGTGCTGATGGAAGGTAGCTAGCTACTGCAGGTAGTTGGTGCCCCTTCTGTGGGGCAAGGTGAATGTGCTGGTGGAGATGGAAGAGGAGAAAGATCCTGGCCTGCTGGATTTTGAAGAGATATAGTTGAATTTCATTTGTCAAGACTTTAAAAAAAATTGGACATCACAGAGCAATCAGTAAACTTGTGCCTTTTTATAAAGTTACCACCACTGCTCCATGATTTTTGATAAAAAAATGACACATATGCAGCCCTATTTATAGCCAATTTAACTCAATTTGGAATAAAAAATTCTAAACACACTGCCAAGGGAAATTCTTAGAACTAATTCAGAAAACTATAGTCTCTTTTTGTGTGACATAAGAATTTCTGATCATGTGATATAATTGCTTATTTTAAATCAAATTGCTTAACACTTAAAATAGCATAGGTTGCCTTAAAAGATGGAGAGGTGTTTCAAAAATGTTTGGCTATGTTTATGTACTAAAGATGCATTATTGCTATATTTAATACAGTGTTGTTGTTTCAACATAATGGAATTCTGCACACTCAAGTATTTGTTATACTTTTAAATGTTACCAAGTGTTCAATTGCTAACAAATGCTCACAGATTATTAACAACTATGACTAGAATCAGTCCTCTATAGGACACCCTGGAAGAGTCACTTTGGGATGAGTCACTTAATCCAAAACTCTGCATTTTGAGTTTGTTTCTTGCATGCCTCCTGTGGAGAGAATCAAGCGATGAAAAATTCAAATCACCCTCTTTGATTCAGGAGGTTAGAGAGAACATGCTATACAAACACAGAACACAATTTCTTGAGACAAAATTAGTACAACAAAAAGATAGATTAGCTGCTTTTGGTCTCCTAGATGGTTGTCTTTCTGGTTGGCAAACCTCCCTCTCCTGCCCAAAATAAAATCAGGTTATTTTCTTACAATTTAACTAGCTGTTTTCAATTAGAAGGACTTTCCCTACACTTGAACATGTGTAGCTTGCCCTCAGTCCAGCTTTTTTTAAACTTGGCTGTTATATTTTCCTGCAGGTAAACAGGAAATAAACAAACAATGCTTGGCAATTAAATAATGCATTGTATTCCAATATTATAAACTACTTTACAAACTTAAATTAGTGAAATAATGTGTAGTATTTGAAATAACTGATTTATACATCAGGACAATATGAGAAGTCCACAGTTAGCTCATATATCACTTAACAGTGGATAATCTATGTGGTAATACTGATAACTACAGTACAGTTCCAATACAGAACAGAGCAATTCAGCAACTAGGCAACTGTTCAATTGCTGAGACTTTTGCCAGGCATGATCACGGCACCTTCTATTCAACTTTGCAGTGTTTAAAGAGAAAGGTGGCACCAGCTTGTCCAATAAAGTTGGGATGTCAGCATCAGCCAGATTCTGCAGGATCAGTCGCATTGATGGGAAGGTAATTTCAAGATACTCCTAAATTGTCTGTCATCTGCTGTCCCTCTTCCATTTGAAGAGGGGCAGGAAGTTCCGGTAGACACCCCTTCTTTCAACCAAGAAGAGATCTGGATCACAGCTCATAAGCTGAAGTTAGGGAAAGCACTGAGAGTTTAGTAACATTACCCGAGTTGCTGAAGACAACAGAGAGTATTGTTGTACCATGGATGCATAGGCTCTTCCAGACTATTTGGTGTAGTAATATCATCCCTGATGGCTAGATGAAGGGGGTTATTCTTCTGCTGTTCAAAAAGGGTGATAAGGTTGAATGTAGCAACTATAGAGGTATTAGTGTTGTTGGTTCCAGGGAAAGTTTTTGCTTCAGTGATAATGGCTCGAATCAATCATGCATTTCATGGCAAAGGCCAGGATACTCAATGAGGCTTTAGACCTGTTGACTAGATCTTTACCATCAGACAATTTTTTGAGAAGATGATTGAATTTAATAAGTCATAAGCAGCATTTTTATAGACTTCCATGAGCCCTTTGATTCAGTGTATTGGCCAAGTTTGTGGGATCTGATAAGGCATCTCAGCATCTCTGAGAAGACAGTGTCATTGAAGAGCTCTATAATGAAAGGGAAAATCATAGTTGAGTCAATGGAAGATAAATAGGATACGTAGGATGGTTTCCTTTCTCCATAGGAATTCAGCAATGCTGTGACTGTCACCATCATTGTTTAACATTAGCATTGACTGGTTGATGGATAAGCTTGAGTAGGCAGCTGTCAGTGGCATTGAGCTGAGCACCATTCTACTTCAAGATTTTGAATACACCAAAAATATTGTCTTGGTGGTTCAGTTTGGTGAATCGCTGCAGCTCATGACCTATATGATTGCAAGAATCAGTATGCATTGGCCTTGTTATTAATCTGTATAAAACTAAGTCCAGGGCCATTACCAACAACCAGCCTCCAGCTCCAGATTACAACCAACTCAATATTAACCTATCTGGACAGCACATTGCACAGATGGCATCTGTCAAATATTTGAACAGCATCAGAGACAATGCTGGGGTATTCTTGAAACATCTACAGACTCACAGAAACAGCAGCTGCTACCATGTTTGGGGCCCTGCAGTGGCCTCTGTAGAGATGTCATGACGTCAAGCTGGCTACAAAGCTACAGTTCTATAGAATCTCAGTTATATCAACTCTGTTGTATTGAAATGAAACATGAGCATTGAGGAAGGCTGAAGAACTTCTCACCTGATAGATTTTTTTTTATTATTTTTGTCATCTCCATCAGGTGCTCCATATCAAGTAGCCGGACAACATCAGAGACAAGGCTATTCAAAGCCAAACCCAGCAACCACCTTCAGCAACAATGGTTCAGTTTTAGCGGCTTTCTTGGTATGGAGATAGTATAATTGTGGAAGACCAACAAGGTGTGTACCAAGGAATGCTGCTACGTGGCCAATGGTCGTGGGGGCGCCAAAAGCTTTGGTGGCATGACAAGATTGCCAGTGACGGAGAGGTGTTTGAGCAATTTGAAAGGAGGCCATGTCCCTATGGGATTTGCCATGATGATGATGATTTGTGACTCTAAATTTAAAAAGGGAACATTTCCTTGACTACAATACAATGACAGAGATATTTCCTGCCTAGCAAGAAAAGAATGTCCAACTGTAAAAATAGTCCAAATGAGAAATGGTTGTGTATTCCAGATTTAGTATTCTCTCTAGGTGTGAATGTTTCTTTTCTAAATAGTAAAAATGATAAAGCTGATTCTCTAAAACTGCCAAACTACCACTACCTGGCATTATTATCAGGTAAACTGCTTAAATTCATAATGTTATCCTCAAAAAGGGCTATTTCCAAGAGCAACATCCACAGTTTCCAAGAAAGTATTTTAAGGAATTTTGAAAAGCTGAAGGTGGCATCTGAGTGTTGCTGTTTTGGCCAAAAATGTTGTTTTAAAAATGCTTTATTCATGGCATAGTGCTTTCTTTGCCATTGTGGGCATCTATACTGATGCTTTAAGAGTGAACTATATATTATAAATATAGGTTCTCTCTCTGAGGATAGGGTCCCTCTTGTCATGATTTTTTGAGACCTATCTGTGTTTTGGACCAGCCAGGTTGTCTTTACTACACAGAGCTTTGTTCTGCTCTGCCTAGTGCAATATTGATTTTTACAATATCAATATTTTTGTACTTGGAGCAGATTAGAAGCAACATAGTGAAATCCAGCCTGCCAACCAAACATTCAGAGTCAGAATGGAGAGATCCAAGACAGGCTTAATGAGAAAGTAAAACAGACAAGAGAGGAAAACAATTGTGGACAGAGAATGAGCAGCAGAAGAGGTGATGAGAGCTCAAGTATAAGAGGACAAAAAGTATAAGGGGAAATGGAAAACAAAAGTTTACAGGATTCCAAATTTGAACCTGCTAAATAAATAATTAAAAAGGGAGAAGAATTTTACAAAGGTAGACATCAGGGTTACAGAAGTAGAGAAAATATGTTGAAAATTCTACCCTTTTTATCTGACATTTTTAAAAGTAACTTTTTTGTCTTACAGTGACTATGTTTATACAGTATTTATGTTGGGTTCATTAACAAGTTGCTTTAGTAGAAAAAATCATCACACAATTTACACTGTGTTTTGTTTCATGACTGTTTCCTTCCAGATAATCCGGATGATGTGGAGTTAGTGCCCTCCTAGCATCTGGCCAAGCTACAGATTTGAATGAAAGCAAACTGGCTGAGGGCTAATGGTTTAAGCTGGGAAAAAAAGTTATGCTGCTGGGTATTTGAGGAGAGCAGCCAGAGCACATTGTGGGTTGGATTCCCCCCTATTAGCACCCTTTGCTAATAGGGTTTAAGAGATCCCTAGTTGTTCCTGGAGTCCTTAGTGGCCAGGAGCAGTCTCCAAATCTATATTTATCTTGAGTTTTGTGCCTGTTTTTATTATGTATGAACCTTGCCCACTTTAATCCATGCCTTTGTCAGATCCAGAATGGATTACTGCAATGTATTCTACATATGTCTATCCTTGGAGACCACGATGAAGCCACAGCTGGTACAGAAACAATTGTAATAGGCACATTTTTAATGAGAGAAAACAAAGTTAAATAAATATATTGTGACAACTTTGCCTATCTCTAATGGCACTAAAGAACAAGGATGGAAAAGCAGTAATTGACAGAACAGGAATGAAAATAGTCTGCAAAGATTTTTACACCAAACTGTTCGTGTCTCAAATAAATGTCCCACTACCAACACTTCAACAGATCAATGAATGCGTATTCCCGGTCCTCGTTGGCGAAGTTCGACATGCAGTCTACCAAATGAAGGAAGGAAAAGCTCCAGGAAAAGACGGACTGATAACCAAAATTATAAGAGCTGGAGTCCAAGACCTCTGGAAAATCCTTGCTCAGAGGTTTAGCCATTACTTGGAAATGCAGAAGATACCATCCAGCTGGAAGGAGTTGAACACCATTTTGCGGTACAAGAAGGGAGATTGTGAAGATCTAAACAACTATCATCCAATATGCCTGCTCTCACATGTCTACAAGCTATTCACCAAAATAACAATAAACTGACTCCCACAGAGTCTAGACGAGCAGTAGCCGAGAGAGCAGGCAGATTTTCAAAGGAATTTCAGCACATTGGACCATATTGTCACTATAAGCCAGCTATTAGAGCGCTCAAGGGAATACAAATTCCCTTTATGAATTGCATTCATTGATTATGAAAAAGCATTCGATAGCACAGAGATCAATGCAGTGCTGAAAGCTCTTGCAGAGCAGGGTATCTACACAAACTACGTCAAACTACTAAAGGAAGCAAATTCTGACTGCACTACAGATATAACTATGTTCAACACTCCCCTTCACATCCCAGTCAAAAAAGGTGTGAAGCAAGGATACCTGTTTTCACCGATACTCTTCGCAGCCTGCCTCAAAATGGTAATGAGATGGATGAACTGGAAGGGTGCAATCAGTGTCAACGGAGAGCAGTTAAACCACCTCAGATTTGCAAACGATATCGTGTTGATTGCTAAAAATGCTATCAAACTACAGAAAATGCTGTGAGAAATCGACACAAAAAACAGCTAAGTCGGACTGAAAATGAACCGCTCTAAAACGAAATGTATGTGGTCTGATGCCTTGCCAAAAGCCCAAATAATAGCCAAGGGAGAACAAAGAGAAGAAGTTGAACAATATGTCTATTTGGGCCAAGAAATTAACATGCGCCATGATCAGGAAGGTGAACTCTCGCCAGGGCCGGCTCCAGGCACCAGCTTGGCAAGCAGGTGCTTGGGGCGGCCACTCCGGAGAGGGGCGGCAGGTCCAGCTATTCGGCAGCAATTCGGCGGGTGGTCCCTCACTCCCGCTCGGAGCGAAGGACCTTCTTCCGAATTGCCGCCACAGATCGCGATCGCGGGGGTTTTTTTTTGTTTTTTGTTTTGTTTTTTTTGGCTGCTTGGGGCAGCCAAAACCCTGGAGCCGGCCCTGACTCTCGCAAAATAAGAAAGCTGGTTGGCGTGCATTCTATTCTATCAAGGATGTCCTCCAAGGAAAAATCATCAAGACAACACGTGCCAACCTCTTCAACTCAACAGTACTGCTGGCAATGTTGCACGGTAGCGAAACATGGGCACTGATGAAGTCAGAGAAGCAACAATTATCTGTCACAGAGAGGGTGATGGAAAGAATTCTGGGGATTTCAATCCGTGACCGAGTCCCCAATGTAGTGATCAGACAGCAGAGAGGAGTGCAGGATATCATTGTTGAAAGCAGGTACAGTGAAATGGGATGGGTCGGGCATATAGCTAAGCTCACTGACAATCGATGGACCACAGCTGTCGCCGAGTGGTACCCACAGGAACCGAAACGACCACTCAGCCGACCTCCAAAGAAATAGGAAGCCTTTATCTGAAAAGGCATGGTCACACGTGGAGGAGGAAGGCCAGGATAGAGAATAATTGAAGACATGTTGTGATGGGCGCAATCTATATGAGGGCTGAAGGACCGATCAGTCATGGTAATCAATGTGACTAGAAAGCATGTGTATGATAGGCAACCATGTGTGCCATTCCTAAGACTGTCATTTAATCATGGCATTTATTTAATTTTAACCTTCTTCTGTGTAACTCACATAGATTTGAAATAAAATATGGAAATAAATTCTGTCTCTGGAAAAGTGTAAATTCAAGCATGAAGTAGAATGGATTTCTATTCTCCTAATGCACTGTGGCACTTCTCTGTGTCCAGTTACATTAGCCTATAAAAGTATTTCCAGCTTTGTCTGCCCCCAAAAATGTGTTAAAATGACATGGTGAATGTAGAATCTGAGTAAATAAACCCTCTATATAAAGGCCCCTGGAACCAAATATGTATAATAGGAGCTCTTCATGCATTTTAAATGCCTATAACTCTATACCCAAAAGATGTAATGTATGTTCTATCAGAATAATTAATTTTTAGGTAAATATCTGGCATGATGCACACTGAATGGCTCTCATACCCTCTGAGTTGATATATAGTGAAATATATGATGTTGTGAGAGAAAAATAGTTCAAGATATTTCAGACACATTATGTATTTTGACATTAAGCAACCAGTAATTAGCCAAAGTACATAATTGCATCTTAATGTACTGAAGGCGAAAATGACAAAGGAGTCTGAAGAAAAATGTTACAAAAATGAGGCTTTAACAACAGAAAAAAGACATTAAAACAATTAATACAACAGACTATCAACAGAAAATAAGGGAAGGTGAATGCTATTCTAAATAACCTACTGAAACTGCATGTAGAGTAGACTGCCAAAACCTGCAGCCCTTATTCAGGCAAAATGGCTGTTAACTTGCTTGGTGAGTTCTCACAGGTGGCTCACTATGTATCCACAGAGATCCAGTGCTAGCAATATGCAACTGCCATACATAAAGTTATGTTCTTAAGAAACATGGCAATACCACTGGCTGCTTGTCTTGTATTATTCTGCTGTGTGTTTCTCTGTCATGCTATTGCACAGTAGAGCTTCAGAGGGAGGAGGAAGTACTTCTTGTTTTGGGGGAGGAGATAATTTAATGACCTAAACCTCAGTTTTGGCTTGCCTAGTCCACCTAGAACCCCAGGTTCAAATTTAGCAAGATTACTTCATTATTACAAAGTAGATCAAATAAGTACAATGAAGTTTACTATCTATCTATTTATGGTTTGAGGGGAGTGTAGGCCTATGAAACTTTTCTGTGTTCTGTTGTTGTGTTCCTTGGTGCTTGCCAGTTGGTTGTTGTCCTCTTCCCCACAGAGGGTAATACAACTAAATATATAAATATGTATAGGAAATATATATTAAAACAATAAAATATGTGACCATGGGATCCTATGAGATTAATCTCTGCCCCGGAGTTACATGTAGCAGTAGTAGCTCGAAGTGTCTTTTGCCATCTTCAGCTGGCCAAAGATTGTGTGCCTTCCTCTGACATGAACTTGCCCAGTCATCAATAACCTTCTCACTTTCAAGACAGACTATTGTAATGTGTTCTTCTATCCCTGAAGACGATTAATGCAGAGTATGCCTTTCTGTCTTTTAGATAGAGTAGACAGACAAGGGAACATTACACTAATCCTTGATTGATTGCCATTTCACTTGAGACTGAAGGGCATTTCTACGTACCTAAAATCCTTCTGTAAAGGGGCCAAGAATCCTGTTATCTCAGAGTTTACCCTTACCCCCTACAGCATATGCCATCATGGCAGTTTTACTTTTCTGGAAACTTCCAGTATAAGTCTCCAGAAAGGCACTTACAAGTGTTAGTCCAGGGGTCTTCTCAGCAATAGGTTCTTCACTCTGGAATCCACTGGCACTGGCATTGTATCAGAGTGCAATTTGTGTCTTTTTGATCGAGTTTTTCCCTGACAATGGTTGTTTGGATCCCTTAGGCCTGGTCCACACTAACCCCCCCACTTCGGACTAAGGTACGCAAATTCAGCTACGTTAATAACGTAGCTGAATTCGAAGTACCTTAGTCCGAACTTACCGTGGGTCCATACGCGGCAGGAAGGCTCCCCCGTCGATGCCGCGTACTCCTCTCGCTGAGCTGGAGTACCGGCGTCGACGGCGAGCACTTCCGGGATTGATCCGGGATCGATTTATCGCGTCTAGACAAGACACGATAAATCGATCCCAGAACATCGATTGCCTGCCGTCGGACCCGGAGGTAAGTGTAGACGTACCCTTAGGGGAATATTTTCTACAGTGCAGGTTATGAGAGGGACCTCCAGTAGAGGTTTGGCAAAATAAGTTTGCTTCCTAGTTTAAGAGAATAACATTACATTGTTTGTTTTAACTATATACATGGCCTCTTGATAGAACAAAGAAGGGTGTCTTACACATTTTGTAAGTAATAATAGAAACTGAAAGTCAAGCTACAAGAGGAAAATAAAGGTTGTAAAGAGACTCAATTTCCTACCAATTTTTTTTTATTATTTCATAAACTCCCTTCCAGGTGATTATGGACATCTCAATGAATATCAATCTTTGCACAGCAGGTGCTGATGAGCACTTCGACTCCACACAGAAGAAGAGGACAAGAAATAATATAAGTGCTCAGGAAATATTAGTGTGCTCAGCATGTCTGAGAAGTTTATTGCTAGTGAACCCTGAATAAAATGCAAGATAGAAAGAGAGAGAAAAGTCAGTGGGTGTGCTGATATTCACTGTGAAAGGGATGGCACAAAAGTGCTGAGATTATAGAAAATATCTGTGTGTGTAGTTTGTGTGCTTCAAACAGGAATAAGGCTCACTAGGCAAAAGAGTGACTGGCACTACAGTTGCAGCATTTCTTTGGAGCATCTAGGAAGATTAGCAGTGAGCTAAGGAAGATAAAACAGGAAAATGTCAGAAAGATTTGAACTGAAAGCAGGAGTCCAACAGGGCAGCATCTTCTGCATCTTGTCTTCCACGTATTAACAGTGATGTGATACAAGTTGCATATATCAAGAGACAAATGTTGATAAGGGCCTAGATTTAATGAATGCTGCAACTTCTCCTCTTGGATCTTCTTGTGGATGCTCTATCCTGGAATAGGGTATTCAGTCCTGGTTACCATTTCTCAAGATATAAGTAACAAAAATGGAGGGAGCGGAGTAGAGATTGGCAATGAAAATTATTAGAGACATTGAAAGAGGAAAGACTGAAAATACTGGGACTATTTAGCTTGCAGGGACAGAAAAGGGGGGATATGATCAAGTATGCAAAATAATCAATAGTCTAGAAAAGGTAAATTGTGTTCTATTTACCCTTTTTTATAATAAAGTAATAATAATAAAATTCCTAGCTCTTATCTAGCGCTTTTCGTCTGCAGCTCTCAAAGCAGTTTATAGTAGAGGTCAGTATCATTATTCCCATTTTACAGGTGGAGAAACTGAGGCACAGAGTGGGCATGTGACTTGCTCAAGGTGACCCATCAGGACAGCAACAGAACCAGACATGGAACCCAGGTTTCGGGAGTCACAACACAGTGCTCTATTCACTAGGCAGCACTGCCTCCCAATACAAGAACAAGAAACCCGTACGTTACAGGAGCTTTATTATGTATATGCTACCCATATATGTGCTAGATGCTTTGCAAGCATGAATAGGACAGGTCTTTGTCCCAAGAAGTGTACAATCTAACTTCAATGGAACTTCAGCTCATGCTTAAATTAAGCACATGCTTAAGTGCTTTCATGTAAAGAGATGGTTTCATGAATCAGGCCTCATAGAAGGTGGTAGGATGGCTTTCAATATAACTAGTTGAATTATGAGCAATAGATAGAATATGGAACTATCACTTTCATACACAAAACTGAAACAGTGGTGCTAAGGAGGTGTCCCATGTTCCCTTTGAAGATGCAAAGTCCTGTACAGGTATTATGTGCAATAATATCAGCCCTCTATTTTATATTCCTAAAAATGTCTTCTTTAAAGATTCACAACTATACAGTTATATACCATAAAACTTATAAATGGACAAATGACTTCTTAAAAACATATATAACTATGCTATATACTGAACAGACACTTAGGGTTAGCCTACACACAATATGAGATGTGACTGCCACTCTGGTAGACATACCTGTGCTAGCTCTACCTGCGCTAGCTTGGCTAAAAATAGCAGTGTAGACACAGCAGTGTGTGCTTCAGCACAGGCTGTACA
Source organism: Terrapene triunguis (assembly GCF_002925995.2). Taxonomy (NCBI): domain Eukaryota; kingdom Metazoa; phylum Chordata; order Testudines; family Emydidae; genus Terrapene; species Terrapene triunguis. Next base: position 34,506,661 of record NW_020664562.1, on the reverse strand, counting down.
AGCATGTTGGGGACCCTGGAGACCTACTTGCATTGCTAGTTCATGCTGAAGCCTGCATCTACACTGTTTTTACACTTTACCATGGAAAAAGTTAGCATGGGTATGTCTACCCAAGCTGCAATAACACCTCAGATTGTAGTGTAAACTTACACTTAGTGCAGCTGTGGAGGCTGTGGGGAGAAGATGGTTCTAACCCAGCTTTCTGTTTCCTCATTTATGGGGTGGCTGGAAGTTGTAACAGCCCTTGACACCATTTAGACCAGTATAAGGGCTATTGTAGGTTATACAAGCTGGAGCAGTCCCACAGAGACTTCTCCCTTACTCCGTGGCACATCTTTATGTGCCCTGAGCTGTCTTCTGTAAAGTGTGCATACAAATAAACAACATTTGAGTGTGATAACACCTTGTACTTAAATAGCACCTCCCATCTGAGGACTTCAAAGCATATTACAAACATTAATTAACCCTTACATTCTCCCTGTGAGGAAAATACTATTACCCTTCTTTTACCCACGCTAATACTGATTTCTTGTTTAAACAATAGGAATCTTTCAAATTTGTAGTAAATAGATTTTTTCAATGTGCAATTAGGACTTCAACCATATGCAAAGGACAATAAATGGATGTTGTCAGATATTTTAAAAAAATAAAATGGATAAACAGCTGAAGTAATCTATTGCCCCATGCAGATTTCCAGTTGTTTACTCAATCTTAAGAACAAATCTTCATATTAAATAAATTATTGTAACATAAAATAGCATCTTCCAGTAATCTGTGCCATAAAGCTACCAGAACATTTTAAGCTGTAAAATACACACTCCAGGAAAAAATTATGTCTCTACTGGCCCATTTTATTAGGCAATGCAAACAAAATGTTTTTTATATTGAGCTCTTAATGAGCAAATTTTCAAATAATTCCCCCCACATTGTTATGAATTCTACATAAAGATGCAAAATCTTATTTTCTGGAATGTTTCCACAGCCATGTTATACTCAATCAAGGTTATCACTATATTCAGCACTGTATTTATTGTCAAATGAAACGTTTCATCACTGTTATGAAACTTATGAATGTTACTAGCTTGCTAAAGCTGACAATTACAAATCTGTCAACCTTCACTTTTTAACACGAAACCTGACACCTTTAAGCCTGGTTCTTTAAAGAGACAATATACATTTACGTTTTGGAAAGGTGAGTTCAGATTTCTGAACATTATACGCATATTAGCGTAATTAAATTGGTTCTGCCTTTAGGGTAGCCAATCAGATTGTGTAAATGTGACTGTTCGTGGAGCTCTTGAAACAATTTGCCACTTGAGAGCTATAGTGTAACAATTCAATTGCAGTTTGCTACAAAATGAATTCTAGTCCAGAAAACCTGAATTCTATTAAACTTCTAACGAATATTCTAAAGTCTAGATATTACATTTTCCCTTCCAGGCATCTTGCTTGCTAACATTAAATTGCATGATAAATAATTTCAAAGTAGTTCAAGTTAGCATAATCTAAATGATGTGAGGAAGCCTTATTTACAAGTGGTCCCATTGTGTTTGGTAAGATTTACTTGGGTGAGTAAAGATTATTCAGATGAATGATACAGACACTTTAAGTGAGAGCAATGTTTTTATAGTGGAGTGATTTTGATGCATCTGACCAAGTGGGTATTCACCCACGAAAGCTTATGCTCCAATACGTCTGTTAGTATATAAGGTGCCACAGGACTCTTTGTCGCTTTTGAAATGATAAACTCTCTAGATCACACATAGCATTTTTATTCTGATTTTCACATTATGATTCTTACAAAAAAATCAGAAAAATATCTTGTATAGCATTTGTATTGTCTGTATGACTTAAAATGAGAAAACACGATATTCTGAATATATGGCAGGTTGCCTTGCACTGTAGTAACAGAACTTTGTTCTGTGATGTTTTTAAAGTTATACAAAATTAGGCAGTTCAATAGCCAGCTGAACAGCAGCATAAGCCATCATGTTAAAGACTTGTGCTCATGAATGAAATTGGGATATTCTTTCCTCGGGGTGGAAAATATGGAGTATTGTGCAGATAATGACTCTCCTAGAGTCTGGTTGCAAAATTATGCTGTGGGCCTTAATGAGATTGTCTTCTTTCCCACTAGCAACATAAGTATCAATTGCAGCAAATAGACAAGCTGTTTCATATGGGTATTACTGCTCCCTAGTCATGGCAATGTCAGACTTGCTCAGGTATTTATTGTTTTGTAAGGGTTTCATCCTCTAATTGCTGGAGGGTTTAAAAGACAATGTGTCAAATTATCTGGTGGGCTATGTCTTTTTGTGCTTGCTAAGTCCCATGGAGGGCCTGTAGATACATAAGACTTTGCCAGCTAAGGAGTCTGCTAGTGTGGGAAAATCCTCAAGTGTCATAGATCCAGCTGTACTAGCTCCACATCATCCCTTCCATGCTCAAGGGGATGTGGCTGGAATATCCCTGTATTCTAGCATTCTCCTGCTGCTGAAATGGACCCCAAGGACACTGGCTGGTGATGTATCTAGATCTACTTTGAAGTTTCTTTAAAGTACACTGAGAGGACTAAGCCAATGCAGAATCAGCCCCATGATTGGCGAGCCACAAATGGATTCTTCGCACCACCTCCTACCCTTTTCTCTGGTGTACCCGGCCCTTATTGGGTGCAGCTGAGAATCTGACCCATAATGTATAAAAAAAGAGAAGTGTGTGTGTATAAATGGACATGGACCATTAAAGCTACTGTGCTGAGAAAAGGAGATACTTCTTATATAGGAGAAATGTTGGCACAGAATGAAAATTTATTAAAAAGTATGCTGATGTCATAGTAGCAAATATTCTCAAGCTTAACCATGAGAAAGAAAGGGACCTCTTTTTATGTCTTTTGTGGGTTACGTGGCAAAAGCAATCTCATGCTTTGGTGTCTCAGGCCTCTTTTCTGAAGAGGAGGATTGTTGAGGGAGCACAGCAGGAGATGCTCAGCTCCTTGCAGAATATGGGCCTAATCCTGCAATCACGTAAGTTACGCATAGGAGCTATTCTATGATGGAATGGGCTGTACGATTTCTGTAATCACATATTTTATTGAATAGTCCCTAGGCTATTTTAATATTCAAATCAATTGAACATTTAGTACAGTAATAATGTAAGATTAATATTTGTACTGCTTGAAAGAATCTTGATCCTTTAGCAGTAGTAAAGCGAGCAGACTGTGGGTAGAGAAAGACTTGTTAAAATGTCAAGTTACTTGAAGTCTGCACTTGGTGGAGTACAGAAACTGCTTCCTTGCCATGCTCTTGGAGGTGTGGAGTGCTCCAGCGGACAGCAGAGGTGAGGGGAGGGAAGTGACAGAGACCTGTTATACTAGGGAGCCAGCAGGTTACGCTATTGTAAAGGATGGTGCAGTCTGAGATTCCCCCAGCACACAGTAGTCTTTCTTCTTTCCATGAGTCACAATCCCTCCCCATGGGGTAGTGTGGCTGTACACTGCCCATATTAGGGTGAGTGGCTAACTGCCACAATTTGTCCCTTAATTTCACTCAAAGCAGCTGGAACTACTGACTTCTCTAGCTCAACCTGAACTTCTGGTACTGGTGCAGGAATCATAGGTGAAGTTCTATGCCTTGCAGTACTAATTATTATTAGTAGTATTACTAAAGTGCCTTTGCACCCTAGCGTATAACATTTTGGCCTTAAAATCTAGCCCTGTATGAATTAGCATCTAGTTTCCTACATCACAGCATAGACAACTTGAAGGAATCTTCCTACCAGTTATTATTTAAATTAACTATTTTTTTTGTACTGTAGCTTCCTTGATTATCACATTACATTAGGTGTATGATTGATTATTCAATTGTAACGAAGCAGAGCCCAATCCTGCCAGTGTCTATGAGTACCATCTGCTCTTATTGAAGTCCATAAGAATTGGGGGTGCTCTTCGCCTGACAGGAGATGAACACTTCACAGGATCAAGTGCCCTGGTCATCACAGAACATAAGAACGGCCGTACTGGGTCAGACCAATGGCCCATCTACCCCAAAATCCTGTCTTCTGACAATGGCCAATGCCAGGTCCTTTAGAGGGAATGAACAGAACTCACCCATTCCCAAATACTGGAAAACAGCCCTGTTGATAGTTAAGTAAAAGTGTATTACGTAACAGTTTGAGGTCTGCATTCTTCTTTCCCTATGACCACTAATGAAATGTCTTCAGAACTGTAGGCACAATTAGAGCTTTCTGTGACATGTGAATGTTGTCATGCTCAAGTCAAATCTACATTTTCCTACTTCTATTAATATATTTCATTGCATAATATAAGTAAGACACTCCAGGCAGTGCATTTTTAGGGGATTATTATACTTCTTAGAAGCAGATAAAGCCAATCAGCTTTGTGCCCTCTAATACCACCCAAGCATGCTAGAATAACCCAGAAACATATGCCTGTCATAACTTATTGCTTCATTTTTACTTTGAGCAAGAGCCACACAATGTCGCCCTTTCGTTTAAAGATGCCAAACCACCATTCTTTCATGTAGGTTATCACATGTATCTCAGTCAGCACAATGTTTATGCAGTGGTGGGGTATGGGTCCCAAATGTAAAGAAAGTATGAACAAAGAGGAAGGAAGTGGATCCAAATGAACAATTTGTATTGTACTCTCTTCTGCCAGAAGATGAGCATCTCTCTCTCTCTCTCAAAAAAAAAAAAATAGCAGCCACAAAACACATATGATCTATATATACACTGAGATAAGGGAATGTCACTTTTCCCCTAACCATTACGTTTAGGTGTGGATATATATCAGACACAGAGTATCCACCAATCTGTATAGATGTATACACAAACAGACACACACAATAAGGACAGCTCCTGAACAGTTGAAATCAGCCCATGAATTTCAATATAAGAAACAGGTGGGGTAATATAGAAGTTTTCATTTTCTAGACTCTATAAACATTTTTTTATTGTGTGATCTTTGATAAACATTTGAAATTTGGAGTACAGTATTTGCATTGCATTAAAAAGCAAAGCTTATTTTTATACACACAAATATAACCATATGCAACAAATGTTATGGTTACTTTAACTGATCAGAGCAGGAAATATTAAGAATTATAAATGTATTTGTGCTCCTTATTGCTGAATGATGGAAAATGAGTGGTATCTGACTTCTGTAGCAAAATAAGTAAATGTGTAAGCAAAATGGGCCATGATTTAAACCCCTCCTACATAGTTTTACTGGTTGAAAGAGCAGAATAATTGGCACAGATAAATACCCTGAGAGCTACACAGCACACACAAGACTTACTGAGATATGCATAAATAAATATATTATGGCTGTCACAGGTAAATTCTACACCAAAAAAATGTGTCCCTAGTTCCATACGATGGGCTCTCGCAAAACATTTGAAGAAATTTTCCCTCAGTTAAATCTCAGCTGAAATAGAGGAAATGAAAAAGAATGGAATAATCTATTTAATAGTTGTCAAAGGCCTCAACTTTCTAACCCCTTAACTGTGAACTGCTAGGTTGTAAATCGCTAAGGGGAAAAAATTCTCAGTAAACCAAAATTAAGAACACACAAAATATAAAGCTGTCAGAGCATGTCACCTGCCTGTTGAAAATCTAAGGGAATTTCTGTGTTTGGAAATTGCCATTGTGGAGTAGCGCAAGCACAGAAAGGCAGCTACCATGAATTCATTCATGAGAATTTGGAATTAAAATTCTGCTTTATTTTGAAATTGTTTTTTTCCCAGTAGAGTTGAGTGCTTATCATAAAATATACACTGTTCATTGCAGCTGCTAATATTCAACTCATTGTCTACACTTAAGAAATAAACAACGATCCCAAATGATTGGCAATAAATACATCGCCACATATGTGCCACATATTTTAAAGAAAATTAGGGCTTAATTCATTTTAATTAATTTCATATATTTATCTGAATTTTTACTACTCTTCAGTTACAGAGCTCCCATCCAAGTAAAATATATTAATAAACAAACTGACCCATCAGTTACCCCAAGTATTTATTTATTTATTTGATTTTTTTTTGCGCTTCAATAAAACACTGATTATGTGTGAGATGTGATTATGTCTGCACGGTGGACTATGTGTATGTGTGTGTGTGTGTGTGTGTGTTATTCTACACTGGAATGTTCAAAGAGAATTGCTAGTTTGAATGCCTAATACCAAAGAGAGGCCATCTACAGAGACAGCAGCGTGCCTATAAATAGGCATGGCAGAATTAGATTTTTTATTTTTTTACAATTTTGACAGTTACTCTCAATGTTTGCTTTTAAGCATTTTTTTTTCAATTTTTATCTATTTAAATTTTTACAGTTGTGGGAAATTATGAGGGGTCAAACAATGATTATTTAATCACAGCAGACATTGAGATTCAAAAAGTTCAAGCTTTATAACAGTTATAACACAAACTGTCAACATCACATGTCAAAATATACAAAGTAAATATCCTTAAATCAAACTCTAGTAAATTCTCAAGCAGCATTTTTCTTACGTGACCTATCTCTAAATTTTCATTGCTATGGATGGGATTTTTTTGGTGTCCGTTGTGCATGTACACTGAAATCTAAGTTTACCAACATTTACCAACAAAAATCTATATCTTCACCTATATCTGAAGGCTAATCCATCGCCCGGTAATGTAGGTCCACTCTTCCTCCTCATTCAGTGTCAAGTGGCTGGGCAGGGGCATAGATGTGTTAAAAGCCTAATCCTAAACCATGAAATTCCTTAGGAGTTTTGATATTTACTTCAATGGGCACAGGATTGAGACCTAAATCAGTTCAGTGATGGGGGGTGGGGGTTGTGTTATGTTTGGGGGGGGGGGGGTACATAGTAATGTTAATTTCAAAGGCAAAAAAGGAAGTGATATGACCAAGTACAGCATTGAAAATATTACATAAATATGCATGACAGAGTAATAGCTTATAAAGCTGTTATAACTCATACAATGTAAATGCAAGATCAAAGGGCCCAGATACTAAGCTGGTGTAAATTGGGGTAGTGCCACCGATGTCAATGAAGCTACTAGCTGAGGATCTGGCCCAGAATTAATAGCGATAGGTACTGAAACTCAGAATTTCTGAGAATTAAAAGACTTTACGTATTCAGCTGAAGGGAAAAATCTCAGGATTGATAAAAATCAGAATGGCAAGAACTAGAGTTTTTAGGCTGAAAATATTATGCAAATGCTTGCTTACAGTTCATCTCTAATTTCTTCAGCAATGACTGTGGTAAGAAAGATAATAATTTGAATGTCCAGTTAAAGTACTGATCAAATTGATGCCAATGTCTGAATTGAACAACAACTTTAGGCTTTTAACACTGCAATCTAAGTGTCTAACACATGGTATCAACACTAGTTTATGGGCAGCAATGAGAAAGAGTAACAAAGGGGAACTTTTTTAGAGGTGCCACCTTAAAATGGATCTTTTTGACTCTATATTCTTAAGGGATGTTTTAGAACTACACACTCCTCTACTCCAGCTTTCTGTCACAAAGATTAGTGTCTTCCTCCTTCTTCGGGATAACAGACAATGAGCCCTTGTATCTGAACTCTGTGGTTAAATAAAATTCCATGTGCACCACTATAACTCACAAAAATATCCAGCCTGAAAAGTTCAAAGCAGAGCATGGAGTGGGGCTGTGGGATTTTAAATGTAATGAAAGATGTAAAGATTAATCCCCACATGCCAATTTCAGAATTTAACCCAGATGATCAACCGTGAACCAAGTGCAGAAATAAAATGCTAAAGTGCAACTCCTTCAATGGACATGAAGAACTCTGGATGCAGCAGAACTAATGAGGCTCTCTTCAAAGAGTAAGGGAGCATGATTCTGGATACACAAAGATGAGTATATGGCCATTTCTCCAAGGTGGCAACAGGCAAACCGCATGTAGGAGCTAATAGTTGCAGCGGAGTAGCCTGGCAGTTGCTCCATAGGTTGGGTAAGGAAGAGAGGGTGTGGCAGACAATTCTTTTTGCTTCCAGTCCTTGGGGAGAACCTCTGTACTGAGCCTGGATATGCTGCTAGATACAAAGAAAAGAGAGCTCAAATTTATAGCTCTTGCTCTTTTTAATTTAGTAACAGAAAAGAAGAAACATTTAAATGAAATCTACATAGTTCGTTACAAGGGTAAAAGTTGTGTCACCTTGTGGGGCACCTAGACACAAGCAAATTCCAGAGAGGGGCACTGTCACATGGTACGCTCCCACACCCTGGATTTCTTTTTGCAAACAGTCCTCACACACACTTATGTAAATTCACCAGTGTATTTTATTCACAATCTCTTATGCAGCCTCACATCCCATCCCCAACAGGCTTTTCCCAAGCTTCAACATAACTCTGTATGTACAGGATGGGGGAGAGAGGTCTCACCTCCCTGAGATCCTGAGCTTCTTTACCCTTTCTTTCAGCCCCCTTCTCTCCCGTCCTATCTCCCATTGAACAATCTCCAGCTGATGAGTTCACCCCCCTTGTTGACTGGTTAATCACCCAATCCTAATCAATCATCTCCCAATTTGGCCTATGCAGGGATACTTACAAAGTGTACAGAGTGGTGAGCCAGCCCTACTCTATCACAGGCACAAATTTACAAGTTCTGATTCTTTCGTATCTCTTAAAGTAAAAACAAGAGGCAAAATCTTATCTTCATGTTTTGGATATGTATATATCCAAAATACCAAAACCAAGTTGTAAATATTGTGTCCTGACCCTGGCTAAAAAACAGTCCTTCAGCAAGTCCTCAGAGCTTAAAGGCATAAAGGGGCAATCTGGGATGGGATTTAGAGGCATGATGTGTGTGTTGTAGCTTAAACTTCCCTTATCTATCCAAGACCCCAATCAGCCCTGTCCCTCTTGCTTTAATCATGCTCCTGTCTTGAATAATCTGTGTGGGCATATGTGCTGTGATTTTGTGTGCCTCCCAGGCAAACCAAAATATGAGTGCTGCTTTTACAGTGATCCCTGAAGCCTGATTTTGGAATAACCATGAAGAGAGACAGGGTCTGGTCCATAGAGTCCACTATATTACAGTCTACTTATAATCCTTTCTTGTTGTTGTTGACGCAGGCAAAGTCATGTTTGTGCATCTTTTATCTCTCTTTCACATAATTTTCAACCTTTGGTAGTCAGGATTGTGGTTGTCTGCACAGATTCAGCTTAGCAGGGGGCCTTTAGATGACAATTGACAACACTTAACAGATGTTGAAATATCATGTAGCTCTAATGTGAATGGTAATTGTGCTAAATATTCTCAGTTTTCCCTTTAAAAAAAAATTGTTAAAAATACAGGATGCTTAATAAAGTTGATACAGTATTAATTGTGGAGCTAAACAAATGGGCTGTAGCCCAAGAAAGCTTATGCTCTAATAAATTTGTTAGTCTCTAAGGTGCCACAAGTACTCCTGTTCTTTATACTAGATACAGTACAATTTCTCATCACTTCTCGGAATGGTATCTAGTCAGAAATTATTATTGCTTTCAGAAAAAGCAGACATCTGAAATTATCCACTAAATAAATTCCTTGCTCTGGAAAACATGAGCGTCCCACTGCAGCATGATTGCTGATGGCTTTAGCCAATCTACTTCATATAGTAGTAATGAGAAGAATTAGTGAGGTCAGGGATGCTGCCTTCCACAGAGAGACAATTCCAGAAGTGCGCAATGTGGAGAGGGAAGGAAAATGTTGAGATGAGGTGAAAGAAGGAGTTGGAGGTTTTTTTAATGTTTTTTAAATTCTGCTTGGAGATTCTTGCTGGTCCTGGTGTGGATTTGCAGAGACTGTCACCTGCCTTTCCCCGTTGCAGAAAGCCAGACTGGTGAGACCATCCAGTATGATAGGTGTCTACCAGTAGAATCTCTCAGAAAGCAGGTAGGAGAGCTACTACCTAACCAGGAAGAAGAGGCAGATGAGGCTTTCTTTAAATAACAAAATCATCCAAAGCACTGGACTTGGTGGTAATGGGGGACTTCAACTAATCAGATATGTCTTGGGAAAATAATACAGCAGAGCACAGATTATCCAAGAAGTTCTTGGAATGCATTGGGGACAACTTTTTATTACAGAAGGTGGAGAAAGCGACTAGGGAGAAGGCTGTTCTAGATTTGATCCTGACAAATAGGGAAGAGCTATTTGAGAATTTGAAGGTGGAAGGCAACTTGGGCACAAGTAATCATGAAATGATAGTGTTCATTATTCTAAGGATTGGTAGAAGGAAAAACAGCAGAATAAAGACAATGGACATCAAGAGGGAAAACTTTAGCAAACTCAGAAAACTGATCCCATGGGAAGCAAGTTTAAGGGAAGTTTAGGAGAGTTGGCACTTTTTAAAAGAGATGTTATTAAGGGCACAAGAGCAAATTTTCTCAATGCACAGGAAAGATAAGAAGTCTGATAAGAGACCACTCTGGCTTAGTAGAAGGTCATCAATGACCTGAAACTCAAAAGAGAGTTGCATGAAAAATAGAAACTAGGTCAAATTAAAAAGGATGAATGTATAAAAAAAGCCACAAGAAGGTAGGGACAAAATTAGAAAGGCCAAGGCACAAAACAAAATTAAACTAGCTAGCGACATAAAAGGTAACAAAAAAACATTTTACAAATACATTAGAACCAAGAGGAAGACCAAGGATGGAGTATGTCCATTAATCAATGAGAGGGAAAGACAATAACAGAAAACACAGCAATGGTTGAAGTGTTAAATGTCTTTTTTGTTTCAGTGTTCACCAAAAAGGTTAGCTGTGATCTGATGACTAACATATGAACATCAGTGTAAATGGGGTAGGATCGGAGGTTAAAATAGGGAAAGAACAAGTTAAGAATTAGACAAGTTAGATGTCTTCAAGCCAGCAGGGTCTGATGAAATACTCCTAGAACACTTAAAGAACTGGCTGAAGAGATCTCTGAGCCATTAATGATTATCTCTGAGAATACATGGTGGAAGGGAGAGATACCTGAGGATTGCAAAGGGGAAAAATATATTACCTCTCTGTAAAAAAGGGGAATAAGGACAACCTTGAGAATTATAGATCAGTCAGCTTAATTTTGCTACCCAGAAAGATAATGGAGCAAATAATCAAGTAGTCAATTTGTAAGCACCTAGAGATAATAAAGTAATATGTAACAGTCAACATGGATTCGTCAAGAACAAATCATGTCAAACCAACCTCATATCCTTCTTTGACAGGGAACAAACTTTGTGAATACAAGGAAGCAGTAAATGTGATATATCTTGACTTTAGTCAGGCTTTTGACACCATCTCACATGACCTTCTCATAGGCAAACTAGGGAAATATAGCCTAGACGAACCTACTATAAGGTAGGTGCACAACTGACTGGAAAACCATACTCACAGAGTAGTTATCAAAGGTTCACAGTCAAGTGGAAAGGGCATATTGAGCAGGGTTCTAGAGGGATCTGTCCAGGGTCTGGTTCTATTCAATAGCTTCATAAATTATTTGGATAATGGCATAGAGAGTACACTCAATGTTTGCGGATGATACAAAACTGTGTGGGATTGCAAGCACTTTGGAGGACAGGATAAGAATTCAAAATTATCTTGACAAACTGGAGAAATGGTCTGAAATAAACAAGATGAAATTCAGTAAGGTTACACTCAAAGTACTAGACTTACGAAGGAAAATTCAATTGCACAAATACAAAATGGGAAAATGACTGCCTAGGAATGAGTACTGCAGAAACTGATCAGGGATTTTAGTGGACCGCGAACTAAACTGGAGTTAACAATGTAATAGTGTTGCAAACAAAGACATTCTGGGATGTATTAGTAAGAGTGTTGTAAGATACACACATGAAGTAATTCTACTCTACTCAGCAATATAAGGCTTCAACTGGAGTATTGTGTCCAGTTCTTGACACCACACTTCAGGAAAGATGTGGACATGTTGGAGAATGTCCATAGGAGAGCAACAAAATGATTAAAGGTCTGGAAAATATGACCTACGAGGCAAGATTGAAAAAATTTGGTTTGTTTAGTCTGGAGAAGAGAAGACTGAGGGAGGACATAACAATAGTCTTCAAGTATGTAAAAGGCTGTTATTAAGAGGAGGATAATAAATTGTTTTCCTTGTCCACTGAGGACAGGACAAGTAATGCAGTAAATTGCAGCAAAGGAGATTTAGGTTAGACATTAGGAAAAACTTCCTAAATCCAAGGGTTTTTAAGCACTGGAATAAATTACTTAGGTAGGCTGTGAATACACTGTCATTGGAGGTTTTTAAGAACAGGTTAGATAAACATCTGTCAGGGATGGTCTAGATAATATTTAGTGCTGCCCTATGCAGGGTTTCTTCCAGTCCTAGATTTCTATGATTCTATGATTATTGGAACACAAATTATAGTAACTTTTTAACTGTACAAAGGATAAAGTCAATAAATTACAAATGCTTTTTAAATGAAGAAATTAATGAATGCAGTACATGAAGTGAAATTTAATGAAAATTTTAAAGTTAAGCCTTTAAATGATTAACTGAATTAACTGCTAAGGCTTTATAAATGAATTAACACAATACATGAACTGAAATTGAATTATGTTTTTAAAGATTTTAGATTTTATGTAAAAAAGGAGCTATACATATGACTGTAACTTTTTAATTGGGTTTAATCAGTGGGAACCAAGAACACTTGCCAGCTCTGTATGTAAATTTAGTTATATGTAGTTATTCTCTTTGGTCCTGATGCTAACAGTATCATATAAATTAGGCATGGAAACAAACAAACAAGTAATCTAAGCCATCCCCTTACATGGAAAAGTGTTCCCTATAGCATGTCTGTACACTACCGTTTTTCAAGTCCTATTGCAAATGTCTCTGTCACTGGGGTTATCCCCGTTTCCTTTAGGAAACTAATCCATAGTCTTTATATCTAATCACTAGTTCTTTATAGTCACCACCCTATGCTGTCTCTTATTGTATCTCACTGCTGTTAGTTATAATCCCTTAGTCTCCCTTGTTTAGAGTGCATTCTGGAAAGAGTTTAGCACAACTTTGGGTGTGGCACAAATAATAAACAAGGTAGATAGGAAAAACCTATTTGGTTCTCCATACCAATCAACCAGTACAAGATTATTCCCTAATGCAGTGGTCCAAAATGTGGTCCACAAACAATTAGTAGTCTGCAGAGAGGTGGCTGGTTCCAGTTACTAAAATACATTAAAAGAAGCTACAATGCATCATATAGTGTCTAATATTAGTTTTCCATGTAAGCATCTGCTGTAGTTATTAGAGGGATGTCATTTAATCAACAGTGGGTAGGGTGGAGGTCCATGCTATCGTGATTGTGAGAAAAGATTTATTCTATTATGAAAGATAAAACTTGAGAAGCCTCCTCCTTGAATAATTATTTCCCCTTTTTGGTGTCTTTGCCCTTCAGTTACTTGTAGACAATTATATCCTTCACCAATAGTTGTTTAGCCAAATTATACATTTTAGTTCTTTTATCCAACAATAGCTGGTGAGCTTGGTAAATGAGTAAGTGAAACAATGCACAGGGTGAGATTCGGACACACTGGTGCAAATCTGGAATAATTCTTTTAAAATAATTTGAACCTTATCTGCTATCACACTATATATTATTCAAAACGTGTAAGTGAGGCCTACATTTGAGGAGGTTCCTCTGCTTTAAATCTTCTAGCTCATTAATAATTTGTGTTGCTTTATACTGTTTTTCACTAGTGTATCCATGTGTCTGGGATTGATGCCCTCAGAATGGAACATGATGCACAGAAATGGTATCCATTTTTGTATATTTTTGACGAAATATTAATCTAAGGTGTTTTTTGAAAAACATGCGCAGTTTTTAGAAAAGGCATACAGTAAATGTTCCTTAAAATACTTTACAAAAAGTTAGAAATATTGTGAAAAATGCACCGAAAGCCAGCTACTCAGCTTTTAAATACAAATATTTGTTCCTAGATTATGCTCTTCTATGAAGAAACAAACACTTCAGTTAAAGTTTCACAAGCCAATGGGAATTGTATGCACTAAAAACTTCTGACATCGGGTCATTATCCTCCAAGCACAAAGACTTGTGAACTAAGGAATGACACCTGACTTCAAAATCCTTATGACAGGGAAAAATAACCTTGAGCAAAAGGTGGTATCTAACCACAGAAGGACAACACAGTAAAGGTCAGAAAAGTGGAACCTTTAGTAAAGGCATTCAGCTCCCTATACTGTCCTAGCAGAGGATATAGCCACAAGAATGTTGTCTTCTAGAATGAAAATGGAGAGTACTGTAATGCCGAGGCTCAAAGGATAGACATACAAGACCTTATGGAAAGAAAGTGCCAAGAGGAATTATGCAGCCAGATGACAGAATTAATCATATGCAAAATGAGGGTATGAGTTAAATAAAGACTTAAGATGAAGCCTGAAAGGAAGACTATGGACAATCCCTACAGGACTGGACCAATTTCAGAACAAAGAGCCAAATTTGACATGGATTTAAACCCTGTGCAAAATCATTGCCTTCAAAGCACTAATTTCAAAGGGATTGCATGGGGTGCACACAATTTGGTGGAAACTACTTCCCCCAGTATAACTTATTAGTCACCTCCTTCTGACAGAAAGAACCTAGTGGTGAAGAAAGCAATGCTTCAATTTGCCTCTCTCAAAAGCCAAGCCACGAGAGGGAACAGATGATACCGAAGCACTGGGAATGCTCAAACAGAGCAGATGAAAGGAAAAGGAATGACACCCTTATTCTCATCTTTAGAGGTTGATTTTTGTGCTTCCAACAGTACAGTAGGAAAGGTTGCTATGGTTTCATATGGAGCTGACTAGAAAGGATGAGATGAATAAGGAATGACGTGCCAGAGTAAACTGAGATGGGTTCTTTCTGAGACAAAAAAACCCACCCTGACCAGAGGAGGAGGAGGAGTTATTGTTTTAAGAGTCTGAAGGGTGAGTACTTTTACTTTCCATGAAAAATTCTGGTCCTGATCTGTATTAATATGGGTATCCACATATATTAGGCTCTATATGGATTCTAAGAGAAACTTCTTCACAATGATGACAAAAAAAAAAGGGATTCTAGTATTTCAAAGATTTGCACCCCTTCTCTTGGGTGCCAGCTCTGGATCTCCCCATTGTCAACCATTTATTTGGATGCTGCTGTCTTGAAGATTTCTGGCTTATTGAAAAGGCAAACTCTACAAGATTAAAAACAACCAATTTCAATGCAATGCTAAGCAAGATTATAATCACTGGGCTACAGTTTTGGTTAAAATGCATGGCAGTTTACAAGTATTATTTTGTCCATTAGAAGGAACACAATGTTTTGCAAAGATTATAAAAGAGTTTATTTTTAAACAAAGCCCTGATGTTGTAAAGATCTAAGGGAACACTGGAAATGTTTGTAAAATCAGTGGTTTCAAAATGAATTTTGGTTTGGCTAGGAAGTACAGAAATGGGAAACAAGAATTTTTGATATCACAGAGATTTGTTAGTCATTGTTTGGAACACAGGATTTACAGGCTGTTCAGTTTGCAGCACATATTTTCTGCCAATATCTACATGAATATAAAACTGAAATCAGAGATATTATTGTTCATTTTGTTTCTTCAATAAAAAAAAAGAAGGCGAACTAGAAATAGAGATCTGTTAAAATTACTTTTCAGCAATATTATAGTGAATAGGTCTAGTACAAAAATACCCCTAAATTCCAATATTCAGTATTGTCAGCACAATAGCCCAAACTCCTCATTCATAGATTCATAGATTCTAGGACTGGAAGGGACCTCGAGAGGTCATAGAGTCCAGTCCCCTGCCCTCATGGCAGGACCAAATACTGTCTAGACCATCGCTGATAGACATTTATCTAACCTACTCTTAAATATCTCCAGAGATGGAGATTCCACAACCTCCCTAGGCAATTTATTCCAGTGTTTAACCACCCTGACAGTCAGGAACTTTTTCCTAATGTCCAACCTAAACCTCCCTTGCTGCAGTTTAAGCCCATTGCTTCTTGTTCTATCCTTAGAGGCTCAGGTGAACAAGTTTTCTCCCTCCTCCTTATGACACCCTTTTAGATACCTGAAAACTGCTATCATGTCCCCTCTCAGTCTTCTCTTTTCCAGACTAAACAAACCCAATTCTTTCAGCCTTCCTTCACAGGTCATGTTCTCAAGGCCTTTAATCATTCTTGTTGCTCTTCTTTGGACCCTTTCCAATTTCTCCACCTCTTTCTTGAAATGCGGTGCCCAGAACTGGACACAATACTCCAGCTGAGGCCTAACCAGAGCAGAGTAGAGCAGAATCTGAATGAATAAAAAGTGCCACTAGTGTTTTTTGTAACTTGACTTCCATTTACAACTATGACTCACAAATGTATACATACCACTGAAATACATCCACTTCTGAGGCAGAGTGATGTACCAGAACAAACAATACTAAACATCAGTACAAGAGATGAAGAATGTTAACTCACCCAATTGAAACTACAGAGGAAATTTACAATAAAAGAATGTCATCAGAACTAAGTGTTGGAATCAACCAATCAATTTATCTAACACCCCTTAATTTGTAAAATGTACCACGGGATTTTAATGAGCATAGGTTACTTACCTAGTTTAGATACTGTGGTGATAAGCATTCTAGAGAGATGATAGATAGATTGGGGCCTTAGGTTTATATTTCATCTGAAAAATGGCATCTCTAGCAGTGCAGTGCACCATAGTACAATGCTGAGACATTGGTTAAGAATTGACTTAGAGGGTAGAAGGTCACATACTCAGTTGTCAATTCCTTTCCCCTCAGTACTTTGGTGTCCTTTGGGGTTCTTTCATTCCAGTACAATTTCTTAACGTTTGTTGAGATCCCAGCTTTAGATGCCACAACTAATAATTCTGTTTGGTAATCAGTTTAAATGTGCATTGCTCTTTTCAAATTATAAAATATATGGTAATTTTATTGAGTTTTGCATTAGCATATTTCTTTCATTAGTTGATGTATGGGGTGGACTCTAATGGCCCAGTTGAAAGACTCGCATGCATTTCAATGGAATTTGGTTGGATCAGGTTGGATCAGGCCCTAAGGTTGGATCAGGCCCTATCTAATGTCAGTGGATTTGAAAGCCTAAAGTCTCCAGTAACATTGAGACAGACATCCAGATTTGTGTTAGAGCTCTGTAAACAACCACTGGCCAGCCACTGCCAAAGATTACTTCAATAGTCCAGGGTGTTATTTTTCTTTCAGTAAAGAGGTCTTTGGTAGCTCAGTTATAAAGTGAAACCAAATTAAATAAGCACTACACATATTATATATAATTGTCTTTTGGGGGTGTACATTTGAAATAAGCTGATTAGGATCATAGCATTCAAGAGTTGGGTTACAAAGTCCAACAACCAGGGAGCTTTTACTCATTTCTGTCTTTGCTGAGCGGTGTACCGCTGTTCAGGTCCCAACCATATTCACTTAAGACTTGCCCAACGGCACTATCTTTGTCCTTAACAAGTTTAGCTAAGCTTTTACAAGCACATGGCAATTTCTGCTTGTTTCACATAATCTGATCGGATCAAATTCTTTTACCTGTACTAGAAAATAATTGCTTGCCTATCTTCTGCAATGTTCTTTTATCTTTTCCCATGTGGTTAAAATTGTTTCTTCAGCTTGCTGGTCTGAGCTCTGAAAGTTGAATGTGTCTCAACCCTCCCTCTCTCTTGCCAACCAAGATAAAAATAGGATATTACATTATGTTATAAAGCTGGCACATAAACATAATATCTACAAAGTAATAGAAAGTATATTTTCAGTATAGCCCCAATTTTAATTTTAGAATGGACAGCAGTCACAGCAGGTATTTTCCCCATATGTAATAGTGTCATAAAATAAAGTTGTTCTGAAATGACTGAAGGTGCTTTTCTACTTCTAAAATATGTATTAAATTATATAAAACCAACAATTCTATATCCACAGGACAATGGGCTAAATTCTGAACTCCCTTCAAAATCAATAGTTACAGTAATTTAAGTGGAACTATTAATTTTTCTAATATCCAGCACTGGACTGGGAGTCAGTGGATGTGGGTTGTATTCTCAGGGCTGACACTAATGTGATGTGTGAACTTGTGCAAGTCACTTTGGATAAAATTTGCAACAGCTCTTAACAGATATAGGAGCCTAAGTCCCATTGACTTTAACAGTCAGTGGATTTAGGCACCTAAACCACTTAGGTGCTTTTGAAAATGTTACCTTTCACCTCTCTGTGCCTCTGTTGGCCCTACTACATTTTGTTTGTCTTCTCTAATTAGAGTGTAAATTCTTTTAATCTCCGAATGACAGACTGATAGACTTACATGGAATAGCGCGATACTTCACATATAGACCCTTCAATGGGATTACTTGTGGAGTAAGGCCACAATCCCTGAAACACTTACTGTGTTTTCAGGATTGAGGCCCAAGGCACCACCCACTGTAAGAATATCACAATCTAGTTTAAAGAATGACAAGGCTGTATGCACCACTAAAGACACCATTAGACCTCCCCCATGCCCTTTAAGGATTTAAGTAGAGATGTCAAGGCTGTATCCCCACTTTGAACCTTAGGGTACAAATGTAGGGGCCTGCATAAAAACTTCTAAGCTTATCTACCAGCTTAGCTTTGGTCCGCTGCCACCATCACAAGAATTCCCTCCCTGGGAAGCCTTGAGAAACCTTTCACCAATTCCCTGGTGAACACAGATCCAAACCCCCTTGGATCTTAAAACAAGGAGAAATTAACCATCCCCCCTCCTTCCTCCCACCCTCCTTTCACCAACTCCTAGTGAATACAGATCCAAACCCCCTTGGATCTTAAAACAAGGAGAAATCAATCTGGTTCTTAAAAAAAGAAGGCTTTTAATTAAAGAAAAAGGTAAAAATCATCTCTGTAAAATCAGTATGGAAAATACTTTACAGGGTAATCAAACTTAAAGAGCTCAGAGGACCCCCCTCTGTCTTAGGTTCAAAGTATAGCAAACAAAGATACACACTCTGGTAAAAAGGTACATTTACAAGTTGAGAAAACAAAGTAAATCTAAGACGCCTTGCCTGTCTTTTTACTTACTAGTTTGAAATAGGAGAGACTTGTTTAGAAAGATGGGGAGAACCTGGATTGATGTCTGGTCCCTCTCAGTCCCAAGAGCGAACCACCCCTTAAAACAAAGAGCACACACAAAAGCCTTTCCCACCCCAAGATTTGAAAGTATCTTGCCCCCTTATTGGTCCTTCGGGTCAGGTGTCAGCCAGGTTACCCGAGCCTCTTAACCCTTTACAGGTAAAAGGATTTGGAGTCTCTGGCTAGGAGGGATTCCATAGCACTGTACACAGGAGAGCTGCCACCCTTCCCTTTATAGTTATGACAAGAGACCAGGAACTTGTGTGGCTCATCACACTAAGGTGACTTTCATTCTAAATGCAGAATTGTCCTTTGAGCTGCTTTTGTTTTAAATTGTGTTGAAAAATTATGAGGAATGTCTATAAACCCGAAAAACAAACACAGTGAATGTGTTAATTCTGAGCTAGCTCTCTCACTGGTACTTCCCCACAATCCCTCCATTATGAACCACACTTTACTTTCAGGTACATTGAATAAATCCAGAGTAATTCCGGTGATTTTAATGGAGTTTTTACTCTTGATTTACACCAGTTTAAACAAAATCAGATTCTGGCCCTATGAGAGCTGGATCACACATTTATTTACCTCCATTGCAAACAAAGCTTGTATTTTGCTACAATCTCAATTGCAAATTATCTACATTCTACATGCAGACAAATGAAACCATGGTTACAGAAGATGTTAAGTATGTACTACTAAATCATTTTAAGCTTCCTCTCTTATTAGGGTTAGATAGTAGCACTGAGGGTGCAAATTATTTTACCCTACATTTAGCTAGGTTGTGAAGTATGTTTGCAATGATTTGAAGGATTTACCTTACTAATTATTTTTCCACTATATCTGTTGCTTTATAACCTCCTCTTTTAAGATTTCACCTTGAAAAGTAATTTTTTTTTTGCCATGGAATAACTGAACAGCTCTCTTGCTCTGTAACTATTTATTTTATAAATGTTAAGGTCATGAGTCAATTTTAAAACAAACATTCTGATATAGAAAGTCTGTATTATAGTTTGGAAATCATTAATCAAATCAATTTAATGTCTAAGGTCCTGATTCTGATATCACTGTCAGCATATGTATAGCAGTGTACCACATTAGCTTCCTTTGAGGTAGCATTAATGTACATCAATGCAAGTGAAATCAGAAGTAGGCCCTACTTCTGAAAATCTGATTCTGTAACTTTGCTTTGTAAGCAAGGTACAGTACCTGAGCTTGACTCATTTAGGAAAAGAAAGGAAATTAAAAGTTGGGGACATTTATTTTGAAACTTTAGAGGGAATACACTCGTCTCCGTGGAACATAATCATAATCCAGGTACAAAAATGTGATTTATGTAAAAAACAGAAATTCCCATTTATCTTTTCTGAATGTGGATGTGTCTATTCTGTTCTTTTTACACAAACAAAAGAACGTTGGTCTTATTTCATATATCCTAGGTTTAATTTATAAACATAGATTATGTTTTCCCCCATAGGTGTGGATAATTTATTCATGAAACTCAACAGGTATAAAGGTTGAGGTCCCAAGTTATCATCCATTGTGTGGGGAGGGAGAAAGGCGTTTGTATACTTGTAGAGGAAATAGGATGCTTGGCTCTCCAATCACACAAGTTTTCTGGAATCCTCACAGACGTTGGTCAATATTTGTGTAAATCAGAGGCATCTCCATGGAGGTTAGTCCCTCCACACTACTTTCCAGGCCTCCCCTCTCCCTATAGCATGGTTTCTGCATCCTGATCCCATGTAAGCAGGAGAGAGAGTAGACTGAGTAAAGCTGGGAGATGTTGACATTTAATGCTGCAAGGACTTTCTCAGGATAATCCAATTTCAGAAGGGATAATGCTGCATAGCATGCCCATCCTTGGCTCTATCCTGCCTTCATTCATTCATACCCTTCCAGAGCAGTGGAACTCCATTTCTGCTCAGTTTTATATCAAAGGATGTCCACAACATAGGGAGATGAGACAGATGCTTGTCCTCCTCTGTCTGTATCAGAGTGGGGAGAAAGGGATGATCCTGACTTTATTTACCATTGCCTGTCTTGTATTTAATCCTTAAATCTTTGCTATGTAGGGTTTAACTTGAATTGAAATAATTAACTAAGTAAAACAGACAACAAGATTCCTAACCATCTGCTCTTGAATTAAAAAATAAAAGATCAAGTAAAAGGGGCTTTTTTAACAGTGTTGGGTGAAAGAGCTCAACATTTTGTTATTTATAAATATTAGTACTCAAAGTAAAATACTGTTCAGCCATTTGTCATTTTCTATGGTATCTGTTTAGTAGCAAGATAAAATGCATAGAGCTATTTATGTTGCTATGGGTATCTGGTGACTCAGTATGATCTAGAAATAAGCATAGGAGCATCTCAGGCAGGGCAGAAAGAAGATAAGGATGCATTCAAATGAATATTAAGTACAACATGGATTGATTTCAAATTACTTTTTGGTTCTTAATCAGAAGTGTTAACCATATTAAGTAACATTTAATTATGAATGCCATATGGAAGTGTCTTTAAAAAAAAACAAAAAACAAAAAACCTGTTCAAAGTCAATTCACTGCCGGGCTTGATCTGGATCTTCATCAAACCAGAAGCCACAATGGAGAGTAGAGATGGGTGACATCTCAGCATCATTTTCTGTGTGGATTCACAATGGAATTTGCTTTGGCTCGGTTTACACCTCTGTCTCGGCTTTCTCCAAACAGTCTCACAAATAATTTTCCTGCAGCCCTAAGGAGTCCCTCCAGAGTGGGAGAAAGAGGAGGACAGAGGATCCGCACTCCAGAACATCCTCTTGTCCCATCCCACCCTCTGCTTGACCCTATTCTGACCCCACTCTTTTGTGCAAAGGCTGCTACTGCAGAACTGAGCTCTGCACTGCACAAGGGATGCACACAACCTATGCCACTTCCCACTTAATGAGCTAGAAGCCTTCTGCTTTGGGCCTATTATGCAATTGTTCTACAGAGCACAGGATCACTTCACTCCAGTGAAGCATTTTAATCCATACCCTGCCAACCGGGTGTGGGGTACATATTTGCTGTCAGACTGCATCTCGCATGCAGGAGAACTGCAGGACCAAATGCAGGAAGAATGTTATCTGCATTAGGGTCCTAATTCAGTATCATTAAATGGGAATTTTGCCATTGACCCCAATGAGCAGAGGATCATGCCCTAGCACTAGAACTGAGCCATCAGCTTGCAAAAGTGGAGTGGCAAGTTCTTCCAATTTTCTTAAAATCTGCCTTTTTCCTCCTCAAGAAATAACGACCAAATTTACTCACACAAAAACCACAGCCCCAGGAAAAGATGGCATTCACTATAACTTCCTGAAAAAACGAGACCCCAGTTGCCTGGTATTAACTGCCATTTTCAAGAAATGCAAACAGTTCTGCCGTACTCCCCGTTCCTGGAAGAAGACTATGACGGTGCTCATCTACAAGAAAGGTGAGCGAGATGACCCCAGCAACTGGAGACCCATCTCTCTCTGTTCCACCATGTACAAACTGAATGCCAGCTGTGTCGCAGCTACGATCACAGATTGGTCAGGGAACGGAGGAGCCATCAGCTCCATCCAGAAGGGCTTCATGTCATGCGAAGGCTGTTATGAATGTAACTTTGTCCTTCAAACTGCCATCCACAGGGCCAGGAGGGCACAGAGCGTGGCTTGACCTGGCTAATGCTTTCATATCCAGGCCTCACCACCACATTTTTACCACTCTGCAAGAGTTCGGGATGCCTGAAAACTTTTTCCAACTGGTCCAGGAACTTTATGATGGCTGCACCACTAACATCTGCTCCATGGAAGGAGAGATGCCTGAAATCCCTATCTGTAGTGGTGTGAAACAAGGCTGTCCCCTTAGCCCATTGTTTTCAACTTAGCCATGGAGCTGCTCCTTTGAGCGATCTCCTGTGGTCTAGGCATTTTTGACCTATATGGCAATAGAATGAATACCCTGGCCTACACAGACAAACTGGTCCTGATCGCAGACAATCCTGAGAGTCTCCAACAAATGTTCGATGTCACCAGCCAGGCTGCCAACAGGATGGGATTCCACTTAAATGCCAGGAAGTGCGCATCCCTGCATATCAATGGCAGTAGAAGGGATCGGTCCAGACGCCGCTGTTCCAGATCCAGGATTAACTCATGATTAACTTAGCAATTCGCTAAGACCCCCTCCCACCAAGATGTCGCCACCTACTTGGCAGACCTGGGTTACAAAAACATGATTCCATGGTTGCTTAGAAATTAATGTATGCTTTTTGGTTAATGTTAAGTTGTGATTGTTTTGTTTTCTTTCTTTGTAGTCACACAATGTTTTGGGGCTATTAAAACATAGCTATTATAGCCATTACCAGTAAGTCATATTCTCTAAATTTTGTTCTGTGCTTAATGAAAGGATCTTCAAACCCACTTTTATCCAAGCAGTGTCAGCAAAGAAGTGAACTGTCTTTTGTTTTGTTCTGAATCTCATTATCATAATTTCAATATTTATTGATCTTTAAATGCAAATATTTCTGCAGTTCTCTCCTCTTAGCACTTCATTTCTACAGGGCTATATATACTGCCCCTGCATGCAGATTTAAGGCATGTATTCCACTTAAAGGGGTGCTGTCTGTACAAAAAACCTTGATCATTTTTAGTCGCATGTTTTTAATTTCTTTCTGATCTCAAAGGGTTTTTTTTTTTGTTAAAACATTTGGACTACTCATATTTACTACAAATAATTAAAATATATTCCTCTTTTTGTTGGCAAATCATCATTTTCAATATTTGTTTCCTTGTGATATCAGGCTGCATTTCCAAATCACACAAGATGAGATACTTAAAAGAGTGCATGTTTAAGAACATCGTAGCCTAATGAGTAATTACATTATTATTAAATAAAGATGTCTGTTAGAATAATTCCCTTCATTTCATAAGGGGAAAATCCACCAGCAGACACTGTCTCTGCTGAAGGACTGAACTGCAACTTTACCACAATCCCCAGATATAGGAAAATGTTTTGTTGCACTGCCCAAGGATCAGCTCAGGAAGCTCTAGGGGGATATATCTTGCTCCATGCCCTGGAGGGGATGTAATTTGTGCCAACCCTATACCTGGTATAGTAGACATAATCTAACATGTCAGCAAGCTGTGATGCCTAGCTTACTGTGTGTGTGTGGGGAGGGAACAAACCTCCACTCCCAGGCCCTGCTCCCACCCATCTAGGTGGGCCAGGGAATAGCAGCTCTCTAAAGGGTGCTTCTCTCCAAGATACAGGTAGCCAGCAAAGGGGAATGAGGGTCCACACTGAGAATATTAGATGCCAACACTGATCACCAGCTTGTCTGCATCGCTCACAACTGTCTTTGTACCTTCTTCCACATTGTCTCTACTTATGAAACCTTCTTCCCTCAACTGATATGTAAGACCACTAACTATAGTCTTCTCAAGAGCTGTCTCTAATACTTACAAGAAACTAGTCACCTAATAAAGCAGGGCTGGGCAAACTTTTTGGCCCGAGGGCCACATCTGGGTATGGAAATTGTAGGGTGGGCCATGAATCCTCATCAAATTGGGGGTTGGGGTGTAGGAGGGAGTGAGGGCTCTGGCTGGGGGTGCGGGCTCTGAGATTGGGCCAGAAATGAGGAGTTCAGGGTGCGGGAGGGGGCTCCAGGCTGGAGCAGCTAGCATATTGTGCATGCTACAAAAATACAAATAGTATGTTAATAATATTGGGATATAGTCAACTGAATAGATTTTGAAAAATTCTTAAATCCGTATTATCAATTTGTTCTTTCCCTCCAGTACATAGATATACATACAACTGTTACAAAGTGAAATATTTAAACAAAGGCAACTTTTTAAAAATTTATAAAATAATGATTCTGTTTCCCTGTCTAAGTCCAAAACAAAGTTATATGCTGAAAGTCAAAAGTAGACATTTAAATCAAAATAAACAAATTAGGACGTTACAAGTTTACAGTTGGGGGTACATCATCTTGTGGCTTGGAAATTCACCACGAGACAGTTATTTGGAAATGTTTCTTCTTTTTCAGAAATGCACAGTCAACTTCACTGTTAACAGTAAAATTAGTTATCTTTTGTGGTAACATTTCTGCACTTGACAGTAACAATAAAAATCACTCCAAATGATGAGAACTTTACCCTGAGTAAAATATACCTAACCGCATCTGCTAAGCCAGCCTAACAAACTATCAGCTGCTGTGTTTTCTTTCCATCTGAGTTCAGTGCAATCCATGATGTAAATTGTAGCTTAGTTCAAGAAGATACTTGTACAATAAATGATATAAGACAAATTACTGTGGTATGTTGGTTTCACTCAACTGTTGGAACTACATTCACAAAGCACGAGGAAATAAAAATTCATTACCTTGTGATACTTCTAAATATTAAAAGACATTCATTTTTAGTTTACTATTGATGAAAAGTTGTCAGATCCAAAATCTTGAATTGGGGGTGGGGGGGGGAGCCTGACTGAGAGGCCCCAAAAATCAACCCAATTTACACTACAAAAGACTCAATTTCCCTATGTTCCTACTTCCATCAGTGTTTGCAAATGATCTTCCAGACTGTTTTAAATAAGAGACCAGCAACCTTTTCAAACAAGAGCTGTGTTATGGAGAGGGCTAGCTCAGTGGTTTGAGCATTGGCCTGCTAAATGCAGCGTTGTGAGTTCAATCCTTGAGGGGACCACTTAGAGAACTGGGGTAAAAATCTGTTTGGGCATTAGTCCTGCTTTGAGCAGGGGGTTGGACTAAATGACATCCTGAGGTCCCTTCCAACCCTGATATTCTATGATTGTAAACATCTTGCATGTGTGCACACAAAAGACTCAGTACTGAAAGGAGCTGAGCACCTTCAATTGCCAGTGAAGTCATGTGGATGAGGTTGGCCCATACTGAAAGTGTGGGTAGTCATTCCTCTACGCCAATAATGTCTCAATATTCTTTAAATTCCATGCAAAAAAAAAGAAAGTTAAAGAAAATTAAAGGTCGCAAAAAGTCTAGTACTTAACAATTAAGAAATATGTATTAAGTTTGCCTCTACAACTTCAATTTAGGGCACTTGTGTGTATGCATTATGGCAGTCTTGTCCAACATTGCATCAGAAGTCTCTGGCAGAGCCAGAAATAGAACCTAGCACTCCTGTGTCCCAGTCCAATGCCTTAAACACAAGAGACTGCTCTTTCATGTTCCTTCTCTTCTTGCAACTTTCTGCCTCATTCAGTGTGCATCTTGTGCATTGAATGAGACAGGGATCCCATTGGACAAATAGTATGTGACCATATTCATGTATAAATAAAGCCAGATGTATAATTCATATACAAAGGGGTCAAAGCAGGTAGTGAGGTGTCACACCAGAAGCAGATTGCCTTGGGGCAGAACGGAAATGTACCAAATTACAATTCTCTGCATCCAGAAAGGAGAATAAGTCCTGAAAAACAAACAAACAAACAACAAAATAGAATATAAAGGCAGCACTGATCCTATGCTTCTAGAGCAGTAAATGAATAGGATAGTTTCACTATGTTTGAACCGATAAACAAGGACACAGAGAAATGTTATTCATTATGACAAGACAAATACACAAACTAACAGCAACACACAGTTCCATGAATGGAAGATGGCTAGTTTATTTTGTAGACCAAATTATGTGTCTTCTAGTTTAGAGAACAAAACTCTATTCTCTCTATATGCAATCTTTTATGATTGATAAAGCTGGAATACACTAAATATTAAATGTTAAGAATTTAAAATTTCATCATGCAGACAGTTTCATAATAGCAATAGCACTTATTTAGCAGTTTCCATTTTCAAAGCACTGTGTAAAACATTAACTAGTCCTCATATCACCTGAGTTAGGTATGTATTATCAACATTTTATAGATAGGAAAACTAGCCCACAGAGCCTGGTGGTCTTCCTAGGAGGACTTACATGCATCATTTTTCTTGTCCATCAAAGTTTTGCTCATACCCTACTATGTTTACCTTGGAAATGTCATTTACAAGCTTCCCTGATATAAAGGCAATGTAGTAATTATAGTAGTAGGACTCTTAAGACACCGTAGACGTAGCATATATGAAGATAAATGAGTGTAACTGGTGTTTCTTGTTTTCTCTTGTGTTTTTGAGTTGCCACATGTAAGTCTGTGCCTTCCTTGAGCTTGGTAATATAGGAAGAGATAATATTACAAAAACACAAGTGCAATGCTATAAAACAACAAGATGATTTGCTAATTAAAATACCATACATGTGAGATTTAAAGCAGATATCATCTGTTTTTTTCCTTTATTGTTTCCTTATGCACCAATATAGCCAAATAAAGCTGGAAAGCCTGTTTCTGGTCTGAGATGGCCTTCCTGCAACTGGAGAATCTGACATGGAGAAGACCATATCAGGAATCTGGGGCTTTGTAGTTTGAGAGTGTTGATTTGATCTCTGCGAGTAGTACATTGAGAAATGTAGTCTGATGGTTGTGTTTATTGCTGTTTTTTGATGCAGTAATTATAAATATTGAGTGTGTTCAGTTATTAACCAGAGAATGTTATTTCTCTCATGCATGTATTGCAATAATGGCACAATAGTGAGTTGTTTGGTTTGTCTATGGCACCTTCTGGAGCTTAAGTTTAATTTACTTTGGTAATAAGAAGTGTAACACTTGTCCTTCAAGACTGAATATTCTGAGTAATTCTTGAGAACGGAAAAGGAAGGCTGTTTTGGTTCTTCTCCATTGGAGTGCTGGTTGTGCAAGCGGTAACACTAGAGTGGGAAGGAGATTGCCTGGGCAATGCGCTCAAGGTAAAAGTTAATGTTCTATCTGTTCTAGTAGATAAGCAGATGTTACCTTATGATTATTTTAACTCCAAAATGTATAGCATTATTTTGCATCCTTTCCTGATTATATAGATGAGTTTAACCAACATTTCACACTCTGTGGAGCCTGAACATTTTGTATCATTCTGTTTGCAATCTTTTATGAAAAATAATACATGGTTGTTTGTTTGTTTTTTAAAGTCAACATGTCTTAGTTTCTTGGCTACAGTTTCATTTTACACGTTTTTCTAATCTATGCCTATGCTGACTCCTTATTTTTATTTGAGCTTAAACACTACATTGATATAGAACTCTCAATAGACAGATAATGACAGCCAGTATTAACAGTCCCAAGTTAATTTCACCTTGTATAGTATCTAAGTCCATAGGTTTAAAAACATTTCCTGAAAACACACTACGCTAAAAGTAAGACTTAAAATCCTAAAGGAAGAGCTAGGCTAAATGCCTATAGTTACAGGATATTTCTCTTGGTATACGAGTGGAAGAATATTTTCCATCAAAACATACGCAAACACTGTATCTTTGTATCTTGAATTTACAAGTTTCAGCCCTAAGCTGTGAATGTGAGATACCTCAAATACCTCAAAATTACTGATTTTATAGCATGAAGTCAAAACCATGTACTTCACATGCAAATCTGTCACTAGCAGATGCAGATGTTCTACCTTTTTTGTAAATTTCAATCATAATTCTAGTTTCATAGCTTAAAAACACCTACTAGATGGAAGAAATTTTAGGCTGGTCCCATGTCCTCTCACTTTTTAAAAAACACAGTATTTCAACACAAATAGGAAGAAACATGAACTGTAGAGGGGGTGTGTTTGTACTAATTAAACACCTTTCAGTGTTTTTCAGTTTTCTTGTCACCAGTATGATATAGAGATTTTCAATACAAGCTACAGTAAACATACATACATGCAACGTTGTATTGTATTTCATATCTCCAGTGAATCTGTTCATAGATTTGGCATAAAAGAATTCCACACAGTTGCCTCTGGCCTTGATCCAATACCCATTAAAAGTCAATGAAAAGGCACCCATAAATTCAATGGGTATTGGATGATGCCCTATTTGTTAATATGGTCAAATTTAGAGTCGTGCTAAGCATGAGAGTATATCCATTTGATTAATTTCCTGGTCCTGAGTGAAACTGTGATGTGCTTAAACTATTGCTCCAAAATTTGACTTTCAGTACATTGTATCCCACTGAACATGTTTCTAATTATTGAAATCATCAGCCACCACTGAAATGTGTATGTTATTCATTACAAAAAATTAATGGAAGAGTGGTTATTGCAATTAAAGTTAATGTCATATAATTTAAATTTATTTCAATTCTAAAAGTAACAGTCAACTAGTTTAGGACCCAGTGTTGACATCCTTAAAATGGTTATCTAGATGAATTCATTAGTCAAATTCTTTGCCAGAAGAATTAAAATATATCAGCTGTAAAACACAGAAACACGCCCTTCTGACCTTCTTACAGAAGTTAACAAATAAACTATTGCCACAGTTATGACAACATCTTAATATTCAGAAAGCCCTATTTACAGAGCATTCATTTAATCTGCTCTATAGGACGGACCATGAGAAAAGCAGTCAGAGAAAAATAGTAGAATGTTCTTCATATTTCAGAGCTTCTCAGAAACTATCTCAAACAATGCAGTTTAGCCCTCTTCAAAAAATAGTTTTCTATGTCTTTTAAATATTATTTTGTTAGAAGCATGCTAATATTTGTTTGATTCAGGGCCAAAGACTTGTTCCTGTGTAAAGCTTAAGGTAAAGGGCCTTGCACTTGAGTTTAGGGAGATACAGCCCTCGCTCCTCAATCAAAAGGTAGTACAAAGAGTGCCAGTACACCCAGGCCATGACTATTAACACATTTAGTTTATAGGAGGACACCCCTTCCCTGACCCCCACTGCAGTTCCATGGAAAATGCTGTCATAGCTCATTGCTTGGTAGAGAACTGAGGGTTGTGGAATTACCTTATGTGGACTCTTTGGGACCGTGCCACCCATATGGGAGGGAACATGGCATATCTATTGAAAAAATATACATAAAACTACGGTGGGTAACATTAAAGAAACACTGTTGCCATCTCCAGAAATGTTAGTGACCCTATTGTTATGTTGTCAGGAATTAAAACAAATACACTCAAACCAGAATAGGGCAAACAAGTCTTTTACCATGTTCTAAACATTCAAAAGGTGGGAGCACTCAGATGAGAGAAGCTTGTCACCAGTCCTGAAGAGGCCAACTCCAAAACAGAGAGCAAGAACCTTGTGGAGGATCTTAATGCTGAGGTGGGGGATGTGTGAGAAGCAGCCCCGCACTATTCGAAGCTTAAAAAGAGTATAATCAACGTCTTGACTTGTATCTGGAGATGAACAGGAAACTAGAGTGAAGACTTGAAAAGAAATTCTTAAAGAGGCTTGCAAGAGGCACACAGCTATGTTCTGACCAGCTTGAGCTTCCAACTGGACTTCAGGAATAAGCCCTAGGCAGAGCACATTACAGTGGCCTAGAGTTTTCCAAGATGTGAATGACCATTATGAGAGGAACAACAAGCACTTGACTTGTAATTGAAAATAAAAAAAATATGTTTTTCTGCCTTCCCTTCTAATTTGCCACAATAGAGGTTTGAGGGTCAAACCTCTGAACTAGTATCTTCCTAACACACCACAGCCAGAACAATTGGCAGTGCTGCGCCACCATCTTGTCTACAAAAACAACAAGGAGTCTGGTGGCACCTTAAAGACTAACAGATTTATTTGGGCATAAGCTTTCGTGGGTAAAAACTTCACTTCTTCGGATGCATTCCTTGTTGTTTTTGTAGATACAGACTAACACGGCTACCCCCTGACATCTTGTCTACATGATCAAAGCAATGTAGCTACTGAAGCTGAAGACCCGAGTAGCAGACCACAAAGCATGATACAGAGGGTAATCACCAAACTACTGCAAAACTTTTCCCTATGTGGTGGATGAGACATACTCCATGTACACAGGAATACTTTGCACTTACCATATACATGGCATCTTTCAGTCAAACATATCAAAATATTTTATAAATATTGATTTATTAAGCCTTGCAGCATCCCTGTGAAGTAGCACTAAGGACTGTTATGCCCATTTCATACAAGTGAAAACTGAAGTATAAACAGATTAGAGGTCATATAATATGGCAATACTTCATTACTCTAAGCACCACACAAACTCCCTTTCTGTGATCTCTCCAGTGGTTTTCCAGAATCCATGACAGCTTAAAGATAATGTTATGTTTCCTTCTTTTTGTAATCACGAAACTCATTCCTTTTACATTTAGAAGTTGAAGATATTTTTAAATGTGCTCCTATATTTAACAAACAGAACTGCAGTTTTATTTCTGCATAAGGAGTTATTACATATATGCAGTTTTATCACCATTATAAATGTTCCTTTATTATTATTGTGTTAGTTTCCAGGTGCCTCAGTAAGGATCAGGGTTTCAATCGTGTTATAAAAATACCTAGGAAAAGTCCCACCACGAAGAGCTCAATATCTTAGACACTGGTCCTACAGATTTACACACAAGTATAAAGCTACTGACCTTCATAAATTAGTGTAGAATCAAGTGTTTAATCTTCATTGTGTAAATATGATACAAATTCACTGTTTTATTTTTGTCTTTTTTTCCAGAAGAGGTACAATCCCTGAGCTCCCTAAAGGCATACAGCCCAGAATTTTGTTTTTGTTACACATACAAGGTTGACAATGTTTGTTATTTCTCTGTATAGTGTTATATCACTGTTTAAAAATCATAAAGGAAATATAAAAGTTTATACATATACTAACTATATGTAAACTAGTATATATTGTAACTAATATTAACATATGCCATGTAATATGAAAATCACAATACCTCTCTTTATTCCCCATTTTTAATGCACCTTTCAAAACTCTTCTAATTTTTATTAACCAAATTATCCCACGTCCATCTGAAAGTTTCCAAAGTACGGGCAACTGGCAGAAACAACACACACTGGTTGGTAATAATGGAGCCAATCAACAGCAGTTTCTCCTTCCTGGCTTCAGCAGGCTGTTTTCCCCTTTCTACTAATATCCAGACTAATAAAACTTTTATACACTTCTTTTTCCTCACACAGGAGCTATTGCACCTAATGGTCCAAACTGTTTTTCTCAGTAACACTAGAACACTGCAGAAATGAACAACAGTAGATCCCATGGTAAACTTACCTGTGGCAGGATTTTTACTCGGCAGAAGTAAAAAGGAATAGGATATGAGCAAATTTATAATTATATTTAGCATTCACTATAGGTAAAATTCAGACCTCTGTAACCTTTGAAATACCACTGTACTGATTGCTGCTTTTTCTGTTGGAGGGAGAGAAGAAAGAGGTTTCACTGCATTAATTAAATTGGCTTGGAGCTTTCTGGAGGTCTCCAATAACTTGTTTAATTATAACTTAATACTTCAATCTAGCCCTTGCAAAATTGAAATTTCTCTCCTAATGCCTATGTTTCATACTTATTCTTTCCCTTTTTCCCAAAATACTTATAGAGGCTCATCTAGGTTGTGAGGTTACTATACATCAGCAGTGCCTCAGCCAGGAAAAGTGTTTCATATATAACACCAACATTTTTTGTACTTCATTTCTATAATGCAGGCTTGTGGGTTACAAAATTTATTGCATCAAGGGCCAAAATTTCAGCAGTCAGCAGCTGACGTCACTGTATTAAAAAGGCAGGCACATACATGTGTCCACATTCATAGAATTCTGGCTCCACAGAGTCAATGGAAGTTTTGCCATTGACTTCAATGAAGCCAGGGTTTCACTCCAGGTATCTAGGACCAGTCCAAGCTTTTCTGCACCACTTAAAGCCATGCAGTTGGAGTGAAGAGTGAAGAGAAAGCAAAGCAGCAGCATGTGGGCCGTACCATAGTGGCCGTACCTAGGCTATCATGCAGGTTAGCAGGGTTGGAACAGGGTCAAGTGATCTGTGATTGTTTGGATACACTGGCCTAACACCCTAATGTAAAAAGAGCACAATGTGACTGCAGCCACTATTCTTATAAATTAGAATAGCACAAGAGTAGAATTCATCTTATGCACCTCCTCTCACCTCATAAAACATCATACAAAAGCTTCTTTTAAACTAAAGGAATCGTTGCACTTAGGGAAGCAAAACAGTAATCTAGAGCAAGCTGGTAACTAGAAAACTGGTTTGGCATAACACAACTTCCTAGTTTCTGTAAACCTGCCACAGTATATAGTGAAATATATAGTAAACATGTCAATGAAATTAACATTTATTTTGGAATGATGGTTATATGTAGTTCTGGCATCTCTACTTCATGTCTCCATACTAAACAGTAATTAGTTTTACATCCATATTGGAATCCTTTGCAACGTTATGAATAACTACTTTCATTTTCATAGTTGTATTTTAACATAATGGTACATTCATACATTAATAATTTAGAATGAATTCCTGTACTATTGCATAGTATTCACTCTACTGGTCAATTTACTAATCCTGATTATGATTCCTATGAACACTAAATAAAATATTGATTAGCAGACACCTTTATGAATGTTAACATTTTCACTCTCACTCCATAGTTTCCTGCAAGAATGCAATAAAGAATGACATTTACAGAAGACAATATACAATATTCTGTGGTAAAACTTGAATTTCAGAAACTCTCAGTCTAAAGGTTTTACTGACTGTAATATATTCTCAGAATACAAGGCTTTAAGAGATAAAAAAGAGGACATTTCATTTTTGTTCTTTGCAAATGTTTCTGTTTGAATGGAATTCTTTTCTGAAGCAAATATCAAAAAGAAAGAGTTCGAATGACATTTCCTAGTACTGAACAACTTAGATTTTAAATGTACAAATTCCTGTATATGAACTTTAAAGCATCACAGCTTTAATTGATGGTTTCAGCAGTCAATCTAATGTTCACACCAAGACGGAAGAGAGAGGGTGAATCATTCCTCTCTGTACAAACAACCTTTGTATAGTTTCATCTTTTTCTTTCAACAGGTCAGATAGAGAGCTAACTATTTGCTATGGGGACAATTAGCAAATAAAATGATTTCAAAAGATTGACAAGTATCTTAATATAATGAAACCTGAAACAAGAAATTTGAAATACTGAAGATCTCACAACATATATTAGTCTGAATCATTGTATAAATGAAATAATTAGGAAAGCCTTTATAAAACATTAGTTTTAATTTTATTATGGAATCACAATAGTGGAAATGGACAATGATGGAATGATTTACTCTACACTTAAGATCTATATTGAAGTTTACACCCTTTTATCTCTCTGGGAGGAAGCCTCTGTAGGATAAACTGAAGTCAGGAGTCAGCATTGTGATGGGTTTAACAAGACTTGGCAATGCATATGCAACAATCTGATTATTGACAACTCACAGGCTTCTGGACTTGGGAATTCACAGACATTTTAGAAAAAAAACAGCACTCTAGTGGCTTAAATGATAT
This sequence comes from Terrapene triunguis, assembly GCF_002925995.2. Lineage (NCBI taxonomy): Eukaryota > Metazoa > Chordata > Testudines > Emydidae > Terrapene > Terrapene triunguis. The sequence continues at coordinate 34,472,151 of NW_020664562.1, read as the reverse complement.
CTAGTGATCTTTGATCTTTATAATGATATCCCTTGATCATCAATCTTTTGAATAGTCAAAGTAATGGATTTTAAATATGACAACCATTTCAACTCTGGGAATCATAATCTCACATGTGGTCTCTGAACTATTTCACCATTTGGAAGTACAATGGAATTACAAAAAGATTACTGAAAAATGAATCAACAGCCCTGTCTTTTTTCCTAGGCTGCCAGTTTAGAATAATTAGCCTAATTTCTGTGGATTTTTACATAAAACCTGTAAATAATTATGATAAATAATCATAATTATTAGCAAAAATGCCCAACAATAATAAATACAATGCAGAAAGAATATACTTTGTGTTCATTAGCTTGGAACTAATAATGCAATGGTTCTTGGGAGGATTATTCTGACAAATCTGTCCATTAATCAGCCTCTCCTCACTTCTGAGAGCAAACATGAAAATTAATTTATTATTCCTTGATTTAACTAAAAGAATTATCCAAAAATCACATACTGAACAGTTGTCAAGTGAAGAGGTTTTTGGCAGACAGATACTAGAATAAGAGAAAGCAGCAATAGAATCTCACCATTGAAATAGCTTAGAGTCTTCTGAACTGTCTGATAACATGAGTCATTAAATTTCATGTCAGAGCATGGTCTTAAACCTCACACACACACTTTTGACATTGCACATTAAGGCAAGAGAGCCAAATTAATCCTTATATTTTCATCCGGTCTGTGTTTGCCCGCTATTCTGGTCACATAAAGTAACATCACTAAATGAGAAAATGAAATTATTTCACACCATAAGGTAATTAATTGCAGGCTTGCAATTCTTTGCACTGGAATGGCAACTATATAATAATGTAATAGAAGGATTTCTGTTACATAAAACAAGAAGATGCTGATTACAAACTCTATGCATTCAAATAGAATATTTCCCTTATCAGTAAATTTTAACAAACATTCTATCCATTTTTTTCTTTGTAGAAAATATTGTACTTTTTTATTATACAAAGAATGCCACAAAAGTTGAATTTCATAATTTCATTGTTGTTAATGGTATTTCTTCAAATACTTTTAGACTAGTCCAAACTGGGTATTACCCTCCTAAGCAGGATAATTGGAGATTTTGTAGTTTCACTGTCCCAAAATATGGGGCCTATGTTCCTGCTAAGTAAACTAGGAGCAACTATAGGAAATTATGAGGAACCAGAAACAGCAACACATTTCTTAACACTTCAGAATAACAAAGTGGAGTGTCTGGGTATGACAAAACCTAACTGTTACTGTAAGAAATTACACTTAGGTGATGAGCTCTTTGGAGTAGGGACCATCCCTTGTCTGTCTGGAAAGCACCTAGCATATACTATTATTCTTATCAGAGAAAAGGAAGAGAACTTCCAAGCTCACAGTGAACAAACTGGTAAAATAAAGGTTTTAATTTAACCAAAAACCTTCAAAACAGCAAAACTCTAAGGCCTGGTCTACACTACGAGTTTAGGTCGAATTTAGCAGCATTAAATCGAATTAAGCCTGGACACGTTCACACGGCTAAGTCCCTTATTTCGACTTAAAGGGCCCTTTAAACCGGTTTCTTTACTCCACCTCCGACGAGGGGATTAGCGATAAAATCGGCCTTAGCGGGTCGGAATTGGGGTAGTGTGAACGGAATTCAACGTTATTGGCCTCTGGGAGCTATCCCACAGTGCTTCATTGTGACCGCTCTGGACAGCACTCTCAACTCAAATGCACTGACCAGGTAGACAGGAAAAGCCCTGCAAACGTTTGAATTTCATTTCCTGTTTGCCCAGCGTGGAGAGCACAGGTGACCACGCAGAGCTCATCAGCACAGGTAACCGTGATGGAGTCCCAGGATCGCAAAAGAGCTCCATCATGGACCGAACGGGAGGTAAGGGATCTGCTCGCCATATGGGGAGATGAATCAATGCTAGCTGAACTCCGTAGCAGTAAACGAAATGGCAAAATATTAGAAAAGGTCTCCAAGGCCATGAAGGACAGAGGCCATAACAGGGACGCACAGCAGTGCTGCGTGAAAATTAAGGAGCTAAGGCAAGCCTACCACAAAGCCAGAGAGTCAAACTGAAGGTCCGGGGCAGAGCCACAAACATGCCGCTTCTAGGCGGAGCTGCATGCCATGCTCGGGGGTGCAGCCACCACTATCCTAACCGTGTGCTTTGACTCCTTCAATGGAGAAACACACAGGGAAGCGGGTTCGGGGTACGAGGAAGATGAGGATGAAGATAATGTAGATAGCTCACAGCAGCAAGGAAGCGGAGAAACCGGTTTCCCCAACAGCCAGGATATGTTTATCACCCTGGACCTGGAACCAGTAACCCCCGAACTCACCCAAGGTGTGCTCCCAGACCCTGAGGGCACACAGGGGACCTCTGGTGAGTGTACCTTTGTAAATATTACACATGGTTTAAAAGCAAGCGTGTTTAATGATTAATAATTAATTTGCCCTGGCAATCGCGGCCAGTACAGCTACTGGAAAAGTCTGTTAATGTGTATGGGGATGGAGCGGAAATCCTCCAGGGACATCTCCAGAAAGCTCTCCTTCATGTACTCCCAAAGCCTGTGCAAAAGGTTTCTGGGGAGGGCTGCCTTATCTTGTCCGCCATGGTAGGACACTTTACCACGCCAGGCCAGTAGCACGTAGTCTGGAATCATTGCATAACAAAACATGGCAGCGTATGGTCCCGGTGTTTGCTGGCATGCAGACAACATCCATTCCTTATCGCTCTTTGTTATCCTCAGGAGAGTGATATCATTCACGGTCACCTGGTTGAAATGGGGTGATTTTATTAAGGGGACATTCAGAGGTGCCCGTTCCTGCTCGGCTGAACAGAAATGTTCCCTGCTGTTAGCCACGTGGTGGGGGGGAGGGGTGAAGTGATCATCCCCGAGAATTGGGTGGGGGGGGGGTTAGTTGGGTTTGTGCTGCATGTTAACCCGGAAACCGCAGCTCCTCCTTTTACATTGCAAACCCATTTTAAATGGCCAAACCAACGGGTGCTTGGTATGGGAAATAAGGGCGCTACTGTTTGAAACCATTCCAACATGTTAAGAAGGTTAAAACAGCCAAAAGACTGTGGCTTACCATGGCTGCCTGCAAGCCGAAATCCGTTGCCTGGCACTGCGTGAGTGATCTCTCACACCAAACCGGCAGGCCCTCAATATAAGAGGAAAAATGCGACCTTGTAACGAAAGCACATGTGCTATGTAATGTGAACAGCAAAATTTAACGTGAAAGAGTGTACCCATTGTTCTCTAAAATGTGTCTTTTTTAACCACCTCTCCCTTCTCCTCCACCAGCTGCAAATGTTTCTCCTTCACAGAGGCTAGTGAAGATTAGAAGGAGAAAACGGCGGACTCGGGATGATATGTTCTCGGAGCTCCAGATGTCCTCCCACGCTGACAGAGCACAGCCGAATGCATGGAGGCAGTCAATGTCAGACTACAGAAAAGCACAATATGAACGAGAGGAGAGGTGGCGGGCTGAATCGCACGATGAACAGAGCAAGTGGCGGGCTGAAGATGAAAGGTGGCGTCAGCTTGCAGACAGAAGGCAAGAGTCGATGCTCCAGCTGCTGGAGCATCAAACTGATATGCTCCAGCGTATGGTTGAGCTGCAGGAAAGGCAGCAGGAGCAGAGACCGCCGCTACAGTCCCTGTGTAACCAACAGCCCTCCTTCCCAAGTTCCATAGCCTCCTCACCCAGACGCCCAAGAACACGGTGGGGGGGCCTCAGCCACTCAGTCACTCCACCCCAGATGATTGCCCGAGCATCAGAAGGCTGGCCTTCAATAAGAGTTAAAGTTTTAAACTGCAGTGTGTCCTTTTCCTTCCCTCCTCCCCCACCCATCCCGGGCTACCTTGGCAATTATCCCCCTAGTTGTGTGATGAATTAATAAAGAATGCATGAATGTGAAGTAACAATGACTTTATTGCCTCTGCAAGCGGTGCTCGTGGGGGGGGAGGGGTGGGGGGGTTGGTTTACAGGGAAGTAGAGTGAACCGGGTGGGGGGGGCAGAGGGTTCATCAAGGAGAAACAAACAGAAGTTTCACACCATAGCCTGGTCAGTCACAAAAAAGCCCTGCTGTCCTCTTCTAACCGCCCTGGTGTCTGGCTGCGCGTAATCAGCGGCCAGGCGATTTGCCTCAACCTCCCACCCCGCCATAAATGTCTCCCCCTTACTCTCACAGATATTGTGGAGCGCACAGCAAGCAGCAATAACAATGAGGATATTCTTTTCGCTGAGGTCTGAGCGAGTCAGTAAGCTGCGCCAGCACGCTTTTAAACATCCAAAGGCACATTCCACCACCATTTGGCACTTGCTCAGCCTGTAGTTGAACAGGTCCTGACTACTGTCCAGGCTGCCTATGTATGGCTTCATGAGCCATGGCATTAAGGGGTAGGCTGGGTCCCCAAGGATCACGATAGGCATTTCAACATCCCCAATGGTTAGTTTCTGGTCCGGAAAGAAAGTCCCTTCCTCCAGCTTTCGAAACAGACCAGAGTGCCTGAAGAAGCGAGCATCATGTACTTTTCCCAGCCATCCCACGTTGATGTTGGTGAAACGTCCCTTGTGATCCACCAGGGCTTGCAGCAGCATTGAAAAGTGCCCCTTGCGGTTTATGTACTCGGTGGCTTGGTGCTCCAGTGACAAGATAGGGATATGGGTTCCGTCTATCGCCCCACCACAGTTTGGGAATCCCATTGCAGCAAAGCCATCCACTATGGCCTGCACGTTTCCCAGAGTCACTACCCTTGATCTCAGCAGGTCTTTGATTGCCCTGGCAACTTGGATCACAGCAGCCCCCACAGTAGATTTGCCCACTCCAAATTGATTCCTGACTGACCAGGAGCTGTCTGGTGTTGCAAGCTTCCACAGGGCTATCGCCACTCGCTTCTCAACTGTGAGGGCTGCTCTCATCCTGGTATTCTGGCGCTTCAGGGCAGGGGAAAGCAAGTCACAAAGTTCCATGAAAGTGCCCTTACGCATGTGAAAGTTTCGCAGCCACTGGGAATCGTCCCACACCTGCAATAACGGTCCCACCAGTCTGTGCTTGTTTCCCGGGCCCAGAATCGGCATTCCACGGCATGAACCTGTCCCAGTAACACCATAATTTGCACATTGCTGGGGCCTGTGCCTTGTGAGAGGTCTATGTCCATGTCAATGTCCTCATCACTCTCGTCGCCGCGCTGCAATCGCCTCCTCGTCTGGTCCTGGTTTTGCTTTGGCATGTCCTGGCTCTCCAGGACAATGCGCATGGTGTTCATGGTGCTCATAATTGCCGCGGTGATCTGAGCGGGCTCCATGATCCCAGTGCTATGGCGTCTGGTCTGAAAAAAGGTGCAAAACTAGTAACTGACGGAGGGAGGGAGGGAGGGAGGGGCGAGTGATGACATGGCGTACAGGTACAGGGAATTAAAATCAACAAAGGTGGCTGTGCATCAGGGAGAAACACAAACAACTGTCACACAGAATGGCCCCCCCAAAGATTGAACTCAAAACCCTGGGTTTAGCAGGCCGTTGATTTCACAGAGGGAGGGGGAAGCAAATGAATACAGGACAAATCTATTTTTTACATCTTAAGCTGGCAGACAACGGTGCAGCATGACTGATAGCCCTCAGCATCTTCGGGGTGCTTGGCAGAAAATACTGGGCACTTGGCAGAAAATAGCGTACTACGACTGATAGCCATCATCGTCATTGGGAAGGCAGTGACTGGGGGACATACGGAGTTTCAGCCACTGCAGTACAACGACGACGGATACCAGTCGTAATACACCATCTTCTACCAAAAGGCAAGGGGCTGCTGCTGTGTAGCAATGCAGCCCCACGTCTGCCAGCACCCAGATCGCCGATGAAGGCTACCAGTCATACTGCACCGTCTACTGCCAAAAGGCAATTAGCTGCTGTTGTGTAGCAATGCAGTACCACGTCTGCCAGCACCCAGATGACATATGGTGATGGTGAGCTGAGCGGGCTCCATGCTTGGCGTGGTATGTTGTCTGCACAGGTAACCCAGGTAAAAAGGTGAAAATCGATTGTCTGCCGTTGCTCTGACGGAGGGGGAGGGGCCTGACGACATGTACCCAGAACACCCCCCCCGACACTGTTTTGCATCATTCAGGCATTGGGATCTCAACCCAGAATTCCAATGGGCGGCGGAGACTGCAGGAACTGTGGGATAGCTACCCATAGTGCAACGCTCCGGAAGTCGACATTAGCCTCTGTACTGTGGACGCGGTCCGCCGACTTAATGCACTTAGAGCATTTTACGTGGGGACACACACAATCGGCTGTATACAACCGATTTCTATAAAACCGGCTTCTATAAATTCGACCTAATTTCGTAGTGTAGACATACCCTAAGGCTGTGAGATAACCATGTCTCTACCTGTTAGAGAGAAGCAAGTCTGGTGAATGGTAGCTCTATAGGAGGACACTGATGTTCCTGCAGTTTTAACTCCTCAGCATTGGAAGGAAGGGAGATTCTCTAACCCAGACTAAGAGTAAACAAGAGAAGTCACTTTTTTTAAAGAGCTGATGAAAAGAAGGGGGGTCTAGTTTATTAAAGAAGATATTTTGTCCTGATTTCTGAACCTACACTGATTCAGAATGTACTACAGTAACACTTCTCATCTGAGCTATTAAGTGCTGCATATGAAAAGAATAAATGTTTACATTACACAAATTATTTTCATACTTTAAAGATTTAAATAATTTGCATTTATGAAATTATACAGCAAATATTAAAAGTGTGATCAAATATAAATTTGAGGATTTTTAAGCTGTGCTACACGTTATGAAATTTGCTAACAGAACTATATGATTATTATACAAAAAAATGTTACAAAAATTTGTAGGTTGCAAAATTAAGCACTCAAACATTAGGAAATGCCAAATTTAAGATTGTCCATGCAATCTTAGTTCTGCCCAGTTTTACATCCATCCTATGCTTGACTGAGACGGGGTCCTTTGCAAACAAATAAAATGTGATCATATAATTACAGAGTGTACCATAATGCATATGCACAAGGGGGTAGAATGAAGTTTGCATGTGTAACTTTAAATCTGGCATTTCCTCACTTTTGAGTGCTGGACTTCACAACTTAACTGATGCTCTTTCAATGTAGGTTTGTTTATTTATTTTTTTTTAAAAGAAAAAAAAATGTGAAAACTAATTATATTACATGTAACAACAGCCTTATCAGCACAGTTTGAACCCCAAATCTTCAGCTTTACAACGCAGACTTCTACAGTTTAAGATACAGTATAGAGAAATTACACTTTGTGGCAGCAGGACAAAGGAAAATTTCTTTCTTATCCGTGACTTTTCTCCATGTCAGACAGTCTGTATTGCAGGGACAGGGCGCACAGCCCACAGAGCAGACTGTTAGACAGGGTGTGTCTGTGACAATTCTTATCCCAGAAGGTGGGGAATGGGCTACTGCCACTGTGTGTTGGGTTTCAGGGATGGGTTTGGCAGAGCCAAGCCCAGCTCAACTCTTTCTCTTTTCCTGTCTCCAGAAGGTAGGGCTCCTACCCCAAATGGTGCCCTGAGATCGGGAGATCGTCCGTTAGGGCCATGTGTTCATGGTCAGTAATTAGATTCGTATGCCGCTAAAGCATTCAGTAGTCTAAACACTCAGCACATGTTCATAACTGTACCACCTATTTTAACAATACTGCCACACAGGTGAGTCAGACTCATTTCACCCATGTATTTGTCAGGATCCAAGTGAGGCACGGGGATCTTAGCATAAACTGGCACCTGGTTTGCCAGCATCATAGATGTAATAGAAAATGAGATCATTTGTAGAGAATTATTAGCTCGGAAGATATAATCTAATGGAGAACTATCTCTCTGCTATAAATTTTTAGATATTCTATAGAAAGGTTATAACCCTCCATTAAATTCTATGGAATTTTTAGAAGTACCACTCAGGAAATATAGGGTGGCTTCAATGTCATTCAGGAGTGTTCATCACATTGCCAGCATGGATCCATTCTGTGTTAGAACTCCACATCATTCTCCATAAAGGTATGTAAGGGGGCTGTACTTTAAACATTGGGAAACTGAGTCATTTCTGCTGGTAGAACCCAGGGATCCCAGACATGGAAAATCTGCTGAGATTGGGGATACAATGCAGTGCAGCAGGCAACAAAATCTCCTCTTGATTGGGGGCCAGTTTGTCAGCACAGCTCAGAACGGGAAAGAGAACCTTTCCTAGAAAGCATCCAGTGTCAGAGCTTTTATGGTGCCCCATACATAGTTTAAAACTGCCTTCTCTCCCACAGTGAAATACAATTGGCCTCCTCCAGGGATGAATGGCTCTGCTGGCACAGTTGTCACTGAAGGAGAAGAGATTACAATAAATATTCCCCTGCAACCTTCAGGGTGAGTCAAACAGATTCAAGAGATGCAAGGGGCCTAGTGAAGGAGAAGAGCCTCAGAGATGGATAAGTGTAAGTGTATATACACTTTGCCATTTGCAATAATCAGAACAAACAGAATAATAACCACCATTTGCCTTGCTTCCCCCCATGCTTCTCTTTGTTACTATGCAAGCTAGCAAAGCTTTCAGTTTTATGGTAGCTCTCCATGACTGGACTCAGCAAAAATGTCAAATTTCAGAGTTAGTCAAGATTAGAAACTGATTTTAAAAACACTACTAATGTCATTTAGGTGGTTAAAATAATTTTTGGTGCTTAGTTTTTAGTGAATATAAATCTTAGATTACACTGTGAACAGAAGAAATCACTATGAATATTAAGATTATCCAAGCCCTGAACTGAAATTGGAAAGAATATCTACATGGGATTGTGGACAAAACCAAAATAATATTTCATTATTTGATTTAACAGATTTAATAAATCTGGCACTCTCATTACAGTGCATTGAAAAGCAGATGGACAGTTCTTCATAACAATAATAGGACTTACATGTTTAATTCTTTGTACACTTCTCCGAAAGTTTCTTCCAGGATAAAATGGTTACTAGTCTTTTGTAACTGCTGTTCTTTGAGATGTGTTTCAGATGTATGTTCCATTCTTGGGGGGAGGGATAGCTCAGTGGTTTGAGCATTGGCCTGCTAAACCCAGGATTGTGAGTTCAATCCTTGAGGGGGCCACTTAGGGATCTGGGGCAAAATCAGTACTTGGTCCTGCTAGTGAAGGCAGGGGGCTGGACTTGATGACCTTCAATGTCCCTTCCAGTTCTAGGAGATAGGATATCTTTATTTATTTATGCGCCTGTGCACAGTAGTTGGACTTTTTTCTCTCATTGGTACCCATCATGGTGGCTTGAGTACACTCTGCTGCTGTGCACCACTGTATGCCACTATAAAGGGCCCAGCCACTCCCAAACCCTCTCAGTTCCTCCTTGCTGGACACCTCTGATGCAGAGGGATAGCATGGCTGGTTGTGGAGCAGACATGTGTAACACAGCTCATTCAACAAGTTACAAAATGTTAGTAACCATTTTTTCTTCTTCAAGTGAGTGCACACACATTCCACCATGGGTGAAGTAGGAGGAGGAATTAAAGTTCATATGTACACAGACTGGAATACAACTCATCCAAATTTAGCATAGTCTCTGGAGTATTGATTAATGTCATAATGGAATGAGAAGATGTGAACTGAAGACTAGGTTGCTGCTCTACAAATCTCCTGGATAGGGACTTGAACAAGGAATGCTGCTGAGGCCACTTGCAGTCCAGTGGAATGTGCCATTACTTTGCTTGACAGGGAAATGCCTGCTAGATCATAACAAACACAAATGCAGGAAATAATCCAAGCTGAAATTCTTTGCGAAGAGAGATTGGGAAACTCTTCATTCTGTCTTCTATGGCCATGAATAGTTGGGTTGATAAACAAAACTGTTTAGTCCTGTCTATGTAGAATTCCAGTGCCCTTTTAACATTTAAGATGTGCAGACATTTCTCCTCTCTATAGGCATGTGGGTTTGGGTAAAATATAGGTAAGTAAATTGACTGGGTAATATGAAAATTGAATACAACTTTAGAGAGACATCTCAGATGAGGTTTTAAGCACACTTCATCCTTCAAAAAGATTGTATAAGAGGTTCGTATGTCAGAGCACACAGTTCAGCCACCCTCCTGGCTGAAGTGATAGCTACTGGGAAAGCCACCTTCAGAGATAGGTGCAGTAAAGAGCACGTTGCTAGAGGCTCAAATAGTGGCCCCATAAGCTTCAACAAAACAAGGTTTAAGTTCCAGAAGGGACATAGGTACCCTTATTTGAGAGTAAAACTTTTCCAGGCCCTTCACAAATCTGACTGCCATATCATACAGACCGGTTACCTACATGATGATGGAAATCTGATATTGCTGTCAGATAGACCTTGACAGAAGAAATTGAACCTGTGCTGTTTTAGGTGCAATAGATTGTCCAGGATATGCTGGACACAGAGGCCTGCATTGGCAAGACCCCAGACTTACAATACCAAACAGAAAAAAAGCCTCCATTTTGATGGTAAGCATCTCTGGTATAGCATTTTCTACTATTAAACTTGCTCCAAGTGAGAATCATCCCGAGGATTTAACTATGGAGCCTCCAGGCCCATAGGCACAGGAACTAGGGGTGCAGGGGGTGCTGCAGCACCCTCGGGCTGCCGGCCCTGCATGCCCAGGGTCCCGGCCTCAGCTTGGGGGGGGGGAAGGGTGAGTGGATAGGGGTAAGAGGACTGGCTTACAGCACCCCCACTATTAAAAATGTTCCAGCTCCATTGTCCAGGCTATTAAATGAAGGACCAGCAGGTTTGGATGGAGCAGTTGACCATGATCTTAGAGGTACACCACATGTAGTGATAGGTATGTGTAGGACCCACATTGCTTCTGATGATGAGCTTGGAGAGGTTGAGGGGTTTTTTGAAGGCCAGAAGAGGGAGTTCAGGAAAGATTTGTTTCAGGATGAGGTCCCCATCGAGTATGGGTTGTAGTTTTATGATATCCCGCAAGCTCCCCACAAAGCAGGACATACCAACTCAAACCAGCACCAGACTCTGTCAGAACAACAGATGCAAAACCTCCACTACTACAATGATCAACACCCTCACAACACAGCTTTCAAGAGCCCTGGGTCCTACACGTGACTATCACAACATGTGATGTACCTCATCTAGTGCACTAAATGCCTGAACAAGAACTATGTGGTTGAAACCAGACAATCACTACACTTTTGGATGAACTCACACAAGAAAATGATTAAAAAAAAAAAACTGTGGGTGAACACTTTTCACAAAGCAATCACTCTGTATCTGACCTATCGGTCCCCATCCTCAAAGGGGACCGATAGGTCACATGCCAAGTGTCACATGCCAACACTTTCAAAAGATGAGCTTGGGAGCTTAAATTCATAACTTTGCTGGACACTAAAAACCATGGTCTTAATGAAGACACTGGATTTATAGCTTATGACAACAATCTGTAACTCACTAAGTCCTCCTACCCCCTTTTGTCCTATGACTACAGGAGTGTTAATGGGCCACTTCACCTTGAATGGTCCCTTAGAATATGTGCTAACAACTTATGCTAAACTATCTGTTCCATCTTGTATTTAGCTGTGACACACCAAGTACCCTTCCCAGACCTGAAGAACAGCTCTATGTAGCTCAAAAGCTTGTATCTCTCACCAACAAAAGTTGGTCCAATAAAAGATTTTACCTCACTCACCTTGTCTCTCTAATATCCTGGGACCAACATGGCTACAACAACACTGCATACAATCCTGCAGTCTGGCATGACATCTCCGAGTGTTCCATCAACATGCCTGGTGACACTGCAGGGGTATCTAGATGGAGCAGGCATTCATACAGAAGCAGGAGGAGGAGGAACTCTACATCTATAATCCCTATTCTTCATTTTCTTCAGGTTCTGCCAAGGAGCAGGGGCAGAACAACAGTGGGTCTGCTGTGGGCGGAAATGCTTTCTGGATGGGACAGGAGTGTACAACCCCAAAGACTTCGAGTTGCCCACCTCTGCCCTAGAGTCTCTCAAGCCATGCATTGTAGAGTCCGTTTACTCCGAAAACAGCAAAGACCCTTCAAAGGGCAGGTCCTGTGAAGTCTGTTGCAACTCTTGTGAAAGTCCCAATGATTGCAGCCAAGAACTCATGTGCATTGCCACTGCAGAAGCCATGGACCCAGCCACTGAGTCCACTATATCCAGCACAGCCTGCAGTGAAGACCTCACTACAGATTTCCAACCAATGACTTTTGGCCTGGGTTAAACAAATGATTCTCAAAGAAAACACTGATAGAATCATTTATGTTGAGAGAAAGTCTAGTGGGACAATTGGCCCTTTACATTCACCAGGGCAGAATTGGTTTCATGATCCTGAAACCAGTTTTACTAGACGGATATTAGGTCTAACCTTGGCATATTGTTTGTTTGCATTCAGTTTGATTGATCTGTATCAGTGACATGTCCTTTTCCTTATTTACCATTCCCTCATTTTTGTGTTGTCTGAAAACTTTGTAAGTGATTATTTTGTTTTCTGCCAGGCCATGATAAAAATGTTAAATAGCACAGGGCTGAGAACTGAACCCTGCAAAACTCCCTAGAAATATGCCCACTTGATGATGATTTTCCATTTACAATCATATTTTGAGAACTATTAGTTAGCCATCTTTTAATCCATGTAATGTGTACATGTTAATTTTATACGGTTATATTTTTTTAATCAAAATGTCGTGTGGTACCAAGTCAAATGCCTTACAGAAGTTTAAGTATCTTACATCAACAATACTATCTTTATCAACCAAACTTGTAATCTCATCAAAAAAGATATCAAGTATTATCATTATCATATATGGACTATATCATCTGTTTTTCCCCCAAATACAGAACAGAAATATTTATTAATCTCTTCAGTCTTTTCTGCATTATTATTGATAATTTTATACTTAATTTTAAGCACGTGAGTAATATCATAGACTTCAGATTACTGAAATACACATAAATGTTTGTAGAATTGGAGGTATAGTTTCTAAATACATTATGGCAAAAATTTTCAAAAATGGAAACTGAACTCAGGCTCCTAAAACAATACTTTGGCAACCAAACAAGTGGTCAGATTTTCAAATATCATTAGTATGCAACAGCTCCCTCTGAGGTACTTTTAAAAAAGCTGACCACTTGCTTAGGTGCATAAATATGAATTTAGGAGCTTTACTTTAGGGTCCAGATTTTGAAAAATTAGCATATATATGTGTGTGTATATATATATTATGTATGCATGTATGTATTACACATGTGCATACAAATACACACATTTGTTTTCTGCTCTGGACTTCCTAATGTGTCCTGATTTCTCAGTCTGCAGATGGCACTCTCTTTGGGAAATAAAATGTCTCAAGATTTATATTTTACACAGAACTAAGCACATTGCCAATGCTTAAAAATATTAAAAATATTATCACCACTTTGCACAGTGTGTTGTTTTTTGTTACAAAATGTCCCTTTTATCTAATACTAAAAGGTCTAATCACAAAAAGTAAGAGTTTGAGTGCAATAAATGCAATAGGTTTATTTCTATTTTCATAATAAATTTTAAAAAAAAAATCCTGATACAATTATTCAATTTTTACATGAATCTGGAATTTTATTTGCTTACATTTTTAGTTATACAGTTTCAGTAGTCTCTTGAGACTCTGTACTCCATTTACAGACAACAGTAGGGTACCTATTCATACATTTCATACTGAGCGACTTACTATGTATCTTAATTAAAATAGAAACAACAACAAAACCCTTTGAATACTCTCTTTTTAAAGACTCGTAAGGGTTCGTGATGAGGTTTTTTTTATCCCTTTATATCCAAATTGAGTTAAATTTTATATATATATATATAGATATATAATTAGTTGTACCTGCTAGAGGGGAAATCACATTTCTATAGGAGTCATGTATGACCACAATTAACCTGAAATTCCTAATGTCCTCCTAAAAAAAAAAAAAAAAAATCAAAACATTTAATTTCAGTTATTTTTGAGCTATTTTTGAGCTCAGATCTATTTAAAGAACAGAACTGCAGTAATGTACAAGATCAAGAAAAAAACAAATTCAAATGCATTACAGTACACTTTTCTAGTGAACTTGATTATATTAGTGGATTTGTTAAATGCTTTAGGCCTAGATGCTTAGTGGACTTCAATGGAGTTATGCTGATTTACACCAGCTGAAGATCTGGTCTTACATGACTACAGTGGCTCATATCTCAGATACAGTGACTAGATAGCAACTGTGAAAAATCAGGACGGGCAGTGGGAAGTTACAAGCACCTATAGAAGACAAAGTCCTGAGTATCGGGACTGTCCCTATAAAATCGGGACATCTGGTCACCCTAACCGCACGAATACAGAACACAGTATCAGACAAGTAAGAGTCTTTATGCTGAAAGTCCTCTGAGTCTCTGTTCCTCCCTTATGATTCACCAATCAATATTATTTAATCAAATCTGCCCAGGATAATGTTTTGCCTCTAAATATAAAAATGCAGAAATTATTGCCCCATGCAGAAAATTTTGACAAAAGCATCATCTTTATATTTTTCCAATGTGTACTCTCTCTTTTCATTGCTTTCATGTCTTAATTTTCCATCCAGCAACACTTCAATGGGAATTGAAATGTTAACTTGCTATGTTGGTCCTCTTAATGTTAATATACAACTTCAGTACTGTGTTTCATGAACCTTTGAGTAATATCAGCATATTGTCATATGACCAGATGAAAATAATCATATATTCACTACTATGCCTAATATGATCAGAACTATGGAATACCACTGCAGATAAATCAACCAAACTCCCAAGAGAGGCAGTATGTTTTTGCATATATCCATCAGCAATAGATCCACACAAATAGCTAAATATTATTTACAATACTCAAGTCAAGTTAAGATTACAGTAAATGATGAGCAAATCCAGGACTTCAGAAAGAACAGCCTCTGTGTTGTGATGAAAACGGAAACCGCACTGAAATTATTTTAGAAATAAATCTAAGCGCCTCTCTACTGTTGCCCATTTGCTATGTAAGGCATAAGTATAAGTTAAGGCAGTAATGTAATGAGCTTACAAGTCTCAAGGCCTGTAAGACAATAGCTTATCTAAACTAATCAAGGCATAAGGCCCAAAAAACCTTATGACTAAACTGCTGACAGGTAACCACAAGATGCCAAGTTATAACAGCTTGAGATATTTTAAGTTTGGATATCTGCTGATGTTCCTATCACACGAATGCCATGGTAACTAATGGGGGAAGGTGGATGAGGTAATATCTTTTATTGGACCAACTTTCATTGGTAAGAGAGACAAGCTTTCAAGCTCTGTGTATGCTTGAAAGCTTGTCTCTCTCACTATCAGAAGTTGGTCCAATAAAAGATATTACCTCACCCACCTTGTCTCTCTAATATCCTGCAACCAACACAGCTACAACAACAGTGCATACAACATATGGTAACTAATAGGCCTATATGCTAATGACCTTGAAATAAAAGCCCTAGAAACCTCTGGGAGACGAGAACCCCAACATTAGTAGGGTGAGGAAATACAGATGAGGAAAAGGGGCTGGCAACCCATACTGAATACGCATTACGTATAGTGGCCATCAGTGTAACACATTATAAAAGCTATATCCTGGCCTGCATAGCTTGGGACATGCCAGGAGGACTACCACTGGTGGTGATGATGATGAGGAGGAGGAGGAGGACGACGACGACGACCTTACTGGGTTGGACTGTTTGTGACTTGACTAATTGTTCTAAATAAAAACATTAAAAGAACAGAAAACCTTTCCGAAATGTAATTATTTCCTTTGTGCACTCAAGGGTCCTCATCACTGTAATAATGCCAATACTTATGGGTTTGATCATGAGGCAGGACCCTGCCAACCCACAACGTTAACTGGGATTTCCAATTGATCAATAAAATTAATAAACAATCCATAGATCAGGCAATACTACATATGGACACTCAGGAAAATAAATCAAAATTAACTGAGGGTGTGAATTTAAAGTGGATTAGGTAAACTGCATTAAACCCCGGTGTAGACACTCTCCTACAGAATGAAATTGGTCTGAATTCACTGAATTAAACTAAACTGAATTAAGGCCACTTCAATTCTGAATGAGTGTGTCCACACAGGGACTTAATGCAGTTTAAGTAATCCACTTTAAATTCACACCTTCAGTTAATTTTGATTTATTTTCTTGAACATCCCAATGTAGACAAGCCCTTAGTTACTATTTTATGACATGAAGTAGGCATGCATAAAAAGTTCTGCACACTTTTGTAAAAAAAATGGCTGGGAGGAACATTTTTTTCTGTTTCATTTTGCTGGTATTTGTAGAACCTCCCCCTCTCTACACCTTCCACCTCCTCAAGAAAAAACTATCCCTTGTATGGTTACTGTTTACATAGTAAAATGCTATTTCCGTATCCTCGTGGACAGGGGATTATTATGGGAATAATAATACAGTTGATGGAAAACTTTGGGACAGGAGAAAACTAAGTCTAGAAGGTTAAATTATTTTAAAGTCTAGTCTCATATCAAAAGAGTTCTAAAACATTCCAGGCAATAGGGGTTAAGACTAAAGGCAATGAGCCTGGTAGTTGTACAGCAACAGTAATAGAAGCAAGTGAAGCTCAGCATCACTTCAAACTCTAATGCTGCTGTCATGACTTTGCTTATGCATCCCAAGCAGTCTAACCTACACAAACCGTTCGTTAGAAGCCCAGGTTTGAGATCCAGCGGCAGTAACTCTAATTAGTGTTAAGATCTGAAGACTGTCAGATAGGGGCTAGTCTGCTGTCACAGTCATTGTCAAAGAAATAATAATAGTAGGGCAAGAGGCTTTGGTACCACAATGTGATGGCTTACGTATTACTGGTGATAGAGATGATGCTTAAAGTCCAGAACTGTAGATTGAATATAATAGAGAAAATAATTCCCAATCATATCCAGAGCATTATCAGAAGCCATTTAAACTGACTGGTTATAGACACTAGGCATACATGTTGGGCACAACCAGCCTCATAGATATATTTGGGTTATGTATATTTACTAGAACTGGGTGAATCATTTCTAACAAGCAATCTGATGAATGACATCTATTTTTATGTTCATGGATAATCTGTGAACAGACTCTAATTTTCTCAAATTTATTTATTATGGGTGAAATTCACCCCAGGGCAGAAGCACAGCATAAATACTATGCACCATTTAAGTCTTATTTAAGACCTATCTGGAGGCTTAAGTGGGACTTATGTGGCATGAATAGGCTTTGAGCTGACCTTCTTTGTAGGGATGGATTTCACTCTATTTGACATCAGTTCCAGACATGTTGGGTACAATTTTGGCAATTAATTCTGTAGTTCATCTGCAAGCTGTTTGCTCTAATCATGCTATCTCCAACTTGTTTTTATTGGCACTCTGGTCATGTGGATGTTTTTGTTCTCTGGTTTGAAAACCATAACATTATAATTAGAGTTCCAGTGTAATACCAATGATGAATCCCAAATATGCTCTCAGTGAATTATATTTGCTTACAAGCTTGATGTTTCAGTGAACATATCTGCGAGTAAACTTACCTGCTAAAATGTTCATCAGAAGCTAACACTCCCACTCAGCACAACCTTGTTTTAAAGTGTGAATGAAGCTTTTGGAAAATTCAATGCAGTATTTGCCCAGCTGCAATACTATTATTAATTTTGAATATAGAAAGATAAACAACTTAATCTAGCCTCCTAAAGGTGGCCGCTTATCTTGCTTTGAAACTGGGAACTAATTCCTCACTGTAATTTATTCTGAATTCTAGACACCAGCTATGTGTATTGCTGGGCACACAATTTCCTTCAAATAATTTTATTCAACAATTTTTTTCTGGTCCTGAATGATCTGTGAAGATGTTGTGATGTTTAAAAATTTGGTTCCTGTTCATATTTGCTCAGACCTTCAGCATGAATAATTTTCAACCTTTGGATTGCATATGAACTGTTCAAGGCAAATATTTGTTGGGCCTTATTAGACCTGGTTGGAAATTTTCCATTGGAATGATTTTTCTGATGGACAAGACCCTTTTTTGCAAAATCAACATTTTCCATGGGGAAATTTAAATTTTCCCAATTAAAAGAATTGATTTTCAATTAGGAAAATCAAAATGATGGCTCCCTGGCTGTCTTCCTGGAAGGTGCTTGTCAATTTCACCTTTTGCCTGCAGGAAGAAAGCAAAATAAATAAGAGCATTAAAGACAGGCAGCCAGGTAGCCAAAGCCAACTGGGTAGTAAGCAGGGAGGATGAGCATCCCAGCTCTGTCTCCCCTCACTGGCCAGCTGCCTCTTTGGCAGCAGAGCTGTGGGAAGGTGGAGAGCCAGGGTAGTGATGAACCTAGGGTAAGTGCTCTCTTTCTTGCAGCCATTCTGGAAAGCTCTTGTCGATTTCACTTTCTCTGCTGGGAGAAAGTGAAATTGGCAAGAGCCTTCCAGGGGGGCAGCCAGTAAACGCAAAAAAATTTTTTGAATTTTTCTGGCAATTTCTTCTTGACATTTTTTTTTTTTTTTTTGCAGTTTTGACTTTTCAGTCTGATTTGGGATGAAAAAATTGCACAAATGCTTTTATTTGGGTGGGAGGGTGAGAGAGATCCATTTTCTGGCCAGCTCTAGATATTATTCACTATTCATGCTGTGTATTTGTTCATCTAAGTCATATGATATTGTATCTGTCCCCAGCTGGATCACCTCACCCATAAATATCTTTCAAAATATCCAGGTGAATAAATCTGTGGCTTAAGAATACAGTATGCATTTGCATTAGTATTCAGAATGCTTTTACTTTCTGTGAAAGATAAATTCACATCCTTAAGCATTAATGAATAAGTGGATAAAAGGGAGTCACAATTACCAGCAAAGTCAATCAGCAGATTTTATCCACAACTGGCAAATTTTGTTGTTGCTGTTTTCACCTAGCTAACTGTGTATCTTCACCAATAGCACATTATTTTGCAGTGATTCCAATGACACAAACCTTCCTGATTTAATATCCTTGCCCACTCTAGGTTACTTCAGGTCCCATATGAAAACATGTTTTTGTTTGGTTTTCTCCTCTCCCCATGGGCAAAAAAATAATGTTATATAAACATGACCTTTAGGCCTTGGCTTCTTCAGGAAGCTTGATGTGCAGGGACGGCAGGGAACTGAGGGGGCCAGGCATGCAATACATATAAGTGGCCTTCATGCTGATGCCACCTGTCTCTGAATCTTGGACATTTTTTGAAGGGGAATGGCGGGAGGAAGGGTGCAGGGGGAGAAGCAGATTGTTTAGCCTCTTGTAGCTTCTCTCATCATTCCCCAAATCTTGCAGTTGGATGGGGATTTGTCCAGCCCCCAAAATAAATTAGAGAAAGATGAATTTATGCCTAGCTTCCCATGATCCCAACAGGCCATTACAGCAGCTGTGCAGGGCTTCTCTGGCCATGCCTCCTACCCAGAGGCCTAAGAAGCCCAGTGTGAAATCACAATGGTAGCTCTTTATCATTTGGCAATTCCACCAATGAATGGGAATCTTTTGAGGACCAAATTCTTTGGGTTTGTGGCTGTTTTGCTACTCCATGCATCCCCTATTAAAGACCATAAGTTCTCCTCCAATCCATACCAGATTTTTATGGCTGTCTCAAAAAAAAAAAATGCCCCCCGAAACCCAAAACAAAACCCCCAAACAAACAAAAAACCCAGAAAAAACCCAGACAATCAGAAAAATGCCATTTTTATACTCAAAGTGTTCCAAGGTGTGTGTGGGAGGGGAGGGGAGGGGGGCTTCGAGTGGGCAGAGGCTCTCAAGGCTAGACCTATGTCTAGCATCTGTGCTATTGCTTGTCCTAAAGATTGTATAACAGGGCCCTGTAACAGATCGCGGATTCAAACCTAAATTCATTAATGTCAATGGGAGTTTAGTCATTGACTTCAGTGGGAGCACAAGCAGCTCCATGACTCTTTCTTAGAGTATTAGGCATTGCCCTCTTATCTAGAATACTGAGCACAGAGTCTTTTCCCTATCAACATGATTAAACACTTTGTTTTTCTCTGTGGATCCAGATAATCCTGTCAGACTCAATGCTATCAGTGTTTACTCTACAAAAATGTTATTGCTAGCAGGTAGTAATATATCCTTTTGAACTTGCTTGGTTTCTTTTATAGTTGTGGTTGTTCAAGTGGATTGGATATTTTCTTGATTCTTGTAGATGCCCGTGATCTATTTCCAGAACTTTTCTAAATTTTACCAGAGACTTTCTGTGTTAGATGAGCTGCTTTTTATTATGAAAACTGTCAAATATTTAAATTGTTATTCTGCATCTGATCATTTTTCATTTCTTCTAATCTGTAGCAATCACTCATCTTGCAATACTGATGTCATGTTCATTTTTATTTACACATAACTTTATTCTAAAAGAACTCCTCTTTGTAATAGAGTAATTTAAAAACCATGTACAGCAATGCAAATGTCTCATTACCCATAAAGAAGGGACTTGCTAAAGAAATCCAGAAAAGTTAACAGCAATCTTAACTCATTGACTACATATCATTGGTAACCCCACAGCTTTTTCAAAAGATGTGGGCATTCCTTTAAAATTGGTAACAGAAACCAAAGAAAAAAACTCTACCATAAACCAGAGTTCAGTGAATAAATAATAATGATGATTACTAATAATTTATTCAATTTAGCAGAACACCTCAAAGTGTTTTACCAGCCTCTTAATGGGTTAAGGCTCACCACACCTCTGTACGGTAGGGAAGTATTACTGCTGTATTTCAAAGTGGCCTCTCATTTTGGGTGCTTCATTATCTAGGTGGCCAACTTGAACTACTACTTGAACACCGACTGAGGTGGAGTCTAAATGACTTGGCCAGGGTAGCACACGATTTTTGTTCCACAATGTGGAATAAAAGCCAGATCTGCTGTCAGACCTATGTGTTAACCCTTACTGTTAATGGACACTCCCAGACACATAAGCCAGTAAAGGCCTTGGTCCTGTAAGCAACTGAAGGCTATAATGGGAGTTTAAGGCACTCAGAACCCCACAGGATGAAGTCATTAGTGACTGTCCTGATTAGCACAGAATACATAGTGCTTGTAGAAACATTTTTATTTAATTATTTCTTTTTAAAATAAGCACAGTAGAAAGCAATAAACTCCAATAACAGAGCAGGGAAGACTCTAAAGAAATGCAAAGGCCATTCATTGGGAAGCTAATACCAACAAACCAGAATTCACACATGTTCACTACTGGGTTAAGTCCACCATGCATGGGTGTAACTGACAGCAGGATTCGGTGCACTGAACGTATAAATATAAACTGTTCAGTATAATCTTACAGTTTTGTATAATAGAAAATTTTGGCAGCAGGAGGATAAATCATGCCTGATCTTAAAAGCAAATTTTACAGAAAAAATTGTAAACTAAATGTAGTTTATTCGAGCAAGCAACTATCTATTGTTGCTAACGCAAGATGAGACACCTTGTTTTTTTATTATTTGTTTAAGACTTGGTAGGAAATTGGCAGTAGCATAAAACTGCAATACCTTAAAAAAGTTGGAATTAACACAAAAAATAAACAGACTTAACAGTGACATTGCATGTTCACAGACAAGATGGCCACAAACTGCTCATATTTCTGACCTGATGGATGAAATCAGGATTCTTTCTTTTTCAATGAAAGTTTAATACCTGCTGAAAAAAAAAGTCAATAAAACGGAGGCAGCGTAGTTTGTCTTAAAAGAAAAGCAGATTAGTAGGCCTGGTTTTAACACAGAAAACCAGACAAAATATCCTCAAAATGAACTCTTAAGTGACCCTGGATGTAATCCACCTCTCAGATAAAAAACTTAACAAATCACTAAAGAAGCATATCAAGCATTTTCTGGTATGAACTGAACTATGAAAAGTCATCCTGGGTAGACCAACAAATGACTCATGAGAATCAGTATGAGAAGCTGTATGTACCAATGCTATGACAGTGGTCAAAAGGACACTAGGCATACATGTTGGGCACAACTGGTTATAGACACTAGGCATACATGTTGCCATGAAATTATTGTTTACAATCCTAGAGTCAACTAATATAACAATGGAAGATAAATCAAAGTCTGACATTCAGAGCAAAACAGCAGTGACCTTTACATGGACAGTCTCTTTGGTGGGTTGAATTACAGAATCATAGGAATTAAAGATTCGGCACCAAAATGACACCAGTTTTCACACTCACTCTCTCTCTCACGAACATTTCCACTCCTCCTTCTATGCTGATGCCTATGCCTGGAAGAAACACTCTCTCTAAACGTATTGTCTATCCCACCATCCTCACTCACATCCCTTCTAGAAACCCACTTCTGATGTGAAGCCTATAAGACATGAACCAAAAAAAATTAAAAGAATAAAATAAAATAGTTCAAAACAAAGTACAAGAAATAATCTATTCTTACGTAATCATGGCCACCCGTAACCCCTTCTTTGTTCTTTCTCTCTCGCTGTTTGGGTACAGTATAAAATTTATATTTTTGTGCCAAGCTCTTTCTCCAATTATGTGTTCTCTGAGGTGCATAGCAAACCTTTTGCAATAATACAAAAATATATAAGACTTTTATATTACAAGAGATGATGAAACTCTGGTCATCCTGTACAACTTTCACCAATACTAAAATAATGGTCACCAAGATCATTACTGGTCACATAGTACTAGCTCTTCTCCTTGTTTCCAGATGATAAACTACATTAAAAGAAAGATACAAATACAAGGGATACATCTCCATTATTAATTTTCCATACAAGTACCTGCTGAGTTTGCCATTGGATGTTATATGACTATAAAGCATAGAGGCACCAAGGAGCTTATAGTTAGGGGATTTCACTATAGGTTAAGATTGGGCGTATTAAGCTTTAACTACTGAATTGACTAGCACAGGAAGTGCCGTGAAAAAATCAGCCTTTCCCAAAAGTTTGCACATCATCGTATCTAAGATAACCCAGTTTTCCCAATACTTAGAGCGGGAGATATTGGTGGCAATGCTGGCAAATGTTGACTTATTACGGCTTCTTTTGTAATATCACTGCATACTGGTTTAATCAAAGATTTTTAAAAATTCTAACTGAATAAATTAATGCAATTGGCTGGAAACATACTATAGCTCTTCTTCAAGAAGGCCCTGCTTGTTTCAAAGATGTATGACACCTCTCTCCCCCCATAAATTACAGTATATTATAACTAAAACATATTACATATGGAATCCATTTGGGCAATAAGGGCCTGATCCAAAGTCAATTGAACTTAGTGAGAGTCTCTCCATGTTCTATGAGCTTTGGATCAAGCTCTAAGTCTTCTCAGGAATATGCAAACATACGGGATCAGACAGGAAAAGTATCAGAGATATAATATGCTCCACCTCTATAGAGTTAATTATATTATAATGAAATGGCTGAGCAGTAATAGATCAGCAGAGGGTAGGGTGACCAGACAGCAAGTGTGAAAAATCGGGATGGGGTGGGGGGTAATAGGAGCCTATATAAGAAAAAGCCCCAAATATTGGGACTATCCCTACAAAATCAGGACAGCTGGGCACCCTAGCAGAGGGCAATGTGATGAAACTGCAAAGGGTAAATCTGCTGCTGCTTGCCTGGCTTCTGGCTGGAGGTTGATAGGGCAGAGTGATGAAGGCATCTGTTCCTGGTGGTTCCTCTGGGATGCTGGGGGGGATTTTGTGACTAGCTGTTTGCATTTGGAGCTATCATGGTTTAAAAATAACACGACTCATGTCTAAATAAACAAACAACATATATCTGACTCCATGACAGCAATTTTTCTTCAACAATGGATAGAAGCCTGCCACTAGGCCCTGAAGTCAGCCTCTGCTTAGCTGAGGGGTAACAATATTACACTATACATCAAAATGTAACCTCATGCCATGGAAAAATTAGGTAGATGTAAAATTCACCAAAGAGTTGCAGAGAATAAAGAAATTCTGTGGGTTTATCCCCCACTAGTGCTAATGGGAATTACCTGTGCAAATCTCTTACTCCTCAATAAAATAAACCCTTTTTTGAGTTCTAAAACTGTACCCTTTTCACTAAAATAATGCTAGGCTAAACTATTAGGCAGTTTATGGAGTATATTTTTCTTTTTTAATAAAAACAAGTCTATTTTAAGTACTTACATGGAGCCCATTACCATCAAATCTGAATGTCTCACAATCTTTTAAAATTCATTTATCCTTACAACAAAATTGTGTTAGGAAAATACTACTGGCCCCAGTTTACATATGAAGAAGTGGGGCATAGACACTAAGGAACAGATTTTTAAAGGTATTTATGTGCCTAAAGATGCAGATAGGCACCTAGCAATATTTTCACAAGAACTAGGTGCCTAACTCACATTGATTTCCAGGGGAGTTAGTCACTTAGGTGCTCTGAAAATCCCACTAGGCACCTATCTGCACCTGACCCTCAGGGATTATCCAAAGCTATGGCAGAGCTGGAAATAGAACCCAGTTCTCAAGACTCCTAGGCTAGTGCCCCCTAATCACTGAACTTTCTTTCCTCCCCGAGTTTGTTCACTGAACATGTTTCCTGAGATGACCCAGCTATAGGTACAAACCACGTGAGTTGCAAAATAAAGGTATCACAGATTCAAGGAAGAAGATGAGAGATGTAAATATGCCCCTTAGTTGTCACTTATCTAAAATATATATTTGTAGTTTGTCTTTTCCGATATATTAGTTCCTCCGTTTCTTTATTATTTTTAGTTGCTTTTCTCTGAATTGACTCAAATTCATGCCTAGTTTTCTATAAGTACGTGTCCCTAAATTGAATGCCACATTGTTATTCACATCCATATTCACATTCACCAGATATGATTGTGGTGCACCTTGGGGAAAATGATTTGGGAATGTGTAAAGGGGTGGACTTAATGCTCTGAGCAAAGAGGGACCTGAGGCAGATCCTGGAACGTTTTCCTGGAGTAAAAATTGTGTTGTCAGCCATGCTTCAACACAGGGCCTGGTGGGGAGCTGTGAGGCCCACCTCAGGTGAATAAGGCAAGGGGACATGTGAACAAGGAGGTGGCCAAATGCCTTGGGACCATAGGAGGGTCGGTAATTTTGCATCCTGGCATAGCATATAGGGCACCAGAGTTATTCTGGGAGGATGGGGGTCACATTCATCTGTCAGACTTGGGTGCAGACACATTTTTGGCTGATATTAAAGGGGGCATTAGGAGATGTCTGGGAACCTGACTAGGTTTGGCGAGGAGACAGCCAAGCTAATTGCTGGTGCTTTCTTGTGGCAAATGTTCAGTACAGGCACTCCATAGGGAAGGTGTACAGTAAGGACTTAAAAAGGAGTTATTGGTTAAAGGAGCAGAATGGGCAGGGATGGTGTTCAAGGCTCCTATGTCTGGTATGGTGGGGAGCCAACTCCCCTTTCCATAACGCTCGTTCCGGGGTGGTGGTGGTACGGTGCCAGCAATGGGTTGGCTGGGGGACCTGGATGGAAAAAAAGAGGGGTGGTGGTGGAAGCCCTGCGAGTAGATATTGAATGAACATGGAGTTATCTGCACTGTACACTTTTATCTGCTGGGTAGTCCCAGACATCTAATAATCAAGTTGCGGCCCGATTAAAACTATGTCATTTGTCTCCTGTCCTTCTTTTGGTATAGTTGGACAATGACTGCTCCATACCTTTAAGAGTGGGGGCTGTTCTATATTCCAATCTCAGAGCTATATGGGAAGAAATCAACTCACTGGTTTGACTTATACCTCTTCATACTCAGTCCAAAATCACTTTGGCCAACACCATGTGTAGCCCTACACATCTGTGCTGCGGAGCCTACCTGGGCTATCCTCATTCCATGACACAGCACAATGAGCTATTCATTTCCCTTGTTATTGGATGAGAGCAATCTTTCAGTTGAGGCCTTTGACTGTTTTTTCTCTCTAACAGGGATAGATCTAACTTTCATTAAAGTCAGTGGAAAGGCTCCCGTTGACTAACTGCTGTCCACTAATGTTCAGAAGTCTCTTTTAATAGATTTCAAGGCCAGAATAAACCATCTAGTCTGACCTCTTGCATAACACAGGCCAAAACATTTCCTCTAGTAATACCTATATCAAGTCCTTAACTGCTGATCGAAGTTTTTAAAATGCACATCCAGTCTTCATTGAAAAAATTCAACGTTCAACATATCTATCACTAAAAATGTTGGGTGGGAAAACAGAGGCATAGAGAAGTGGAGAAAACTGCCCAAGGTCACATAACAGGTCAGAGGAAGAGCCAGAAATAAAACCCATGTCTCCTGACTCCCAGTCCTGTGCCTTATCTACTGCATGACACTTAGCTGACCCAACTGTTTCCAAATTTTCCTTTCACACTGATTATTTTATTTCAGTTTTTTTTTCTCCAGGTACATCAGCATACATTTTTGCCAAGTGGAACTTTAAAAAAAAATTATTATTACTGACATCTATTTCTAATTTCACTAGAACCCTTTGTCTCATATCCTTGTACCCAAAGGTGTTAGAAATACCTTCCAATTTAGTATCAGCTACACATTTAATTAATTTTTTTATTCCCTCTTCCACAGCATTAGTAAAGATTCTAAAGAAGACTTGCCCTAATATTCATTCTTGCTTCATTCCACTGTTCACTTCCTCCAACTCAGAACATTGTCATTTGCAGCAATACCCTTTGAGATGAACGATGAAAAGTTTGTAATACACTCCTTACTTGGAATGCTTATGAGGACAGATGTAATTCAGGCAGAACCCTCTTTTTGCCAGACTGTCAATGTTCCCAACTTAATAGCTAGGCTATAGTATGTTTCTCCCAATTTCCAGTGTCTTCCAAGAATGTTGTAAAATTTAAGTCCATCAAATAATTCTTGCACATTTAGTTTATTTACTTGTTGAAAAGTTGAAAAATTTCCACATGTAAGAATTGATCTTTGTTACATTTTAGAGGAGTTGTACTGTCCTGAACTTGGGCTTTGTTAGATTTTCTATATACAAATACATACACATTTTCTATGTAAGTACCTACAATACAGTACCTTTGCTCCTGCTGGAATTCTGCAGCCCTGCGCAATGCAGAATTTGCACAGAATTAATGTTCCCCACATCATTTTATTTTTTCATGCATAATTTGTGATTTCCACCAAAATGCTTCCTTTTTCTGGTTTTGCATGTTTCAAATGTATTAGTTACATATACACATAATGTCTTTGCATACACATAAGCATTCCTGTGTGAGCAGCGAAACTCAATGTAAAAACCTCATGGTGTACTATTAAATTAAGTTGCTCATGACATGTTTATGAAGCAGTTCATAAAATGTCAGGACAAATATCTTCCCAAAGTAGCCAGCTGGGTCCAGATGAAGTTACCAAAGGGCAAAGGGATATTCACTCTTTTGTACAGGCTGGAACCATAGGCCTTCTTGATGGGTGCAGCAGTCTCACTTGTACCATACAGTAGTACTTCACCCTGGACTCTACTCTGCATGTGTCTGACCCTAGAGGCACCATCCTCCCTTATCTATTCCCTGCCAGCCTGAACCCACCCCCTCCGCTCCCACCTGCCACTGCACCCCTTCCCCAGCACTCCCATGTCTGGCATAGGGGAGCACATACTGAAGGAGGGTTGTGTGGCGAACCATGTACACACATACACACCCCAACACCCCCCTACACACACACACACTCGCCTGGTACACACACACACACACTCACTCCCCTGGGTCTCCTTTCCCCATGCTAACCACCCACTATCCTACAACTAAACTACTGCTAACTCACCAAGCCCCCTCCCACTACAGTGGTGTGACCCATAAACCTTACAATACACACAGAAACTTTAATTTGGACAAGACATGACAGACAGACACAAAACAGTCCTTAAGGACACCACCACTCTCTTAGGACAGGTTGTTACAATACTTTTGTATAATGAGTTTGTTTAAATGAAATATTTAATTTTACTGAAACAGAAAACTGTCAACAAAGATACATCAAGTTCTGTATTAATCTGTCTAGTAAGAAATCTATTTGTCAAAAAATATTTCCTGAATCTTTTTTGTTGTCTGTGTTGTTACAGACATACTTGCTGACAGGTATTTTGAAATAAAATACTTGAAACTGGCATGATTATATTATGTTATTTTGACAAATAAATTATGCAAAATTTTATAATATTGTATGCAGAATTTTTAATTTTTTGGCACAGAATTTCCCCTTGAGTAATCTTTATTTTATGAAGATGAAATCAGATTTTGTTCTTGTGCTAATGCCATGTTCAATATACTTGTTCAATATATTTCTCTCTGTGTAGTCGTCTACTTCCTG
>NW_020664562.1:34424012-34438733 GCF_002925995.2 Terrapene triunguis | reverse complement strand
AACATAACTGTTTTTCTTTTTTCTCTCAAGTGCAAATATTTCACTAGATTTTTTAGGAGAGAGAAACAGAGAAGTCCATGTTATTAAATACAAACATATTTATTGAAGAAAATGCATTTTTAGAAATAATGCTAAATGTTTCAGACATTTTGTATCTATTTTTCAGTCTTCGGTGCAATGTAAGGTTTGTAGACTAGCTTTCATACACTTTAAAATAAAGAAGAACAATGTTCATAGAAATAATACCTCTAACAGACAATAACAATAAAAAATATTGATGATGGCTATGGGGTGAGATTTTCAGTCACTGGTCTCCATTTTTTTCAGGTATAATTTAATACTGGCACAATTTTGGTGCACAGATTAGATCATTTGTATGGTTAAGGTCCTAATTTGCAGATGCAGTCAAAGACTAAAGAGCTTGTCTACACGTCACAGCAAAGCACACCAAAGGGGCATGATTGGTAAAGCACACTAACATGTTACGCTGTAATTGTCCGGTGTAAACACTGCTGGCACACTCTAAAACAGGGATCGGCAACCTTTTGCATGCAGCCTGCCAGGGTAAGTCCCCTGGCGGGCCGGGCCGGTTTGTTTACCTGCCGCGTCCGCAGGTTCGGCCGATCATGGCTCCCACTGGCCACGGTTCGCCGCTTCAGGCCAATGGGGGCTGCGGGAACAAACAAGCCCGGTCCACCAGGGGACTTACCCTGGTGGGCCGTGTGCCAAAGGTTGCCAATCCCTACTCTAAAAGGAACCTAGTTTGCCTTGATATAGTCCCGTTTCAAACAGGACTACGTTAATGTGAACTAGGTATCTTTTTGAACATGCCAGCAGGGTCCACAAAGGACCATTACAACATAACATATTAGTGGGCTTTAAAAATCACACCCCTTTGGTGTGCTTTGCTGCACGGCGTAGAGAAGCCCTTAGACATCATAACAATCTAAAATTTGAATACAACTAATTGTAAGGACAAAACTGAACCTGAATCTATTCGCACCGATAATTGTACTATCACAAAATCCAAGGCCCAGATAAGGCTAGTTTGAAAATATAGTCCATAAGAACTATATTTCATGACTAAATATCATGTTAAAAGAGACGGTGGCAGAATTGTGATATCTGAGGTAACCCAATGAATCTTTTTTATTTTATTGTATGAATTCTGGATTGATCCGTTCGTGTTTTATTTTTTGAGTAGGGGTTGGGTCAAGTTGTGTATACAAATCTTAGCTTCTGCATGAGCAGAAATACAGTTGTGAAAAACAGAGCATTCAGAAATTTTACAGGCTGGGTAAAGACATGTCTGAAAATATGGCCCTGATTTATAGGGCAAAAAGTAACAGACAGTCACATTTTATGCAGTTTATAATATACTGAATTATACCTAACAAAACCCACAAGTCCTTTCCAAAAAAAAAAGGTGCCTCAGAAGAATTTTAGAATGGCAGAAATGGTGCACTACTGACATTTCCTGGCCTCTGCGCTCCTTTGTCCACAGACAAGAATATTTTTAACTAATCAAACAATAAAATATAAAATAATTTAATCACATTGTCTGGACAGATTCTTAATATCACAGTGAAAGGTCTAGAATAACAAGCTTATATAAAAGCAGTAGTGATATTAAATATTAAAATAGTGTTAAATATTAAAACACAACCTCTAAAAGATAAAGGGAAATAAAAGTCACAATCTATTCTATTATTTCACTCAGTTTTGTCTCCAAACTCTTTGTAAAAGAAAAGATGTGGGCTGCTCCTGGGAAAGGAGAGGATAGTAGCTAGCAGACGATTACAATGTTAACCCTCAACTTTCTTTTGATTAAAAAATCATATTCAAACATTTTGACTACCACGATGAAGTCATTATCCATCCTTTTCTCCCCCCCCCCATCAATAATATGTTCAAGACAACTGTTTCTTTGGTGAGTGATATCAGACTGGCAACTTATCTACACTTCCAGTACCAATGTCCTCCATGAACAAGTGCACTAAAAAAAGTTTTAGAAAAAAAATAGTCCTCACTATTATTTCTTCTAGATCTTTAGTAAGGCTGGCTGGAAAACAACAATTCCATTTAGCAAAATATTTCGAGTTTCAAAATGTGTGTTTGTTTACATGTGTGACAAAAATGATACATTTAGAAATTTTCACATACACACAAAAATCCTGAGAGAGTGCGACCTCAAAGTAGCCAGTACCCCAGAGGTTAGTGCAAAAGATTTCAGTTTCAACTAAATGACATGTTTTGATGGAGGGGGGGGGGGACAAAACACCTTCCTGCAAAAAAATTTCAACCAACTATTATCTTCAGAGTATTTCAGCTGCTCCAGGTCATGCTCACAAATTTTCCACTAGTAGTGTTGCAAAACAATCAAAACATTTTCTTATTTTATGGAAACAGTGACTATATCGATAATGTCAAAGCGGCTATACACTTGCTGGGGCCTCTCAGGGTATGTCTACACTGCAATTAGACACTCGCGTGGCTGGCCCATGCCAGCTGATTTGGGCTTGGGCTAAGGGGCTGCTTAGTTGTGTTGTAGACTTTTAGGATTGAGCTGGGCCCTGGGTTCTCAGACCCACCCATCTCACAGGGTCCTAGATCCCGGACTCCAGCCTGAGCCTAATCATCTACACCTCAGTTAAACAGCATCTTAACCTGAGCCCTGTGAGCCAAGTCAGCTGGCACAGGCCAGCCACAGGGGTCTAATTGTAGACATAACCTCAAAGATCAGATTGGCAGCCAGTATCTGAAGTCAATCTGGTCGTATTCTTCACAAGACTGAGGGCAACCAGTATCTGAAACATATAGATCTCAGGAGGTCCATATGTGGCAGCGGAGTGTATGACCAGCATTTTAAAAGGAGAGCAAAGGCCAAGGAAGGCCTCAGACAAAATGGGACCATCCAAAGATCACCAAGGACACAAGAGTCACCTGATAGCTAATGTCCAGGAACTGCATGAAGCAAAACAAAGCTTTTTTCCCCTATGATCTGTTTCTCTCCCCGCAGATCTCAGCATCCTATGGTTGATTCTACTCTTTATCAGAAGTAACAGTTGTGTCTCAGCAGACCTGGATCTGGCTTCTTCTGACAGGGAGAGGACAGCTAGCAAGGGAGGAAAAAACACTAAGGTGTTTCCCTAGGATCCTGAAAGGAATGAAAGTTTATTTGAAGGAAGAGAGGGAAAGGAAGCTGTCGGGAATGAGGACTTGCAGCTGGGCCAGCCCAGTCTCCCAGCAGCCTGTGAGAACAGCCTAAGCCCAACAGCAACAACTGATCTCTGACTGCTCTGAGAGGGTTGCCAACTTTTGTTGGACGAATTCCTGGAGATTTCATCACATCACGACCTTTAATTAAAGATTAATCTTTAATTCCTGGAGACTCCAGGACAATCTTAGAGGGCTGGCAACCCAATGCTCTACACAAACACACACACACGCCCCACCCTATGGCTGTGATCTCTCCTGTGTTGCCCTGCTTCTAGCCTTGCTCCAGCCCTGATCCTACCTCGCTTCCCTGCTGTCCAGGTTACTCCAGTCCTGTTCCCCTGCTTGGTTCCTGACTCCAGCTCTGACTCAGTGCTGTTCCTGGCCTGACTGACCCTCCTCCAACCACTAGGCCTGATTGCCCACGCACCAGTTCATGACAGAAGTAGCTATGTGGTAGAGGAGAGAAGGGTTGGAAGCATCAATGAGGGAGGAGAGCCAGGATAGTAGAAGAGAAGATAGAGTCCCTGGACCTAGGACACTTTTGAAAAATTGTCCCTGGGAAAATATGTTTGAATATTACCAACTACTGAAGTGCCTGGCTGTGGATTTAATTATGTTCTTTATTGAGTTTAACATTATGACCTGTATCCTTCTAAACAAGATGAATATAGCTGCTGAAATGTTTCATGTGGTTGGGTGGAATAACCTACACAAACCTTAATAAGAATAAACACAGTTAAATATTGACAGGATAGGACAACACTTACCTCTTCCTCAATTTAATGCAGAGTTCAGAAAGAAAATACTATTGTAAACACCAGAAGGCTAATTTTCAGCACAGTGTGTGGGATTTCCACATGTAAAAGGAGTTGTGAGTACAAGCCATGAAATGTGCAGAAAATTTACCTCCTGACGGCTAAAAGATTTAACATAAATTTCTTCTGATACTCTGTAGTCTGGAGTAATCCTTCAATTTTAGAAGCATATTTCTCAAAATTGGTTAAACATTTTCAATTTTGTTTGTTTGTTTGAAGAACAATATAAGAAAAAATACATTAGAAAAATGGTGAGAATGAAAAGCAAACAGGATCTATAGTCCCTCCCAAGTAATTGTACCTTTCTTAATTTACCAGTGTAACCATGGTAAATAACTACTGCATACTCAGAAAAGCAATTCACTAGCATTAGTCATTCTGATGTTAAATTACCTTTTCACAACCAGTTCGTGAACAATTAAACTATCATAAAAACAGTAAACATTTTTTCTTATAAAGCTTTGAAATATGGTCTGTCCAAACTTCAAAAGGAGTCTTCCATTTATTGGTATACCAGATATTAATGTTCCAAATTACTGACACAAAATCTTCTTAACATAATTCAATCCAAAACCAGAAGGAAAACCATCACTGGAATTATGCTCACTTGGCCACTCAACGACTCTGATCTATGATTCAGCCTCATTCATAAATTATTACAATTTTCACATGTTCCTGAGACACTGAATTTTAAGCCTTATAGATAATGTTTATTTATCGTGTTAATAAATCTGTACAGCAAAAGATCAGCTATATTAATGCTATTTACAATTTTGGGGGACAATTAAGTTTCATTTCAAATAAGAAAAAATGACTGCAGGAACTATCTGCATGGAAAAAATCTGCATTAGAAACAAACATCTTCCAGTGAGGTTGGGGATAGCACAAGTGTCTGGAAGCCAACTTTGTGGCCCCTAGATCAGGAGACCAACTCAGATAACAATTCTGTCTCAGTTTTCAGAAGAGTTTTTATCAGTGTAGTTCTCTCAAAACTGTCTCGCTAGTCTCTAGATCAGGGGTGGGCAAAATTTTGGGCCCAAGGGCCACATCGGGGAATAGAAATTGTATGGTGGGCCACAAATGCTCACAAAATTGGGGTTGGGGTGTGGGACGGGGTGCGGATTCTGGGGTGGGACTGGGGATGAGGAGTTTGGGGTGTAGGAGGGTGTTCTGGGCTGGGACCGAGGGGTTTGGAGGGCGGGAGGGGGATCAGGGGTGGGGCAGGGGGGTGGGGGCAGGGGCAGGGGCTGGGGGGGGCAGGCTTGGAGTAGCGCTTACCTCAAGCGGCTCCCGGAAGTGGTGGCATGTCCCTTCTCTGGTTCCTATGCGGAGGCATGGCCAGGCAGCTCTGCACGCTTCCCCATCCACAGGCACCACCTCTACAGCTCCCATTGGAGCACGTAGGAGCTGCAGCGGGGCCCATGCCACAGCTTCTGGGAGCCACGTGGTGCGGCCCCTGATCCAGCACCCCGGCCGGAGTGGGGCTGAGCCGAGTGGTCTGGCCCCCGACCCAGCGCCCTGGCCAGAGTGTTGGAGCGGGGCCAAGCCGCTGGTGCGGCTTGCAGGCTGGCTTAAAACGGCTCACAGGCCAAATGCGGCCCGTAGTTTGCCCACCCCCACTCTAGATGCAAAATCTCCCAGCTCTAAAGGCACATAACTTTTGGCTGCTGAACACCACACAAAGAAGCCCAACTGAATTCATTTAACAACAATCCTCTCTCCCCTTAACCCAATGGCTCACAAGTCTGTTGGTAACAGCCACCAGGACATTTACTGTCCAGGTAAAATTAAGAGGCACCTATTGTCCTCACCAATTAATGCTACTCACTGAATTGCATCAGTTTGCAGTAGTTTTTAAGATGGGAAACTGGAGCCATCTGAAATGTAGCCTATTTCAATAGATCTTTGTTTTTTAGCACTTTTGCTAGGAGGAAATATTATATATAACCCATCATAAATGTTTTCCTTCCTTATTCAAATGAGTAGTGTCAGACCCATAAATGCTGAGGTGGAGCAGAGCTTCAAAGTTCAGATCTAAAGTGTCCCAAATTCAGGTGTGTTCAATTTTGCAATTCATATTTAGACCCATCTCTTATTAAAGTTTACATTTCTTCTGCAAGCCATTAGTTGCAATGCTTAAGTGAAAAAGGCACACCTCCCATTCCTTGGTGTAAGTATGCTTTGGGATAAAACTGTTTTCTAACAAGCTTTTAAATACATGTATTGAAAACAGCTTGCTGATTACACCTGCATGTATATAGGAGACATTTTATTGATCAAGAATAATAAATGTAATGAGACGTAAACATATTATACAGTTCCCCCACTCCCCCCCCACACACAAATCAGAAGACAGTATGTATGTATGCATGCATCTGACCAAGAAATCAAGTGGATTAGGATCATTCTGAGGATTATAATTTTGTTTTCAAGGCATAAAATTTAGGTGTACCTCTTGCCACTTCAACGCAAGTACAGTAGAAGGTTGTGTTCTATAGAAGTTATAGTTACAAATAAAACTTTCTGTGTTGCTTAGGGCTTGTTCATATAGCTCAATTCCAATTGCTTCAATATTCACACAGAATCAGATACACTGTACGTCACTTCTCCCAAAATGAGGTATACTTCAAAATCATCTGAGTCTTCATGACTTTTGGTCCTAATGCCGTTTCCTTTATCATTCCACTCAAATGACTGTCACAAACTTAGCAAAACTTGCAAATCAGAAATTAAATCTGCTTTCTTCACAGCCAAACATCTAGATTTCTGCAGTTAGTTGTGGAAACAAAAACCTTAATATAAAATAGTAAGTAATATTTAGGCCATTTACTACTGAGTAGTAAAAATAATTATAATTAGTATTTAAATGTTCAAAGCCCTTTCCATTATGTAATTAATCCTCACAACATATCTGTGAAGTAAGGAGGTTAGTATTGTTGTTCCTGTTTAATAAATGAGGCAAACTGAGATGCAGAGATGGTAAAGGATTTATTGAAGGCCATACTGCAAGGCAGTGGAAGAGTGATGACTAGAACCCTCTCCCCAGCTCCAGATTCCATGCTGTAACCACACTATGAATCTGCCTGTTTATTAAATAAATTCAGAAGTTAATTAAAGTGGCAGGCCCTGATGATATTGTACAGCAATTTATTAGCATGCAGACTACAAACACATAGACTATGGCTGATTAACAATAGATTATGATAATCAGAATGCCCAAGTGGGACACGAAGTTCCATGATGAATTCTGTTTCCATGCACACTGTCAGATTTCTGCACAAAGCTAAATAAATTTATGCTAAAAAGGGTAAATTCTGAAGTGGGGAATGAACATTTAGACTTATCATACCTATTCTTTGTTGCTTGATTCTTCCTATTTGCCATTGTCATTTATCACTATTGGTTTCAAATTTCAACTTGGTGTCCCCCAAACCTATATGAACTGTTTGCTTCTAACAGCCAATACTTTTTTTTTCTGTGATATATTCCATAGGATAGATTCAGAAGCTGTAATTTCCATTCTGCAGGAAATACTGACATTAAAAAATATGTTCCATATCAAAATTTTCCCTGGAACAAAAATTCCAAACAATTAAGATGTAAGATCATGTTTTATTTAGATAATATGCAAATGTTTCAGTTTGATAGGGTAAAAATCTTTCAAAACGGAAACGTCAAAATGGATTCATTTCATTTTGTCATTTATATTACATGAAAACTTTCAACTTTGATGAAACAGCATTTTCCAATGAAAAACATTCCAACTGAAATGTTTTGACTAGCTTTAGTTATTTAGTCCTTTAGGGCCAAGATCCTAGCTTCAATGGAGCTAAATGAATACATCAGCTGAGAAACGGGCCATTTCTCTTACAGAGTATTGAATATTAGAGAAGAGTGTCTGTCTTTTCATTACATATTATTTAAATACGTTAGAGAGATGAAAATGCACATAGAGAGGGATAAAAAAATTTCTGTACGGTGCTACAGCTACCTGCAGTTGGAGCCATCTACAACAGTTGGTATATATCCACACACACAACAAGTAAATAAGTATGGTCTAATTTACAATAATCATTTGGTTGTGTTAAGATTAAATATAAATAAGTAAATAAAGCTGTACTTCCATATTGTACCATAAAACTCTTTAATTAAGAGCTTAATTAACAATGTTCATTTTGATATAATTTGGGTATAATGCTAATAAACCTACTAATTTTCATAATTCATAAAACAGTCATTGAACTTGATAAATAGAATACTGATTTGATATGAGTTTTAATATATGAGCCATAAAGACTTAATATATTTTGACCATTCATGTATTTTTTTGATGGTATGACAATGTAAATTGTTCTGTGTGAACTTTCAGCACTCCAAAATCTATAACACTGTAATAAAATGTGCCAAAGTAAAATGATCTTTTTTCATGGTTTTATATTTTGTTTCTTACTTTTATCACAAACTCAGATGCAAAAGCCTAAGGAAGCACTCCAGAACCATTTTAGAAGTTGTACACTCCCTAATCTACCACAGAAAACAACTCTTCTGAGTCCTTGTGTGGAGTTTTCAAAAATATGTATTTTATAGTGCACTACTTACTATTTCTTTATTTTTGCATTTTTATTAGCTCAGCAAAAGCTATTTAGACTAAATTTCCTTCCAACCTGTCCTAAGACAAGAGAATTAATGGTTGTTTTGCTCTTAGATAGAGTACTGTCATGGCTCCCTATATTCAGGCAGGAGATTTATATAATAAGCAATCATCAAAGGACAGTACTGGGCAGATGGAGAAAGTGGAGTTCCTGAGAAGCATTTTCAAAGTGGGTGCCCAAAAAATAATATTGCAAATACAGACGAGGTCTTTTTCTTACTTCCCATGCTTACAGTGCACTTGCATTCCAGCAGTTATGTCTCCTTTGCATCCTAAGAGTGTTACTGTCTCTTTAGGTTCTTTTTCCTCGTTCATCACCATGGTATCCAAATACAGTTGTTTGAGAACCTCTCCTGTTGACCAGACAGGGCATGCACCAACTATCTGTAGATATTGCCTGTGCTGATATAGCAACTAATACAAACTTACCAGGGCTTTGGAGCTGTGCTCCAGCTCCCCTCCAGCTCCAGGCAAAAACCTGCAGCTCGGCGCTCCAGCTCCGGGCTCCGCTCCAAAGCCCTGCTTAATACAAACACCGCTGACATGTATGAACCCAGAGATTCAAGGGGGGTACAGGAATTTGCATAAGAGCAATCCCAGTAGAGGGATTCCATCAGCCATGCCTAGTGAATATATGAGTGAGAGCTCTATCCACTCAATGGGGATTTATTTAGGATGCACTGCATGTTGGCAAAGAGGCCATTTATTGCCATGTTAATACTGAATGCAACTGGTAAGAAACAGCACTGGGGCTATTGTGGACATGTATTCCACATTGCAAGGTACAAAGGAAATGCCACTACAGGCATGGTGAGACTTGCCACCTGTAGGCCAGGCCATACACCAATCTCACATAGCAATAGAAAAGATTCAAGCTAGGATGGGAGAATGCATGAAAATATTCCACCCAGAGATGGTTGAAAAGTGAAAATACCACACCCTTGAAAAATCTTTGCAAGCCTGTCTTCCTCTGTTAGAGGTAAACATTTCAATTTTATGGAAAATTTCCCATCACCTTTATTTCCATTTCTGTACACAGGAGCCCAATGAAGCAGGACTATAGGACAAGGCAACAACTTAAATTAGGCTGGATGTTCTTGTTGAGGTAAAGGGCACCATACTCCTGATGGCTCTTTGCAGGTCTGGTTTTGTTTGTTTTCCTACAAGAGTTCCATGTTCTATTTATAGCTGACAACCTGACACCAGCTTGTGGATATATTTGAGGTGGTCAGCCTCAAGAGAGGAAGCTCAGTGAAGAAGCACTTCTGGAGAATTCAGTTCTCTCAATCAATTTTGTTACCATAGGAGTCAACTGGTCAAAAATGTAATTGATCTCAGTGCAGTACTAGGTCTTCCATGAACTCCTCACTTCAGTACAGTGAGTTGACACCAATTGGTGGACATGACATAAAACTTTGCTACTTCAATTACATCCAGGTAATTTTAAATTGTAGGATTCCTCAGTCAAGGACCTGGCATTGGCCACTGTCAGAAGACAGGATACTGGGCTAGATGGACCTTTTGTCTGACCCAGTATGGCCGTTCTTATGTTCCTCTAACCTACCATAGGAAACTTTCTAGAATCAGGGCCTGCAGCAGAGACAGTCTCTGGGCAATGTAATGAATGCAGATGGCTTGTAGTAGGCTGCCTGATTAGTTGGAGGTGTCAGCAGATTGGTCTTCAGCCCGGAAGCAGCAGCAGTTCAGCAACTGCTCAAAGCATTTGCCCATAGTTATGATAGCTCCTGCTTACTCCTAATACTGCTCCCACCTTGTTCCCAGTCCTCCTACTGCTTTGGACCCAACTCAACCCTGCCCCTGCTTTGCCTCATTCTGGGTAAGCAAGTTCTGACCCTCAGCTCCAATTCTTGACTTTTGACTTTGTCTCTGACCCTTGGCTCTGGCATCTAGCCTCCGACTCCAGATCCGCTCTACTATGATTCCTGATTACAGAGTCCTGCCACTAGGCTGATCACCAGTGTCCCGGTCACTGCAGCCCCAACACAAGCAGTAAGAGAATTAGAATGGATACAATGAGCATGCATTCTACAAAGGCCAATATCTCTCTGACAGAGATAATTGGAGCCCTACAGACCTTGCCGCCCCAGCAGGTGCAGAATGCAATCCTGCCATCTCAAGCCACACCATCTTGGACTCCCAACCCCCCACTCCCTGCGAGCCCAAGATCCCCCTACCTTATAAGTTTAACCATGATCACGACAAATTTTGTGGATTCCTAAATTCGTTTTGGCACCTATTTCCGCTACACCCACAGTTGTACCCCACCCACCAAGTCTAAGTGGGACTGAGTATCAGGCTGTGTACCAGGGAGGCTCTGGCTTGAGTATTTCTGCTCCTGAAAAAAATCAAGCCCGGTTCTGGGACAATTTGAGGACCTATGTGGTGATCTTTGATGATCAAAGTCACAAGGGTGTTGCAAACCGCCTGTGCCTGTACCAAGAGCCCACAATCAGAACCCCTAGGTCTCCTCCAACCTCTGTGCATACTTCCGCAGCATTGGTCAATGATATCAATGGGCTTTATTGTAGAATTGCCACACTCCCAGGGACACTTGGTAATCCTAGTGGTTGTCAACCTCCTAACAAATATAGCATACTGTTCCACATGGGAGACAGCTTGGCTATTTCCGGAAAACATCTTCCATTACCATCGGTTACTGATGGGCACAGCATTAGACAAGCATCTTCAGTTCATCTCCTGGTTCTGGTGGGAATCTGTGAGACTCCTTGGCTTCGAGCCCTCACCTTGTCCTCCTATCACGTACAGACTAACGGGTAAACAGAAAGAGTGAATCAAATCTTAGAGCAGTATCTTTGCTGCTTTTTGAGTTACCACCAGGACAACTGGCTTCTCTTGCTGTGCTATGTCGAATTTGCATATAACAATGCAATCCACACCTCAACCCAACATAGCCCATTCTTTAGGAACTATGGCTTTCACCCCCACTGCCACCCAGACTTACCCATGAGTTCCCCAGTACCAGCCACCACAGATTTAGCCTCTCACCTACATCGGGTGCAGCCAGAGCTCAAGGAACACTTGCAGTCCTCCGAAGAAGCCTAAAAACACCATGAAGACTAAGACTATCAGGCTGCTCCCAAACTGGCAATAGAGGCCAAGATGTGTCTCTTTGCCCAGAACCTTAAATCAAGCCGCCTGCCAAACTACACTATCAATACCTGAACGCCTTCAACAGAACAGAACGGGTAAACTCAGTGGCTTCCAGATTACAGCTGTCCGGATCCTTGTCATAGTGATTGTTTCAGAGTTGCTATTACTTTAAGTGAGCTTTTATTAAGATAGGAATGATACTATTTTAACATTGACCTTAAAGATACTAAACTTGTTTATAGTGTGGTACACGTTTTAATGCAAAGCATAACTTGGCGACAGCTCCTTTTACTCATGATCATACAGCTCCTTTCTCTTCGCTCATATATTATCCCTGAGGTAACTACAGGCATTCCCTATATAAATCAGGAAAGTATTCACTGTATTTTAGCTATCTTTTAATGCAGTTTAGCAGCTGGAAATATAGAGGAGGAACCAGCAGACACAACTCAAAGCCTCTGACCTAAATGATACATTCTGTTGTGTATGCCTATGGGGCCAAACCCTAAGGTCTTTACTCAGGAAAATTCTCATTGAAAGGGAATAAAAGTTTAATCACATCCCACTTCATGTTGCTTTCTGTGATTAGACAGCCTGCAGGATGGCCTCATATTTTTGATTTTTATAAAAATATCTTGGGTGGTTATCTTTTTTGCAAAACATGCATTTTAAGACAGTCCTTTATTTAAGAGGACAGCAGCATCTTACAACAGTTTTTATGAGTATATTGGAAAATAAAAGATATTTAACAGATTTGGTGTATTTCTTTAACAGGGGCTCTCTGTATATTATTTTACCTTTAAATTAATGGGTGTTTTATTCTTATCACAGTTTTATTCCTTTATCATTGACAGTAGAATCCTCTTAACTTGCATCCAGATTAAAGGATGGCTGATTTAATTGTTGGGACAAGGACACACCTAAACAGCATGTCCAGTGCTGTCTACAAGTACCCTAGTGTTGTCATTTAAATGACATGCTTAGTGTTGTCTGAAAGCCTTTTCAGAGCAGTGAATTACAGATTCCAGCATCCCTGATTTATTAGAGCTGAAAAATTTCTCTTATCCTAGGGCTCCACTTCTTAAAATTATTCTGCTGGGGAGTGCAATGAAGGTGCATGACACCAATGTCAGTTCCCTTTGTCAGAGAACAGAAACAAGCAGAAGGCCCCTGTAAGTGCTGGGTGGAGCAGCACATTTAGCAGCACCTCCTACTACATGTCTTTTTTTGAGGATATAGCACAAGCTTTCCCCTGACAATGGACTGCCAGTCAATGCCCTACAGCAGCCTCTCTTTTGAGGTGCTCATACCACTGGCAGCGCTATGACTTTCCAGGGCCTGCACTAAAGGAGTGCAAACAATGCAATTTGATTTAATCCATTCAAAGGTGGTGGGTTTTTTAACTTTATAAAAATACAGAAATCGGTGTTGCTATGTCACCCCCTCCAAATACACATAAATATATCTTTTGAAATTCTGTCTAGACAGTCTAGTACTTATTGCAAAGACTTTCAGAAAATATATATTTACAAATCCTTCATTTTCATAATACAATTTTTTTTTCTTATGTATGGAGGAAGCAAACTGTATAATCACCAACTCTTGGATTTTGCTACAAATTTATCAGAACATGTTGTCTTCATATCTTTCCAGACAACATTAAACCACAGCTCTCAGCAAGCTGTCCTCATTTATAATACAATGCTCTTGTAGTGTTGGCAAATAGGAAATCCCAGAGCTAGTGAATAAAGAGAAAGCTTCATCTACTGTTAACAATCCCTTAGGACGCTATTTATAAAGAAATGGCCTTAGATGCACATGCAAAAATATGCCGTTTCAATACTTGGCAGAAAGGTTATGGAGTTTAGTGCCAATCCTTTTAGAAAACTTTATCCTTATTTTCACTCTCTCTCATACACTGCTATGTTTTAATGCAATGGACAAACCCTGTTCAATTACTTTCAATTTACTAAAACAGCATCTCATTAAAGCGTCTGCAGTGTTTGGACAACACCACTATTATTCAGAAACGTATTGCTTTTTCATTCTTAAAGCATAAGAAATATGCCTGTTATAA
The DNA here is from genome assembly GCF_002925995.2 of Terrapene triunguis. NCBI lineage: Eukaryota > Metazoa > Chordata > Testudines > Emydidae > Terrapene > Terrapene triunguis. The sequence continues at coordinate 34,424,839 of NW_020664562.1, read as the reverse complement.
GTCTGCTTTTCACAGCTCTCTTAAATTTAGTTAATAAACAACACGTTTCTTGCAGTTTGGTATGTCCCAGGCTGCAGCTACATAACATTTCTTACATAATTTGAGATAAAGCAGAAACTTGGATTTTGAGATCCAGGGCCAGATCCTCAGGTGATGTAATACATCATAGAGCCATTGAAGTTAATGGAGCTATGCCAACTTACATAAGTTAAAGACTTGGCCCATTGTGCCCAACATTTGAAAGAGCCCAGTGGTTTTTTCCAGTACTGCTTTGGATTCATCCATTTCACTTATTCTTTCATCTACAATTACAGATGGTTTTATTTACTTTGTCTCCATGAGGAGTTGTGCCTTTCACTGTAATTTTTTCTTCTACATTTATTGGTTACCTGAATAGATATTCAGAACCTTTATCATGTACATACAGAACTCTCTATGCTACATGCTTACTAACTTTATAACTGTTATTTTTATATGCATATTTTCATCTTTATTTAGAACACTGTGGTATTCACCACTCTGGATATGTATATAGGGATATGAAAATATATTTTAAATGTATATTGGAAACCAAGACCAGCTCAACAATAAGTACATGTATTTGTGTATTAAAATAAATGGTCATATATAAATACACCAATAATAAATATAAACAGTCAATTATATAAAAAAATAAATATAAATGCCCTGCAAGCAGAGGGAGCTCTAACCCTTCTCTGAATAGTGTCTAAAGACACTGCATCAGACCCTCAGCAGGTGTAAATGAGCATAAATCCATTGATTTAGACCAGGGGTCGGCAACGTTCGGCACGCGGCTCGCCAGGGTA
>NW_020664562.1:34239307-34423612 GCF_002925995.2 Terrapene triunguis | reverse complement strand
GCGCTGCTTCCCGCCGCCCCCATTGGCCCGGGACGGCGAACCGCGACGAGTGGGGGCCGTGATCGGCCGAACCTGCCACGTCAATAGGTAAATAAACTGGCCCGGCCCGCTAGGGTGCTTACCCTGGCGAGCCGCGTGCTGAACGTTGCCGACCCCTGATTTAGACTGTACTCAATACAAAAACACCAGTTCCCTGTGGTTTGGCCTTACTGGTAACTTGGACAACAAAAGCGTGATGGTGAAAATTGGTTGTGGTAAGACACAATGGTCAATTATTATTAAACAGCAGTGGGAAATTGACTGCATACCTTAACTGTGCATTTCCAGACCTAATGGTTAGGGAATTTTTTTTCTATACATGAATGATTGGGATGTCTATAAACATTTGACTGGATGCTACCTATAGAAAGTTTTAATCCTATTCAACCTTAACAATATTTTATCAAATATTTAATAAATATTTTGGGTGGTTGACATAGGATAGGGTCATTTACATTGAATGCCTATGTTTAAGTATAAAGTATATTGTATGGCACGGAGAAATGAACATGAGTTTCACTTAATGCCTAGTAGAAAATGTAACAAATTTGCATCTGACCTTATTTCCAAAAATATAAATGCAGCAATTATGCACAGCTCGAAGACAAATGTCACTAAGAAGGGCAAGGCAGTCCAGTATCAGGCTGACACAGCACTAGCCTCACAGTCAGTTTCACTACCAACTCAATAATCAGCAATGGTTTTATCCTAGGGTGACAGGCTGTGGCTACACTGGGGCACACAGCATACATGAGAATGTCAAAGCTGCACAAATGACAAGAATCAGACTATCTACTGCATTTTCTTTATGCAGCATGTAAAAGACTGCACGGACCGAAGCATAATCAGCACTGTTATTGTTCCCCATAACAGTCTGAAAATGAACAGAATCATTATTTTAGAGAAGCTTCTTCCTTACCATAAGCAGTTAAATACAAAAATCAACACCATTAAGAGACATTTCAGGAAACGTATACCCTGAATTTTTTATTTTATGAAATGTGCTTAGCATGGTCTCTAAGAGGGCTAAGCTAAAACCAGCTGAATGAGACATGACTAAACCAACATAAATTTGGTACAGGGGAACTAAAAAAACCTCTCCAACCACAAATAACTAACTCCTGCTGCTCTCAAGCCAGCCCTCGAGACAAAACAATGGGCACAGACATAAGACTTGCTACATTATCAGGTCTGCAAACTCAAATTCTCTCAGACCATTAGGGGAAGTCAATTCCATAGCTGAGGGCTCTCAATGAGAACACCTTGCCCCCCAAATCTTCCAGCCATGCAAGTCAAAAGGTGAACACTCCTAATGACTTCTGTGGAGCCAGGATTTCACCCAAATGAGAACATCTGATCTGATCTGAACTCTTTGGAAATAGAATGAGGAGAGATGCAGACTCTAAGGGAGCCAGGATCGTATAGAGCTCTCTAAATTAAAACAAGCCACTGGAGTTGGAATATTGGTGGTTTTTTTTGGTATGTGAATCATTAACAGATTATTCATCATTTTTGTGAATGTGCTTGGCATTCATAACTGTTTTGGTGTACCATTTGGATGAATAATTGCCAGAGTATGACTCGTTTATGAACTGTTCACTACAGTTGTTCACGAGCCAAAATCTGTGGTCACATGGCATTGTTTCTGCTCTCTAATTGGATGACTGAACATTCTTAACAGGAAACTAAAACAGCAAGTGATGCACTTCTGGTTTGAACTGTGAAACTCAAAGGATTCACAAATATTTTCACAGATCCAGGTGGCTGGAAGTTATCCCCATGTACAACTTCCTTCAAATGTGTGCCAAAGTTACACCAGAAATATTTTCACAGCAATACAGCTTTCCAAATGACTTGTTTCTGTTGAATCTGAATTATATTGAATTTACAAATTCTCAGTTCTTAAAAAGATAGGATGGGTGATTGCACAAATAAATTAGTTACAATCATAAAATGATATTTAAATAAAAATATAACTAGTATTATCCCTGAAACCACCATAAAAATCAAGGAAATGGGAAAGAACCAGTACATTTTTAGTATTCATATCTGAAGTTTACTCAAGTAAAACATTGCATATATTTTTGTAATTTATATTTAAAAATAAATGTAGGCAGTCTCTCTCTTTGAATCCTTAAATGTTTGCGAATACCACTTGAGAGCATGCTCCAACTCCCTTGCTTAACTTGTGTTGTCAGTAGGACTATAACTGTAACTTTATACTTATTGATATGAAATTTTATGAATCTGCTTGCATAATTCTAATTATCAGAAATTCAAATAAACCAATGCTTATATGATTTCATGTACAAACCATCTTAGTGGAGAATGAGAGAGAGAAAAATCTGTGTAAAATGTTGAGAAGTGAAACAATGTTTCTGAGGGAAGCACATCATTTTTCCAGAGGAAATAGGACCATTTATGAGCAAAGATACAAAAACTGGACAGAACCAAAGTAGCTTTTGCATCATATTAACATGGTTTGAGGCTATTATAAATTATTTCGTCAAAAGTATAAATTATGCAAAATGTGAGGAGGTGCAAAATAACATAAAAAGAAGGGGCAAAAATTTCCCCATGGAAGGGGTCGGTGGGAGGGACAACCTCCCACTGTTATGGAAGAACATCTGTGAATATTTCACAGGTTTAATATAGATGTCCTGTTGAGAATACTACCATATTTAAAAATGGTTCCCAAATAAGGCTGGTGGTGCATCCATTGCATTAAACATTATATTTATTATGTAAAAATAAAGTTTATTGCCTTATTTTGAAGAATCATTTTAAAACAAACTATATCGAGCTTCCAAAGTAACTATAAGAACTCCCAAATATACACCACAAAAGTGATATCTGCCTCAGACAAGAGAATCTAAAATGCTCACAAATAGACCCAAATGCAGCCAACAAATATCCACTTATGATATGATACTGTTATTGGTACAGTTAGCATCAGGCATCATTGACAGATTTCTCTAGCCCATTTTATAAATATGTAGATCTGATATATGGTATATAACAGAGATCAAAAATTGTATTAAAACAAGCAGTGCAAGTGGAAATTATTTGCCTTATCACTGGCATAACTGTTTCCCATAACTATAAGAATTATTTGTCTTGATCTCAAAATTATCTGGATTAAAATCTGAGATTCGGTTGATGTTTAAACTAACTAAGTAAAGCAAGAAATATTTCTCATTTGCTATAGGATGTAGGTACTTAAAACTCAAGGAGAACAAGAAGATAAGCAGCTAAGATTACATTACATAATCTAATCACACTGAATCATGGCAATACATTGCATTAAAGGGTGTTCAGTAGAGTTATATCCCTTTAAAAGTAAGACACATTCTCAAACAGCAGCTTTGGAACAGGCATTCAAGACAAGTAGTATTCAAGTGCGGCAATAAATCATGAAACCTGTATGTCTGACACAGGAAGTTGATCAGGAAAATGAATTGCTGTGTCTTGAGTGCAAAGTATAATAAACAGAGGTGCCAAGAAATAGGTATATCTGCCAGTAATAATTTGGAGTTGAAATATAATCACACACAATATACATGATAAATAACATGAAACCAGATCTCCAATGATACAGGTAAATTATACATTTATGTGGAAGTGAACATTTGTGCTGAAGCTATGAAAAGATTTCAAAGAGCTACTATGAATGCTGTGCATAGAGATGCTAATTCATAAAAACACGGAACTTCTAAAAAACTCTTTTTGCATTTTCAAGATCCTAAAGCTATGTTTTTTCCATACATCATGCCCTCAGTTTCAAAGACATAAACAGTTTCAGCCAACAGCTTCTCTCCAAAATCCTCCTACATAGATTTTAAAGGGACCTACAGAGTTAACACTGAAACAATGCATGGGAGCTACTTAGAAGTATCTAAAATATCTCTTGGATTGCCTCCTCTCATGTTAAACACATAGGAGAAAGCTAGGAGGATGAAATCTGCATGGGAAGTTCTTCCCTGACCACACCGTAAATCTTCCCCTGCCCTCACCACAGAACAGGCGGTGGGGCCACCCAAATTCCTGGCAGGCAGATCCAGGGAGCATAGGAAGGCTATGGCCAACTACATAAAGTCTTGTGTCTCTATGAGTCCAAAGGTATACCTACTGATGCCATGCTACCGCAAAATCCTTATGAAGATGTCCTAGGCCTTGCGTTAGAAGAGTAGCTTACCATAGAAGAGACTCTGTGGAGAAGCTAATAAATCCCAGTCTATATTACCTTTTCTGCCTCACATCCATAAGCCACATGGGGAAATAATGTCTATACCTCCACCGCTATCCCACATTGGACCACCCAGCCTCTACCAACAACCTGTTCCTTTTCCTAAATGGATCTCAACATCATGGAGAGCCCTCTGTGAGGTCTTGGGAAGGGAGGAGGGAATCCTGTCATTCTGGTGGTTGACTCTCTCTATCCTCACAGAAAGGATATCTTCTTGCAGAGAATCCTCTATGTGCAGTGGGGTTTTTTTTGGGGGGGGGGGGAGGGCAGGGAGAGGGAAAGGGGAAAAACACAATCCTTCAGCCCTTCAAAATTAGTTATGCCCCCCCTAAAACAAAGAATAGGAAATAAGAAATAATTATATCTCTATATTTCCTAACATCTTGCAAAGCTCAAATTGCTACCATGCAAAATAGAGCAAATTTAAATTCAAGATTTTTAAAAAGCATGTCCCTGCTTCATCTGAAGTCAATAGTGTATTAAAATGAAGTCGATGGCAGTTTTGCATTGGATTTCAATGAGAACAGGCTCAAAACTAAGATCATGAAGTTTTGTCTGATTTCCAACTGCTGCCAAAACATGGTTGCAAAGAAACAAAATAACATCATCAGTTTAATATGTCCTGGTTTTTAATTTCATTTACATATTGCCATATGGTGATTTCCTTAGTACTCATGTCCCATTAATTTATTTCCTGATTATTGTTACTTATTCTTTTGTGTCATTACCTCTGTTATAAATATCCAAATATTGCTCTGTGACAAAACATAACAGGATTGTCTCTTCACAAAACAGGAATATATGCTGCATATCCTGAATGTGCATGTAGGTGACCTTTCATTTTAATAGTCTGTTACTTAGTTGGATAATCAAGATGTTTGTTATGGCTCTTAAAGGTCAGGATAAAATTAAATATCATATGCTAAAATAAATTAAAATTACATTCAGCAAGGAAGCAGAAGAGTAAGTGACATCAACCCCATGGACCAGGGCCTGATCCAACGCCCATTCAACTCAGTGGGAGTGTTTCCAATGGCTGCAGTGAGAGGCAGGCCAAGCCGTGGATGGGTAACGGACTGCTACAGTGATTATGTGATTTTTTTCAACAAAATACAGTGGTAGGTGTAACAGTTAGCAACATAAATGGGAGGGAAAATGTTTTGGATACGACTGATGGATGCATAACTGAGAGGAACATGAGCCACAATGGATGTGATAACAAAATGCTACCTACATGTGGGAGTGTTTGCAAATTAGGACCCTGATTGGCATAGATGTGAAACATGAGAGAACTTCACATGAAAAACTCCTGTCAATTCTAATCAACAGCTGCTTCAATTTCAATATTTCAAAGTTAGTCAGTGGCTCTTACTTCACCTCATGAAGGCTGCCATTTTGTGCAGAAAGTTTCCTTCATTTCTATACTACTTTCTATCTATAATGAACAGGGAAATGTTCTGCATGCCAGGCTCTTCATCTTAACAAGAGTTTAGCGTAAGTATAATTTTTTTAAGTCTTAGCTAGCTGAAGTAATCTTGATGTGAAAATAATAGCTCTCCCTTTTTCTTCTCTGGCCACTACATTATCTTGGAATCTTATCTGAATATAAAATTATAAGTTTTCTAATGATATAAAATTGTGAATCAAATATTCCATATTTCAGGTTTTTTTTTCAGCTGTAGCCATATTTCTTTCATGTTTTCTGTAAATTCCTGCTGGAAGAAGAAGTTTATTTCTATGAATTTAAAGGATATAATATCTTCCAAAATCTATATCTTTAGGGTTCAATTTTCATAAGCTTGGATGAGTTCAAAGCTACAGGTGAACACTTATTCTAGGATGCAATCAGTCATTTTCAAAGGTGGTGGCTGAGCATACACAATGCTACAAATAGCCCAGGTGACAGAAGGGATCACAGAGATAGGAATGCATAGCTTATAGTATAGAAGACATCCAGACTAGCTATAGGTACAACACAAGCTAGTCATGCGTCAGGTACACTCAAACATGTAGATATGGGTGAAGAAGGCCTCCATTTAGCTCTCCTGTAGTTGCTATGCTAGTAACTTCTGTGCAAAAGAAGAGGCAGCTGAAAAGTAACTTCACTTGAAACAGACACAGGCTGTTAGATAGAGGGCTCTGTGGAGAGTCTTCTCGTTGTTGTTGGGTTTCTTTCTAAATATTGCTGTGATAACTGTACACAAAATCTAAAGTTAGTGACCTTAGCCCAGGCCTAAAGACAGATTAAATATTATTTTTCTCCAAAACTATAATTCAGTTCCTAGAACTGTTAGTTAGAAATGAGTAATCATTAGCAGGGTTACTCCTCAAATTCCAGGAAAACCAGGAACTATTAATTTGCTCAACTGCAAAAACAGAGCTCCTGTCAAACAAAGAGTAGCCAAGTAAACCAGATAGTTTGAGGTGCTAATTCTTTCAATACGTTAGTTATGTTGACATAATATGAAACATGATAAGGAGCAGTGATCATACTTATTTTTCTTTTTTTTATTTCATTATGTCTTCTTTTGAAGACACTAAGTTACAGTTTGTTTTTTAAGCATCATTTTGTGTATGTCAAGATGAGAAAGTTACTTACCTGCAATCCTGCTTCTTTGGGGGAATTGATTCCTGTCTTGAGTCTCAGCATCCATTATCAGGAACTCTCCTAGCTCTCAGATCTTTGGCACCCTAATGCCATGGCAGCTGGGTTTTTGCCTAATTGTTTCACGTTCCATCCCAACTGCCACTGCCCTCAGCTCCTTCTAGAACCTTCTGAGCCAGTCCCTGAATGAGCAGGAAATGAGACTCCCTTAAACACATCAATTTCTGAAGGGGGGTGGTTGGGTAAGGAGCAATCGTTTAAGATGTGTTCAAAGAAGCAGAATTAAAGGTAAGTGAATTTCTCTTCTTTAGTTATATTGTACCCATAGGATTCCCACTGCTGGAGAGTGCAAAGCTCAAGAAATGTTTCATAATACAGTGGTAAAAAGTACTGCCAGCATCAGCAAGAAGAGTGGTGAGAGATACTGAAGTAAAGTAAGGCCTAGTAATGAAAAAATCATCACAGAGACTCTAGAGGGGGGATAATTTGCATATTCTTCATCCAAGTAATAGGAAGTCTAGCAGCTGGTGTGCTTTAGCTCTCTGTTACCAATGTGCTAAGGCTGAGCCACTAGTTTGCTCCGGACACAACATCTACAGGGTGCTGATCAAGGTGCCAGAATGGCATTTAACCTCCAGGTGCAATCCCATGAAGAACAAGCATGTCTTCACCTCCAAGATGCTCAAGCAAATGAATTTGAGGTGCCAGGATGTCCATGTATCTTAGGCATAGATGGTTGGGGCGACTGAATGGGGCTTTCCTCTATGGCAACCCTCCAAGTTTCCATGATCCTGGCCTCAGGTGCTCACACATGCCAAAATAATGCCCAGATAAATAAGGAGTCTAGCCTCTAGAGCCCTACCCTGTTCTTCCCTTAATCAAGTGTTTCAACAAGTCTGGCTAAAAGGCCAGAATTGTCTTTCCAGGAATTTGGTATCATCTGGGCATCTAGAAGTCTGCCAACAGAAAGCACTGCAGGGAATGAACACCTTGAGTGCTCTGTGGTGAGGGGAAAGGAGTCTTTACACAGACAAATCACTGGAAAGGGACAAACAAAATCAAGGGAAACATTAAAAACTGGCAACACAAATCTAACCCAAGAATTAGGCAAACCAACTATTCTCAGCTCTAATAGTCTGAGAGATGCAGTGAAAACAAAACCATTTCCCTTAGCCATCACAGACAAAACAAAAAAACCCTCATACAAAGCAATTGCTTTGAACGTTCACAGCCAGAATAGAGGGAGCAGCTGCTTCAGTCCTCAGATTTAACACCTTTTTAAGGCTTAAAAAACAGCCCAAACTTCAAATACAGCCAACACTAAAACTTGAGACCAAAGGCTCTGCACCATGAAAACTGATTAATTGAAGCTACCAATTAAAGAAAGGAGAGACCCATAAAAGATGTGGCTGAACTATCTAAAGTAAGAGGTCTATAAATTCATGACTGGTGTGGAGAAAGTAAATAAGGAAGTGTTATTTACTCCTTCTCATAACACAAGAACCAGGGGCCACCAAATGAAATTAATAGGCTGCAGGTTTAAAACAAAGAAAAGGAAGTATTTTTTCACACAACGCACAACCTGTGGACCTCCTTGCCAGAGGATGTTGTGAAGGCCAAGACTATAACAAGGTTCAAAAAAGAACTAGATAAATTCATGGAGGATAGGTCCATCAATGGCTATTAGCCAAGATGGACAGGGTTGGTGTCCCTGGCCTCTGTTTGCCAGAAGCTGGGAATGAGCGACAGGATGGATCACTTGATGATAACCCAGTATTTCTCAAACTGGGGTCGCCGTTTTGTAGGGAAAGCCCCTGGCGGGCTGGGCTGGTTTGTTTACCTGCCCCGTCCACAGGTCCGGCCGATCGCGGCTCCCACTGGCTGCGGTTCACTGCTCCATGCCAATGGGAGCTGCTGGAAGCGGCGCGGGCCGAGGGACTTACTGGCCGCCGCTTCCAGCAGCCCCCATTGGCCTGCAGTGGCGAACTGCAGCCAGTGGGAGCCGCGATCAGCCGGACCTGCAGATGGGACAGGTAAACAAATCGGCCCGGCCCGCCGGGGCTTTCCCTACACAAGCTGCGACCCCAGTTTGAGAAACACTGTGATAACCTGTTCTGTTCATTCCCTCTGGGGCACCTGGCTTTAGCCAAAGTAGTCTAAATTTAAACCTGTTCTGAAGAAGAGCTACTTGCACATAAAGGTCAATAATCTAGGTTAGTTGGAACTGTACAAACCTAGAAAATTGGTTACCACCAAAATATAACTACCACATCAGAGCTTGAAGAGATGACTTTTACATCACTATGCTAGTATTTATATTGCATTTTAATATATTTAAGGGATTTATTATGTTGAAGGGATTATCTCTACTGCTTTGCACTATCCAAAGCAATAAATGGCTGCCAAGTTTGATTAATGGCCGAAGCAAAGCTAAGGCATTTAATCAATCTCAAAGCTTTTTATTGCTATTATTCTACAAAGCAAAAGATTATTCCTATTATGCAACAAAGCACAGCTTGAAAGAGAAAATGAAATAGGAAACTACTATTTTTCCCCTTATGGGGGACTGAAATTGTTATCTAACACATTCTTGAACTTTCAATTGGCATTATTTCCAATTATGACAATGCATATATATGTATACACACAAGCAGGACTTTAAAATGAAAGGCTGAGTGAGTGGCATGTGTGAAAAAAGAGTAACATTAGACACCTGAGGCCTGATTTTCAGAATTACCCATGCAAAAATGTGCATGCAATTGCATACCACCAGGTAATTATCTGATTTGCATGTGTAATCAAAAATAAGGCCATCATTTCAGTAAGAGTTTCAGCATCTCTTGGTTAGGAGATATTGTCCATTATAGGGTGGCAGTGATTGGCTGGTTCTCGTGTGTTTAAATTTTAATATGAATTTAGTGCTCATGAGAGGTTCCAGAATTAAAGCCCTGGAGACCAAACTTCTTTACTTATCTAAAAGCACAGGCACTAGCAATTCAAGCTTCTCAACACTTTTTACACTGCTGTGCCTTAGCTATGTGAAATGGGGACCAACTACAGGGATGAGAATTTCTGTGCCAAGTCTGCCAAGCTTTCAAATATGCCTTTTTGGAGGTTTTCTGTGTGTGTATGTAGCGGGTTTGCACTCATCTTTTTTTTTTTTAGCCTGTGCTTTTTGCAATACAAAAAACCAAACAAACAAATAGAACTGTTTATAAGCAGCTACTATTGCTACGCAAACCCAGAACAGCAAGGAAATGAAACATTAATGCACCCAGCAGTACATACATTCTAGTCCATAGGTGCACACTTTACCATTACCACATCTAAAGTTCATCATGGACCCCATGCACTGCAATCTTAATGCCCTTTTGCTCTTCAGTATGCACCCCTTTAAAATATTATTTCCCGCCCCCAACACTAGTAGTTGTGTATGTTTGATTGAAGAAGTTAATTGTGCACAGAAAGAAGGTTAAAGGGGATGGTGCAAGGCTGGCATCCTTAACAGGGCAGAGTTAAAGTGATGGTGTGTGTTTGGCAGTTGTGGTAATAGTGTTTTTAATGCTTAAGCTTGGATTTGTGCATGTGTAGGTTGGTGAAGAGGTGGACCTACAGGAGGCAGAAGCATTGCTGCTGCTGAGGAAAATTGTATTATATTTTATCCTGCCCCAATCCATCAGGGTTTTATCCTGCCCCATCAATATGCACATAAACCTTCAGTTATGATCAGTAACAGCTAAACATGACTCTAAATTCAAAGGTGCTACAAGGACTCCTCGTTGTTTTTGCTGATACAGACTAACACGGATACCACTCTGAAATCTAAATTCAAGGATTTTTTAAAATTATCCATTGCACCTAATCTATTGATAATCCACCTTTATACTAATTTGTACAGATACACAAAGTTTTTAAAAAGATATGTCAACAACAAAAAGTGGAATTCCCAAAGAGAAATTTCAGCTAGAGCACAATTTCAAAGACATCCTAATAAAAATGTAGGAAGGGGAAACAAAATCCAAAGCAAAGAAACAAAGTGTACACTGTGTGAAATTTTACACCAATTGGTCACCTATTTTTAGAGGAAATCCAGGAATTTATGTCCCATTTCACACCCATTTTATAATGCAACCCTAACTATGGTCCTACCAGGCACCTTCATAAGTCAACCAGAAGAGGCGTAATGGTCACAAGTAGGCCAGAGAGTACAAGCTAAAAAGACAAAAAAGCACAAATGCTGCCTTAGTACCTCCCACCTTTGCATGTTTTCGGGAATTAGGACCAGGATGCAAGAGTTGTTCCTGGTCATTTCTCTTCTGACCACCCCTTTTCTTGTGCATGTGTAAGAACCAGACAGAATTTGGTCCCAGATTTTGTATACCATTTGTTTTTATCTCCTTAGTTCTAAAAGCTGAGATTTCAATTCATATGACAAGGTAATATCTTTCATGCCATTAAGTATTTAACGCCAAATTTTTCAAAAGTGACTAGGTATTTGGAGTATCTGAATTTTGGAGTGCCCTACTTGAGACTCCTTACACTGGTCTGGTTTTCAGAGTGAGGTATTCAGCATGCTCTGAAAACAGGCCCCTTTAAGATGTCTCAAGTTGGGTATCGAAAACACAGGCTCCCCTCCCGCACAAATCACTACTCACTTTTGGAGATCTTGGCCTAAACTTCTATGATGCATATTAGATCAAGACTTATTGATACAGTAGAATATGCACAGGGTTAAAAAAATGACTTGATGGGCTTGATCTTGTATCTCTCATTAAAAACAAGCCCTGCGGGATCTAGCAAATTGATATAACATCTCTCTATTCATGGTGATTTCTTCTTGAAATACTATAGTAAAATTTGCACACAAGAGAATTGCACTTTAATCCATAGAAAGCTGAGATGTCAATAAACGTATTTTTCTAAACAATAACAGTACAGCACCAGTAATGAGAACAAGAGATAATAGAGTTCTGTGGATATTAGTTAATGGAAATCTCTGCTTAAATGATGAATATGGTACTTACGAGTCCAATTCCACAAAACCTTAAACAAACAACTTATTTGTAGCTGCTGTCATGGATGTATTCCATAATTTTGAAAAACAACTAGACAGAAGCTGTACTATCCTATTTTATAACATATTATATGCTGTATTTAATAACAATAGAGTACGGTAAGACTCTGGCAAAGGTAAATCTCTATAACCAGTACTCAGACTATGACAGTTAATAAAAGTTTTTCCTAACGCCTTTGAGGTAATAATTAACAATTTATAGCAAAATGGGAGAATGGGATAATAAAAAAGCCACTAGCACATAAAAATGGATGAACTAACTCCAAAATGACTATATAAGAACAATCTTCATAAATAAGCATGCAGTACAGCCATCCTTTCAAGAAAGTATCATTTTATCAAAGAGTAGAACTGTTAAATCTAGAAAGGAACCATAGTAGGTAATTAAATACAAACCCCTCTTTTTTTCCCTCCCAGACTATTCTGATGCTTTTGTAGTGGCACATTAAAGGTTTTTCACATAGATCCAACTAGTTTCTCATCAATATGATAAAAGCAGTGGGTCTCAGAGGGGACTGGTGAGATGAGGAAAATCTCTCTTGGATGTGTTTGCAGGAAACAGGAAGGCTGTTGGAAGAGTTGGGTTTTCTTGGGGGTCCCTGAGATGGAGAGTTCCTGTCAAGGATGGTAATGGGAGCTCTCTTTACCTTTAGACTCTCATGCCTCTTTGGGGAGGGAGGCAGAAGATGTTACAGGTATCCATCCACATCAGATCAAAGGAATTTCTTATTTAAAAATGATTTCCCAATGCCAATCTACCTGGTTAAATACTGGTCCAATTCTTTCTCTTCCTACTATGCTATATTCAGGGTCATATAAATGTATTAGCAGATAATTATTCAACTCCCACTGAAGTCAACTGGAGTCTTTCCATTGACTTTAATGGGAGCTGGATTAGACTCTGAGGGTATGTCGACACTGCAGCTGGGAGTGTGATTCCCAGTGTGGGTGGACAGACCTGCACAAACTCTGCTCAAGTTAGCACACTAAAAGTAGCAGTGTGGCTGTTGCGGCACAGGTTGCAGCGTGGGCTAGCCACCGGAGTCCAAGCCTGATCAACCCACTGGATCTGAGTGCGGGTGACTAGCCTGAGCCGCTACCTTTTCCACAACTTCTCCACTGCTATTTTCAGCATGCTAGCTCAAGCAGAGCTAGTGCAAGTCTGTCTCCCATCCTGGAAATCACACCTCCCTACTGCAGTGCAGAAATGCCCTTACTGCCCTGCATATGGCTTACTGACCTTCTGTAAGAATTTCATAGCAACTCACACCACTTCTACATAGCTAAAGAAAAGCATAATCCAGTACATTCCTCTCTACTGTTCTTTTATTCTCTTTTTACTTCTCTTCCCTGGACCTTGTAGTCCTTGGTCTAGTGATGTAATCCAAGGAGAATTAATTGTACAGACACTTTAACAGTATTGATGGAGTCAGTGGATAATGATTCCTTCCACGTAACAAGGGTGACACTGGGGAGGTAGCACATTTAGTGGCTAGGCCACTGCATTGGGAATCAGAGACCTATGCTCTGTTCCTGGCTCTGACTATTGTGTGAGCAAGTCATTTTGGCTCTCTGTGCCTATGTTTCCTTTCACATTGTTTGTTTTTATTTGGATTGTAAAATCATCAGTGCAGTAACTGTCTCTCTTACTATATGTTGGCTGGTACAGTGCCTAGCACAATGCAGACCTAATTGTAGCTGAGACCTCTAGGCTTCAGTATATTAAGATATTAATAGTAAGTATAATTGCTTGTAACCCCGATTTGTCATATGACTAGGGCAGGAAATGAAATTTGACTTCTTACCAGAGCGCTATACATTTCTTACATTAAGAAGGTTAATAATGTCTTCCTGAGTAAGAAGGTAACAGGGAAGCTTTCCTACTCAAACACATATCTTTTTGTGTAGGCATATGCAATTCTACACTCCCTAGTATTGTTACTAGAGATCAAACAAGCGCCCACCTACCAGATGCAAGTGACATACAAACTTTTTCAGAATGTTTTCTGCAGAGGAAATGGAAGTTTTCCTAAGTTATAAGACAGAGGAGCAGGTCCTGCAATATGAAAGCAGATTTTGCTTGAGCTATTCATCAAAGAGAGCAATGAGAAGAGAATAACTGGCCAGTAAATTAAGTAGAGGAACAAGTAGATGGTGATGACTATGACTATGTTTAATGTATGTTGAAATCAGTATTAAAGCTTCTCAGCATTACCCCCAAAGCTTTATGCATATGTAGTTTTAGAAAATCCTTCATCTTTGGAGATATGAAATATTACATCTGGGTCATATCTAGATGAAGAGATTTTTTAAGTCTACAAGAGACAATTACATCATCTAGGCTGATCTCCTGTGTAACACAGGCCACAGAACTTTAATCAGTTACCCTTGTATGGAGCCTAGTAACTTGTTTTTGACTAAAGCATTTTTTCCAGAAAGTCATGCAATCTTGATCTGAAGATATCAAAAGAGAATCCACCACATCTCTTGGTTGTCGGTTCCAACGGCTAGTTACCCTCACTGTTAAAAAGCTTGTTCCTTATTTCTAATTTGAATTTGTCTAGTTTTAACTTACAGACATTGTTTCTTGTTATCCCTTCTGCTAGAGACGAGTACCTGGTATTTTCTCCCCATGAAGGAACTTATACACTGTATTCAATACATCTCTCAATCTTCTTTTTGATAAAGAGCGCCATCTGTTTAGTTTAAGTCTCTTACTGTAAGATATTTTCTCCAGTCCTCAAGTAGTTTGTTTCGCTTTTCTACACCCTCTCTAATTTTTCAACATCCTTTTAAAAATGTGAACACCAATAACTATACATGGTATTCCAGTATTGGTCTCATTCGTGCTGTAAACTGAGTTAAAGTCACTTCCCTGTTCCCTTTTTATACATCCCAGGATTGCGTTAGCCCTAAGGAGTTTGTCACCCCCATGGGTTTACCATGAGCACAAGTGGGATTCCTATATTCAGTATTTATGCAATATGCCAAGCAGCAAGGAGATTACACAGATTCTTTTTTTGTATTTACTATGTCTGCTATTTGAAACAAAGTCATTACTGAACATTGGAAATTCCATCAATTATCCTTAACTTAGCCACATCCCCTATGCCTTTCAGATATTTGAAAATGTACTGTATTAATAAACATTCCTACTAAAATTCACGTGGTTGCTTTAGTGCGGTCCCGCAGCCTTAAAATCCCAGGTGTCCTGCATGGAGATTCCTTTCTCGACAGGAGGAATTCCATTGAATACTGCTGAATTTCTGTGAAAGAAACATTTTCTTCCTGCAAGACAGCTGGGATATTACTGCTCCAAGGTGCAAGATAAATGTAAAAAAGCATTCCCTAATTTTTATTGTGAAAGGTAACTGCAAGCTTCATCAATTAACCCATCTTCAGCAACAGGCCTTTTCTTATAGGCTGTACAGGTTTCCTATATAGAGCCTGATACTTTAAAGGGATCCAAACAGGCAGACCTTGATATTGGCCATAGTATAAGAATATTGTAAAACTGAATGCAGGGTATTGTTATTTATAGTAATGTCCGTAATAACTGTTGGATAATTGAACTTGTATGGTAGCTTAGACAGCAAAGGCAAATTACCTTGTAAGATATTGTTGGTTGTAATATTTTTAATTTTGTATGAATGCCTTCGGTCAAGATAGGCATATTAAAAATTTACATAAATAAAACCTTTGCCATATAATACTCTTCCCAACAGTAATAAACTCAGAGTTTTTGGCATCCTTAGGCACTAAAGTATATAACAACATATTTAAAATTGCAAAAACAATCCATACAAAAACATATGAGGGTATACAGAACGTTGTTTAATACTCGACTATAGTGCTTCATGAATAAGGTAATCAATAGAATAGGGCATTTTTTACATAATTGAGTAAACTGATATTATAGTAATAGTTATTATATGGTATGACCAGATGCTTGACAAATAGTATGATAGAGATTCTCTAAAACTCAGGTATAAGAATTTCAAAAGATCAGTATCATCCAATATTTAACCTTTACCTGCAACACCCACGCTCCTACTGTCCACACAACATAACTTACATAATTGCTTCAAAGTCCAAAAGGAACTCGCACAACCCAGTGAACCCCAAAGTCCCTTTGATCATCTGATGTGCAACCGACAACCCATCTGACCATTAACCTAAGCATTAGGGAGGGTGGGGTACTTATATTGGCAAGGGCACAGCAAGAAGAGACCATCTACTTCTCTGTTTTATACAGTTCCTAGTGCGATGAGGTGCCCATCTTAGTTGGCCCTTCGCACTACCATAATAAATATGATTAATAATAATAATAATAAGAGGTCTCCTTTGTTCTGTCTTTTATGGACCGCATTCCACAACTACCCAGCAACCCCCAAAGCATTGTAGAAGTGCCAGGATTGATCAATAATAGATCTAAGAAGACAAGGCTGCCATTGGCTGGCAGATGCTGGAGTGCTCTCTGAGGGCTGTGGTGTGCCCTCCCAGTCCCACAATCACTATCAGCTCAGATAGCTGGCATCCCTTATATGTTTCTTCCCTCCGCTCTTGGAAAAAGACTTGGGGTAAAACTGTCACAGGAGGCCTGGATTAGAAGCAGCCTTTGACCTTTTTTGTTTTTAGAATCTATTCCTAAATGTGTAACATCTTGACTCCACCCTGTTCATATGATAACATTTAGCCATATGGCCAGTGAGCTGCTCATTTAGTAGATGAGATTTGATGGGGCCCAAGTGCCCCAGAAAGCCAAATACAGTGCCATAGAACCCAACCCTGCAAACCCTGCAGCTGCAGGGGGTCTCAGATCCACTCCATAGTTTCAATACTATTTTGATTGATGTAGAGCAGATTAAATGTAGTGCAATTATGGGAAACATGGCATTTATATAGCCCTTTGCACACTCATAAAAAAATAAGAATGTCCATATTGGGTCCATCTAGCCCAGTATCCTGTCTTCCAACAGTGACCAATGCCAGGTGTCCCAGAGGGAATGAACAGAACAGGTAATCATCAAGTGACCCATCCCCTGTCGCCCATTCCCAGCTTCTGGCAATCAGAGGCTAGGGACACCATCCCTGCCCATCCTGGCTAATAGTCAACCTAGTTGGTTTTTTTAACACTGTTATAGTCTTGGCCTTCACAACATTCTCTGGCAAACAGTTCCACAGGTTGACTGTGCATCATGTGAAAAAATACTTCCTTTTTTTTTGTTTTAAAGCTGCTGCCTATTAATTTCATTTGGTGACCCCTAGTTCTTGTGTTATGAGAAGGAGTAAATAACACTTATTTACTTTCTCCAAACCAGTCATGATTTTATAGACCTCTATCATATCCCCCATTAGTCATATCTTTTCTAAGCAGAAAAGTCGCAGTCTTATTAATCTCTCCTCATACAGAAGCCGTTCCATAACCCTAATAATTTTTGTTGCCCTTTTCTGAACCTTTTCCAATTCCAATATATCTTTTTTTGAGATGGGGTGACCACATCTGCATGCAGTATTCAAGATTTGGGCATACCATGGGATTTATATAGAGGCAATATGATATTTTCTGTCTTCTTATCTATTCCTTTCTTAATGATTCCCAACATTCTGTTCGATTTTTTGACTGTTGCTGCACATGAGAGAATGTTTCCAAAGAACTATCCACGACTCCAAGATCTCTTTCTTGAGTGGTAACAGCTAATCTAGACCCCATCATTTTATATGTATAGTTGGGATAATGTTTTCCAATGTGCATTAATTTGTATTTATCAACATTGAATTTCATCTGCCATTGTCTTGCCCAGTCACCCAGTTTTGTGAGATCCTTTTGTAGTTCTTTGCAGTCTGCTTTAGACTTCACTATGTTGAGTAGTTTTGTATCATTTGCAAACCTCGCTGTTTACCCATTTTTCCAGATCATTTATAAATATGTTGAATAGGACTGGTCCCAGTACAGACCCCTGGGGGACACCACTATTTATCTCCCTCCATTCTGAAAAATGACCATTTATTGCTACCCGTTGTTTCCTATCTTTTAACCAGTTACCAATCCATGAGAGGACCTTCACTCTTATCTCATGAGAGCTTACCTTGCTTAAGAGCCTTTGGTGAGGGACTTTGTGAAAGGATTTCTGAAAATCTAAGTACACTATATTCACTGGTTCCCCCTTGTCCACATGCTTGTTGACCCCCTCAGAGAATTCTAGTGGATTGGTGAGGCATGATTTCCCTTTACAAAACTCTTCCTCAAATTATGATCATTATGTGTCTGACAATTTTGTTCTTTACTATAGTTTCAACCACTTTGCCCAGTACTGACGTCAGGTTTACCGGCCTGTAATTGCCAGCATCACCTCTGGAACCTTATTTAAAAATTGGCATCACATTAGCTATCCTCCAGTCATTTGGTACAGAGGCTGATTTAAATGATAGGTTACAAATAACAGTTAGTAGTTCTGCAATTTCACATTTGAGTTCCTTCAGAACTCTTGGGTGAATACCACCTGGTTCTGGTGACTTATTACTGTTTAGTTTATCAGTTTGTTCCAAAACCTCTTCTAAAGACACCTCAATCTGGGACAATTCCTCAGATTTGTCTCCTAAAAGGAATGGCTCAGGTTTGGGAATCTCCCTCACATCTTCAGCTATGAAGACCGATGCAAAGAATTAATTTAGTATCTCCGCAATGGCCTTATCGCTCTTGAATGCTCCATTAGCATCTTGATCATCCTGTGGCCCTACTGGTTGTTTAGCAGGCTTCCTGCTTCAGATGTACTTAAAAAAATGTTTACTATTACTTTTTGAGTCTTTGGCTAGCTGTCAGGGCCGGCTCCAGGGTTTTGGCCGCCCCAAGCAGCCAAAACCAAAACCAAAAAAAAAAAAGCCGCGATCGCGATCTAAAAAAAGACGCGAACGCGATCTGCGGCGGCAATTCGGCGGGAGGTCCTTCACTCCCAGGCGGAGTGAGGGACCGTCCGCCAAATTGCCGCCGAATACCTGGAACTGCCGCCCCTGTCCGGAACGGCCGCCCCAAGCACCTGCTTGAGAAGCTGGTGCCTGGAGCCGGCCCTGCTAGCTGTTCTTCAAAGCTGTTCTTTTTTGGCCTTCCTAATTATATTTTTACACTTCATTTGCCAGAGTTTATGCTCCTTTCTATTTTCCTCACTAAGCTTTAACTTCCACTTTTTAAAGGATGCCTTTTTGTCTCTCACTGCTTCTTTTACTTTGTTGTTTACCCAATACATTTAAGCTTCTATTATGCATCAGTGCAGCTGCGCCAATGTAGCACGGTAGTGTAGACATACGCTTAGACACACACACTGTGTTCTCTCCCCCAACTCTGTTCCTTACTGATAGTATATTCCCTGCTGGAGGTAAGCTTTCTGCTTTACAGTTGCAAGTCCCTGTTACCTGTTGTATTGCTGTTTAAAATTAAGTGCACAGTGCTTATGAATACTCATTGATTGTGAGGACTCACAAACTCAATAAGGATTTTCATTATTTATGGGATGGACTGCAGTGCTCCGAGTCCTCAGTCAAGATCATTAGATTAGGAAAGGCAAGGACCTCAGAGCCCTTGCTCCATGGGGGGAGTGTAAAAAGTTGCCTTTCAATTCAATATATGTATTGCCTTTCAATTTAATTGAATGTCCTCTTGTCATTGTATTATGATGAGAACGAATAAACAAGAGGGTAAGGGAGGGAGCTGGATGTGGCCCTCTATGTGGCCCTCTATGCATAACCCCACTCCCATTTTTGCCCTCTAGTTCTAAATGTTCCATAGCCAGGCCCTGCTCCACAAGATGCCAGGAAGTTTTAGAAATTTTACATCAGGTACAGCAAACAGAAAGTGAAAAAAAGAGAAAGAGAGGAGCAGATTATATAAGCATGTAAGAACAGCCATAATGTGTCAGATCAATGGTTCTTCTAGGCCAGTATTCTGTCTCCCAAGAGAGGCCAATGCCAGGTGCTTCAGAAAGAATGAATAGAACAGGTAATCAAGTGATCCATCCCCTATTGTTCATTACCAGCTTCTGTCAGTCAGAGGCTAGGGCCACCCAGAGCATGGGGTTGCATCTCTGACTATTTTGCATAATAGTCATTGATGGACCTGTCCTCAATAAATTTATCTAATTATTTTCTGAACCCTGGTATAGTTTTGGCCTTCACAACATCCCCTGGCAATGAATTCCACAGGGTGACTGTGCATTGTGTGAAGATTAAAAGACAAAGGTGCACGTGAAAGGATTTTGACTCCTGGTACCTCTTCAAATGTAGAATCATCACAGGAAACTAATCAAGAAAAATTTTTTAGAGGTGCATGAAGAAAACAGGGAGCAAGAAACATTGTCTAACTGTTATGCTACTATATTGCAACAAGTGGATAATAGTAGCTACAACTCAGAAGACATTCCATTAACTCTAGTATCTGTTTTAAAAGTCAGTGATTCTTCAACATTGCCCAGATTCATCGATGACAAAACAAGAATACCCATAGTGAAACATGGGCCCTTGCAAGTTAAAGATAAAAGTTTTCCAAGTCATAATGGAAGTTACTGAAGAAAATTAAGAAAGAAAATTGAAACATGGAGAAAATGTACAATGGCACTGTCTCATTTAGTCCAGTAAAGTGGATGTAGTGTTTTGTTTTTGTTGCAAATTATCTGGTGTTCATAAGTAAAGTCTCATTGATGGTGGTTTTCGGGAATGGCAATGTATCCACAAAATTCTCAAAACTCATGAGAAGTCATGTTTGCACTGGAAATACAGTGAAGTGGAAAGAATTGGAACCACAAATGAAAACTGCATCTGCAATTGACCACACTTCACAATAATTGCTCAAAACTGAGTCACAACACTTGCAAGGTGTATTTGAAGGAATTATGGCTACTGTTCTTTACTTAGCTTAATGGAACCTAGCATTTTGTGGATCCATGGAGAAACTTAATAAGAGTGGGAATGGAAACTTCTTAAGCCAAATTGAGTTAATGGATAAATTTAAGCCTGTGATGAAGAAAATATAAGATAGTTCTTTGCAAAAGGAGAAAGACACCATTACTTAAGCCCTACAAGACAAAATGATATCATTGTGAAGGCCTCAAAAAGCAACAGGTATAATTATTAACATCATAAAATAGTATTCCATTATTTTGTACTGAACATCTGATATCAGTCAGATGCAACAGTCTGTCATTTTGAGGCATGTTAAGATGTTAGAGACAGAAGTCAACACTGAAGAGCAGTTCCCATCATTTCTGAATGTACAGAAAACTACCGGAAAGGCTTTGTCAGATGAGATACTTCAGGAGTTATCCATACATGACACAACATTTGATAATTACAGGGGAAAGGGATATGGTAATGGAGCTAACAGGACAGGACAGCATAAGTGTGCTAGCTCATTTAATTCAAAAGAACAAAAATGTATTTTTTGTTCTTTGCAGATGCCATTCTTTAATTCTAGTGCTGAGTGATGCAGCACATTCCACAAACTCATTGAATTTTTTTTTTTTGGTGTTCAATATATGTACACTATATGTGCAGTGTCAAACAGTAGGTGGACAGTTTTGAAATCCCATGCGAAAACAACATTAAAGCCTCTGTCTATCACAAGATGGAAGAGCAAAATTGAAAGTGTCAAAGCTATGCGGTTTCAGACACAAAGTGTGCAATTGGCGCTGTTGAAATTGAGAGAAACAATAAGAGATACCGTGATATGTGCAGAAGCTGGATCATTGGCGGATAAATGCTCCTCATTTTGGTTCATCATCTCACTTGTGGTTTGGCACAACTTAGTGTTTAAAATTAATATTGTAAGCAAACAACTGCAGAGCTCAACGACTGATCTTGATGATGTCATCAAATTAATTGGAACTACTCAGACAGAAATTCAAAATTATCATGAAAATGGATTTGAAGAGGCGTTGTTAAATTGCTATATAGACAGCAGCAGAAACATCAGTGCCTGCGGAACTAGCTGAAACATGAGTCCGCAGAAAGAAGTTGTTCAGCTACAAAGCAAAGGATCAAGTCATCGGTGATGAAGAAAAGAGATTTAAATTTGACTTCTTCAATATTGCTATAGATGCTTCTCTGGTGGAGCTGGGAGAACATTTTGAATTATTGCGAGAGCATATGAGTGTGTTTGAATTCCTGCGTGATGTGAAAAACATTGTGAATTTTTTTTTTTGCCCCAACAAAGTGCATTGAAAAAATGTTGCTGGAACCCGGAATCTGTTCTGATGGCAGTACTGTAGATGAGTACGACCTGGTACATGAACTCCAGAGTCTTTCTGGTATTTTGCCGAAGCCTGCACCTGAGATACTTGAATTCATTTTCAGGAGGGTTTATCCCCAATGTACCCAAACACATCTATTGCTCTACAAGTGTTTCTTACAGCTCCAATCTCTGGGGTGGTCTGCAGAAAGCAGTTTCTCAACGCTTAAGTTAATAAAAACTTATCTGATGTCTACCATGTCTCAAGAATGTTTGGTAGGACTAGTTACATTGTCCATACAAAGCAACATTTGCAAGGCACTGGACTTCAAGAACATGACAGAAGAATTCGTCAATAGAGCACTCCATTACTCAGAATAAGCAAGGTAAGAAAAACATTCATTATACTTTTTTCAGTAGTTATCCACTGACAAGAGTAACAGGTGACAGACAATTTTAGGTTCAAAGTTATTCACAGCCCATTACTAGTTGTAGATTTCTATAGATTATTTGCATAGTTTGATTAAGTTGATAATGGAATATTATTAATGGAAAGGGGTCCCCTCGGTTCCCTCGCAGGGAGCCTTCAAATTTTCTTGCTATGGCACTAGTCAAATATCCTTTTTTGTGTGGATGTGGTACATACATTTTCCAAACATTTGCAAAGCTTGTTTTCTTTCCAATATATTTTTAATTTCCAGCCACTGAACCTTTGTGGTCTTGAAGCCTAACTATTGACTTCAAGCTATGTGTACAGTGATTGCAGAAATTGGCCCTCAAAGTATTGAGAATGGGGGCAGATTCTCAACTAGTGTAAATTCTCTTAGCTCAGATAAGGAACTGCCCTTTGATTTATCAGTTGTGCCTATGTCACATTACAATGAAACATCAGAAGGTTGATCTGCGCTTTATCAAACCTTGAACACATCATACTGGCAAATGCAAGGAATTGTTTTCTAAAGCCTCAGGTTCTTTCTGCTAACATAGAAACTGTTGGAACATTGTTGTAAAAAGTCATTTTCAAATTCCACTAGCACATATTTAGGAATACATATTTGTAAAACAGTACATCTGTGTATTAACAGTGAAAAATAATAAATGAAATTCTGAACAGATACCAATAAATCTACACAAAATTTATACTAGATTCCCTAAGTACCTTTCTTGTATGGAAGCTATTTTTATGTCCAGATGGTATCTAAAATATTTGGGTCTGCATTCTAAGAGCCTGTCAGCTGTATCTTGTTGTGTTCTTCACATATCACTGCTCCGAATCTTTCAATAATTTGCCTAGAAGCAATTCATATTTTATAGGCATTAAAGGTCCAAAGCTGAGTGTCTTAGACTGAGAAGATTTGCAGATTTCCTCTGACATTCATTTATTGTCCTTTAATATTAATTTGAATCACCAGCAATCCTGACACCTGTCATGAAGAACAAACCTTTCAACCTAGAAAGATACCATGAATTTGTAACTGACACACTTTGACTTGGGAAGAAAAAGCAATTTATCATTTTTTTAGAAGAATGTATAATGAAAAAAAGAACCCTGGCTGAGCTTCCCCATTAAAAGTGTGAGGTTTAAGTGGTAGTGCAAAGATTTTCTATCACAAATCATGGTTAAAAATAACTGGGGAGAAAGGAACTGGATTAAAAGACAGAATTTTCTGAGAATACATTTAAGAGAAATTCTAGTTCTCATTTGACTCAACTGCTTGATCACTGCAAAGTCCAAAAATCTCAGAGTTCCTTTTCTCTACTTTTTCTAATGATATAAAAAAAATGTATCAAGGTACAGAAGTTCATTTTTAAAGTCTTATGTGAGAAATTCAGTGGTCCTTTGCTACTATCCAGATGAAATAATGAATAGTTCTGAACACATTTTGATTAGAGCATGTTGCAAATAGGGCATTTCTGAAATGGAACAGCATGCAGCTATGGCCATGAAGCTGCTATAGACTAAAAGTTGGCACTAATACAATGCTGTAGTTGTTACATTCAGACCATGTTTGCAATTTGCCTAAAGAGCAAAAGTGGCACTAAGGCTTTTTAGCACAAGACTAGTATCTGAATTTGAATTTCACTGTTGCCTCAATATTGAGATTATTATTAAAAACAAAAAATCCACCTAATATATCCTAAAATACACTCATGAAGTAGCTTTAACATTAGTACAGTCATGGGTTACTAGAAATAGCTTGGATACCCTGTTACAGGTACTCCTAATTTATTTTAGCTTTTATATTTCTATAATGTACATTATAGACATCTTTAAATATACTTTGGATTACAATATATTCCTCTATGCTCTAATCAAACAGATTCTGGGCCAGATCCTCAAGTGGCATAGATGAGCATAATTCTGAAGTCAGTGAAGCTGTGGCAGTTTACAGCAGCTGCAGAGCCAGCCCCGGAGTGATGTAACATTTCATGTTGCTTTATATTTTCCATCTTGTTTTAAATATAGTAACATTTCTGTACTGATGCTCACGTAGTCTCTCTCTATACTCAACCAGTAATGGTGCTTTGTGTTTTACACAAAATAAAGAAAAATACAGATACACTAGTTAATTAATATTTTACGTGATCGGGGACAGGGTACACAGGATTAAGCACATATCTGCTTACTTCCTTTGACAAGCAAAAAGTAAATTTAAGATAGCCACTTGGTCCATAAACATTGTAAAAAATCTGGACAGGATCCAATCCAAGTCTGGATTGGACTCAGGACATTATATCTCCTACATAGCTAGATTTATTACCAGGTCATGTTTCTTTTTCAGAAGGGCACAGTTAACTCCATTCACAGCTGTAGTCCCTATTGCTACCTTTGATGACCTGTTCCACAATTAAATACCCTCTATGTACTAAAATGTTTATCCCAATCTCCTTGAAGGAGTGGTCCTTACTTTCCATTTAGGTCCTCATTTTAAATCCCCCCCTTTTACTTTCAGATTATCCCATGGTACCCTTGTGAGCTTGTAGAGATTTTTCTTTTATTTGTTTTGGTTCACTATATAGGTTTCTCTGCTTTAAAAACTGCATTTTATTAGACCTTTAAATTTAAACACTAAAATGCATAGAGACACAGAAACATGTCCAGTATATGGCATATATACAATCATAGGCACTTGCTCTTTTGTGGTCAGTGCTATAAAAAAAAAATCTTATAAATCAATAAAATAAGTACCTACAACAGAAAGCCCAGCTTTAAGGTTCAGCTAAGTGAATAAAATTTTAAATTTGGAATGAGCAATACTTGCTATTAAATATTTAAACATTGATGAGAAATTAATCATACTTTCCAATGAGCAACCATATTTTATTGAATGTTTCCAAATAACAGTTTAAATTAAAGGACATTCTTTCAAGAGCAGCCAAATCACCCATTTCAGTAGCCCTGTCAATTATCCAAAGACAGTCAGATTTCCATTTTTGAATAATTAACATTTGGCAAGCACTGTAGCTCTGAAGAGCCATTTGCCTTTGTTGCAATTCAAATTCCTCAAAAGTAGAAAATTATTTAGACTGTATCAGTTTTTAAAAGAATTTCCCCCCTGTACAGTTCTTCTCTTTAATATCTCATAGTTTTGTGTTTCACATTAGGGAAATTAAGCTAATTGCTAGCACAAATACATTTCCAGGGTATACCAGTTTCACTGTATATAGTAACAATAGTATAGCTACTGCAAAGTAGTGATACGTGTTGCTGCCTTTGGTAATTTGGGGAGATTACACAGACCCTGTCTTGGGGGCTGGCTGAAGAAATGACTTCCGAGAGCCTAGATACCCATTAAACTTGGCCTCAGTTCTGCAGTCAGACTAGAGTGGGGCTCCTCCCAGGAACAGCATTCTGTCTAGGCAGATCTGATTGTTCCATGAGGACTAATATGAGAAGAAACTATATGAAATTGTATATCATGTTGTCTCAGCTATTATAAGACTAAAGTAATAGTTGCTTTACCAGTGTAGAAAAAAAAACCCTCTACTTTTATAATTTCTTAACAATCCTACAAAGTGTTATGCATGTACCTAACATTATGCACGGTAAGTGGTCCCATTGACTTCAACCATTCATTTTGTTGGGGCTATTCACAGCATATAAAGTTATCCCTATGCATGCATCTTTGCAGAATCCATTTCAAATAGCATCCATTCATTTCAACTTGAATTGCCGTCTCTAACATATTTTGTATTTTTGGAAACAAACAGTTACTTGAAAACAACCATTTTTCAATTCTTTGCAATAGTGAGGTGATGCTGTAACATCCTTCCTAATATGTATACGGTATAGTAGACTAAGTTAAAATGAGGCATAATTGTTAAACATGGTAGAGTTTTCATTTTTTTTAAACTCCAGATATTATTAGAGTTTTATTTGCTCAGGCTCTTACTCCAGTACTAGACAAACAAAATAGTAAATACACAGGTGAAGGAAAATCTATAAACCTATACGTAGGTTAAAGTTGTTGTCTTCGGCAGGAGGCTAATATGTCATTTCTTGAGAGGAAAACTTAGCTTATCCATGTATTACACTAGTTGAACCAGGATTCTGAGGTCTCTCATGACTGTTATATACTCTCAATCCACTTGTTTTCATCATTACTATCCATAGTCTACGTATCATTTTCTGAACTTTTCAGCTGTCCTTTACAAAACACATTTGTAAAATGAAACCAATTGGTTTCACGGCACTAAGTAGAGTTTCTTCGTCAATAAAGCTTCCAAGCAACACTAAATACATTTTCAGAGAAAATAGGTGAGAGAAAGTACAGAAGCTACATTTTTCCAGCAATGGTCTCAGGCACTTGCTTATTTATTTCTCCTTTGCAACATGTTTACTATTAAGGAAATATCCTTCCTCTTTTATACAGGCAAATAGACTTGGTTTTGATAGGATTGTTCTGCTCTCTACAGCAGATGCTATCCATACATTTTATTTCACCAATAAAACACAAAACTTACATTTTTATTGCTTCTGAGTTTCTGGTTTCTGAGCCTTTATTTTTCAAACCAATATTTTGTTAAGAAATTGCTCAGATGCCATTTCTTTTAAAAAAAACAACCCACTACTCTTCTCAGTGAAAACTATCAGAGTTAACATGCAAGAATGACTGAGAGGGAATAAGGTTTACACACTAATGAAGAAAAATGTCTATTTATTCTAAAACATGTAGACAACTTGAAAACTATCTTGTTTGCCAGTTTACTGTAGCAATATTTTTGTACTTTCAAATTAGCTATAGATCTACTTCAGCAAAAGGTGTAGCTAACCATCACATGACAGTTATTGTTTCATAGCATCAGTTTTAATGGTATCTAGACTAGACAATCTTAATTGGTAGAATAATCTTACTGTACACAGTTAAGAATCATATCTATTATGGCATGCCTAGTTTAAGAATTGTTTACTTATATATGTACATAGTGAAGGGCAATCATCAAAAGCTTTGGTTTGGAAACACCAAAAAGTTTATTTACATAGCTACCTACTTAATGATATTCCCCCCATGCCTACTCTCTTCTGCAAAGTTCCTGATGTCATTCTGTCCTTCCCTGCAATACTTGCTTTACCAAACTAATGAGAATTCATGGCCTTCCTCCCCACTCTGTCTCCACAATCTTTCATTAATAACTGACTGAGCAAGTCATCGAAATAGCATGACAGTATGAAACATTCGCCTCAAACCTTGAATCCTCTTGTACATAGCTTGTGTCCAAGGTGCAATACATTCCAAGAACAAGAGTGGGAGACGACTGTAACACAACAAAACATGCAAATTCCATATGAATAACTCAATCTAAAGGAGGGGCCACCTGGGCCAGGAGGAGCATTTTGGTGGGGAAGAGTAGACCACCACTCAGAAAACAACTTTAAGTATTGCAGCCATGAGACTTGTTAGGAGGCTAAGAATGGACTTAGCAGAATGGGGCTCCTTTGGGGGGTTCAATTTCATTTATCTTAAATTTCCAAGAGATGCAGGTGCCAGTTCATTTCAAACTGCATCAAACCGAACTCTAGAGTTCGGTTCCTGAACAATCTCAAACTGAATCCTGCAGCATTCAAAATTCTAGTCAAGTATTTATGTTGGATTCTTGTTTAACACTATAGCAAACTCAGATGTAAGACAATTGAATTCATTTATACCCTTATCTCACCCAAAAAGTTCTTTGTAGTGGTATCAAAGTGCAATTAAAGTCCATTTTGAACAGTTTGCAGCTTCATTATTCACCCTAAAGTGTATGTGCAGGACATCATTTATAGAAATTTGCATTATGTACATTCCAGTACATGCTGAGAATATATGAAAATTTTTAGACTAATATTCAGATCCTTTAGAAAGAAAAGTGAGGCAAGAAAGCTGTTCAAAGTGAACTATAATTGTACTTTGATAATACTAAATAGGACTTATTAGATGAGATGCAAGGGTATAATCATTTCTGAACTGCATTGCTGCTAAGGGATTTGTGTGTGTAACATCTTACACAGCAATGAAATAATACCACTGTATGCTTTCTGCACTGTGCTCCAGATATGTGATTGGCAGAACACTTGGAGTTCATCTGTGTTTCATATTCTCTCATTAGATCTAACCTCTGAGACAGATATTCAGCTGGTGTAAACCATTATAGTTCCACTGGAGTCAGTGTTGCTATGCTGATGTACACCAGCTGAGGACCTGGCCTTATATCTCTATTATAGATTGCATTCCAAATCAGATATACACACTTTAGAAGGAAAAGTTACGTTGCAAACCTGTTCCAAATGGACTTTAATTGCATTTCAGCAGCACTAAACAGAGCTTTTTGGTTCAGATCACAGAGTATGATGAGTTTTGAACTACACTGCTGGAAGCACTTACACATACAAAGACAGAGGCAGTCACATGCAGTGATGCTTGTGCGTGCCAAACCATAAATGCATGCACATTTGATATTACCCAGGCAACTGACTGTATTGCTTGCACAAACATGGGCATGCTTGTAAAATTTGCACCTAGCCCTCAGTCACTACATTTTAAGGATTCCATTACATTGACATTGAGTCAGCATATATAACGTTCACCTTTTGTAAAATCATAAAAGGGTTGATTTTAAAAGGTACTTGTTATAGTTTCTGAGGTAACTGCACCTCTGACTCCTTTGTGGTCTCCTTGAGATTATCTCACTTAGGTCTCAGGCCTCTAGCTGTCACCTTTCTTGGGGCAGAATCATGCAATCCATTCCCTCCAGATTGGGGATTTAGGCTGCAGTATCCTGTAATTTACTGGGTTCATTTTAGCAGGTCTGACTTTAGTTCAGCACCTGCAGGCCTGTACTCTCTAAGGCAATGGCAAGACTAACCAATGACCAGCCAGCCTTCATAAAGCAAAGTATTATTTACTGAGAACAAATGCATTACACAGAAAACATAGCTTCAAAACACTTCAGTTTTCAGTTCTTTGTTTGCTAGGCCTCTTGAACCAGGTCAAACTAGTATATGCAATTCTCACCCCACCCCACCCTGCCCCAGGACATGAGACTTCTTCAGATTTGTTATCTGCCCAGGAATTTACATTAATTTACCTCCCAGTCATTTTCGTTCCTGCAGAAAACCTAAGGCCTCTCGATTTTGGTTTTAATTTTATTTAAATTTTCCCAGGAATTTATCAGTGTTTACACACACACAAAAAAAGAAATAAATAAAATGTGTGGGGGAAAAAAATCAATAAAACGCCAAAATGAAGGGCCAGGAGGTAGATGGGGGTGTGCGTGAAGGGAGCCTTCAGCTTCCTGTGGGCCTTTCACTGCAGTGGTCAGTCTCAGCTGCCAAGACCTGGCTCCTTGTCTGTTTCACTCCCCCAGTGGACAGGAGAAGTAGATGGAGCCACGTTGCCGGTCCGGGGTCAGAAGGGGGTTCTGTCCAGCAGGGAAAGCAGACGGGGGCTATCACCAGCTCCCTGCCCATCTTGCTCCCTGCCCACTCGTGGATAGTGAGAGAATGAGATGGGCAGGGAGACAGATTATAGGACAGCAAGATAGGCAGGGAGCCCCTCTTGACTGCCAGTACCCAGCTCCCTTCATCTCACTCCCACACAGCTCAGCAGCAGTCATCAGCCAGCAGTTAACTTCCTCTCCGCAAGCATGCTGTGCCATCCGACAGGGGCGGGGAGGAGAGCCAGGTCAGGGGAGTTCCAGCACTTGCAAAATTCAGGTTAAAAAAAAAACAAATCAGTAAAACTCGAATAGTTGCTTTTGCAAAAGACAGGAATTTTGGGCGGGGGGGAAGAATTCAATAAGAAATGAAGGGTATTAAGAATAGCACGCAACTCCCCATTGATCAGGAATACAATTACTAGCTCATGAAGATACACATAACATTTATAAAGTTGATACAACAGTCTTTGAATATTCCATGTGTTCATGGCATTCTGACATAGTGCTGAGCACCTTCTGTGAGGTGCCCACAACTCCTCCTGAAGCTGAAGGCTGATGATGGCACAGTCCAGCAGTACTCAGCACTTTGCAGAACTAGAACCCAGACAGCCAGTTTTCTAAAGAAGTGACTTTCCCTAGCTATTTTAAAATAGGGTACTTATTTAAGAAAATTACAATTCTCAGACACCAGATTCATAGCGCCATTGCTCTGTGTTGATTTTGACATAAAATGACATTTCAAAGCTATTGTACACACCTTAGTTCTGGATTAACTAGCAACTGGATTTACTGCACAGTGATTCTGGCTAACATACAACTAGTACATATCAATAATTGGAGCAAATCGATTACTGACAGTTCTCCATATTTACAGTGATACAGCTGTAAATGGGCTCACCATACACATTTTATTTTGGTATATGACTCTCCTCCGATAATACTGTAGATAAATCCTGACCTGGACACAAAATTCAATTACACTGGCTTTGTGCAGGAGAAATGTGTAGTAGCCAGATGGATGAAATGCTCCCCATCCAAACTAGCACAGGACAGGTAGCACCATTGCTGCAATGCTGCAGCTTATGTTACAGCCCACTGGCTACTCTCCCCTGACTTGGGGATTTGGTTAACCGTCATGTAATCACAGACCCAGAGGCTATGTTCCTGCTACTCCCCCACAGTCTAACCTGCTCCCAAATTCCTCTTACACTCTGCTGTGGAGGAAACCAGAATGGACCTGTTCTTCGCAGTGCACAGACAAGGTGGAGTACACTAGCATGGTCTCTCCATGGCCGTGGCCCATACACAGTAGAATGATTCCACTACTTTTTTAAAACATTCATGCTCACAAAAGGAGGTCCAAAACTTGGCTACAATTTAGATTTTCCTTCATTAAAAAAAAATAAAAATAAAAAATAAAAAATTGAGGACCAGACTTTCATCTGGAGTAAATTGGTTTAGCTTCACTGAAAGCAATGGAGCTTCACTGATTTGCATCAGCTAAGGATCTGGTCCCAAATATGCACTATAAATATTTATAATATTATGATAATTATCCTCATTTATTTATAGCTCTTGAATCAATACCATTGGAACAAATGGTACAGAATATTCATGTAGATCATTACTTTTTGCATTTTATGCTCTGAACACCTAACATATTTTACATTTACTCTGGTAAGATGATCACCAGCTATGCCAAGATTTAAATGATTAACCTTGCTGTAGAATGATCTAGAAGGAAGAATTATTCTGTCTGCCAAAAGCAGTTCCTGTACTTTCAAACACTAATAGACTCTGGCACTACAGTGCAAAAGGTAATGAATCCTGAATTGAATTTTTCATGCATTTTAGTGAAATTCTATGCTGAAACCATAAGATAAAGTAGTTTTTTGTTTGTTTTTTTAAGGAAAAGGTGCCCAAACTTCTCACAAATATATACCAGATATTTAGAAAGGCACCTAGAAGTAGAAGCTTCCTCCAAGATTTGTCAGATTTACAGTAGCTACTTTAACTTAATATACAATAGTGGAGAGTATGAAACTATCAAGGTCTCATTCCTTTTTTCAACTCAAACAGCTGCTACCATCGATGAAGAAGCAGGTGCTGAAGCATGAATGATATTACTGCTAAAAAGAACAGACTATTTGGTTATAACTTTCCTCACTAGAATATTATGTCAAAATACTTTTAAATTCCCTAAAGTGTTCAGGTGGGATAGGAAATTAAACCTCAAAAAGGCTTTTAAATAAAGATTTGTTTTATTATTCACCTCAAATTCCACTATTTCCCCTAAAATTTTTAATTAATTTGGGGTACCCGAAATAACAAGAGATCTATTCATTTAATAACAGGATGTAGGACTACTGCATGGAAGCTGCGTTAGATTTCTTTGGCTCCACAGCCAGAAAGCCTGCTCCCAACTCAGTGGACCAAAAATGAAAGGAGCTGCAGCCTCCTAATGACAGCTTGAATCTTCTGAGCATCATTATGCACAAGATCTATCTGCTGCAATTTTCATATGTTGCAGTTCAACTCTGGAC
This sequence comes from Terrapene triunguis, assembly GCF_002925995.2. Lineage (NCBI taxonomy): Eukaryota > Metazoa > Chordata > Testudines > Emydidae > Terrapene > Terrapene triunguis. The sequence goes on along the minus strand of NW_020664562.1, from coordinate 34,390,972 downwards.
AATGATGCCACTGACAGTGTTTAGGGAGCTAGGCCATTGCTCTGGGGAGACCTTTCTGAATAGCTGTTAAGTCTGCTGTTTGCAATACACTGTAGAGAGCTGTCCTGTGCATAAAAGTTACTCCTAATGTGCAAGACATTTTAATAGCATTCCAGCATCATACTGCACTAATAGAACATTTTGGGAATAAAGCTTCCAGGAAATTACCAGTTTCATTTTGAAAGCCAAAAGGGAGTGAGGGTTGGAAGGCTTATTGTATTTCATTGTTATTTGACTCAATAATAGATCTGGAAGTGTTTTTACAGATGAGGCAGACCAATACTGTGACCCTGGGGGGTTGTGGTTTAACTGCAAAACACAAAAGCAATTGTGTGTAATACAAGATTCAGAAATGACTAAGTAGAAAGTAAGTGTTGTAATGCTTTGTCACTTAATGGGCCTCTTGCATATACATGCAGAACCCAATGTGTGTATGAAAGCTAGATTTAACACTATTCCTTGGGCATGACAGAAAGAAATACATGTTTTCAGTACATAATAAACACCTGGCCAAGCTTTTATATTAGTTATGGGGAAGAGAAAGAATTATGATTCTGCCTGGGTCCCACAGTATTGTATCTTTTACTGTATCCTATAAGCAACAGGGAATTGTTACTAAAACTCAGCACCCTTTTGAACAATTACTTTGAGGAGCAAATGGCTGGGTAAATTGTGAAACTACAGAAACTCAGAGGGGAGTTCCAGTGAACCTTACAGGATCATATCAAAACCAAAATGCCAATTATGTAAGTGTGATGTGTGTGTGATGGAGTTAAACCAATAAGGCTCCTAGAGAGAAAATAACTCTTGGAGAAGCTTAACAGTTTTCATTTCTTAAGTAATTATGTGCTGTAATCCCGCTTGCATTGACTTCAATTACAGCAGGCCCCCTTGGAACTGCATGTACAACTAAGGTTAGATCTAAGAGTCTGTCGCCATAAGTGCCTACAACTCTCATTGATTTCAATGGGAATTATGAGTGCTCAGCACTTTTCAGAATCAGGCCCCAAGGATCTCTTTGACTCTTCAGTTTTTCTTCAGAGGAGTTTGCATGGACATTTCTGTTGGTTTCAATTTGCATGGTGTTCACATCATTCACAATTTTCAAACAGATTCACATTCAATCAAATCCTCTAAAACACAACATGAAACTGACATTACACCATCTTTTGATGAAAAAACATAAATTTGCCTTTAGTCATTGGAAACTGGGTCTAGGTTTCCTAGAAGAGTTCAAAACTTTTGATGTCTTAGCTGTGAATTTGTAACTAAACCCCAAACCAGCAGAGATATGAGACTTTGGGGTCTAGTTAAAAACATTTTTTCTAGAAATGATAGCAACATATAATGAAAAAGGATATAGTTGGGATAGCTAAGGTATGGTTACCTCCATGGGCTGGACAGCCAACTGCTAGAAAACAAAACAAAACAAAAATACATCAGGAGCTGTATAGAAAGTCAGGAGAACTTCAAGAGACTGAACTTCTGAGGTTTTCTTCCAATCATCTTCTTAAGGGGGATGGGTCTTTGGGATCTAGGAAGTTCAGAGGGGACGTATGTGGGAGGAACTCTCATAGCTCAGGAAGGCAACAGAGGAGGCAGGAACCTGATCTGCTAACTAAGGATAATTGAACATATTTGTCATAAACAACATAGAGCAAAGTCTGGGGTATTTTTGGTTTCATGAGTCCTGTTTTTTGGAATTGATTGGATATTGAAAAATAATTTGACAAATATTACGAAGGAACAATAGGTAGCCTATGGATTATTCATGAAATATTGAGGGATAATGTTTCATTAATTGAGTTGCTATGCCTAGGCTCCAACCAGACAGCCCCATTGTCCTGATACCACATTAATCCCCTGTCACACAGCATTGGTACATGGAGGATGGATAGTCCAGTTTTGATGATGCTAGCTTGACACTCAGATGACCCAGGTTCAATTCTTTACTTCACCACAGACTTCAGCTGGAACACTGGACAAGACTGTGCCTCATTTTCCTCTCTGTAAAATAGGGATAATAAATAGCATCTCCCTTTCTCATAGGGGTGTTCTGAGGATAAATGTGTTAAAGATTGTGAAGCACTGAGAGACTATGGTAATAGGGTAGAGCTGGTCAGAAATTCTCTGACTGAACATTGTTGCCATGAAGGCTAACAGCATTTTGGGCTGTGTAAGTAGGAACATTGCCAGCACATCGAGGGACGTGATCATTCCCCTCTATTCGGCATTGGTGAGGCCTGATCTGGAGTACTATGTCCAGTTTTGGGCCCCACACTACAAGAAGGGTGTGGAAAAATTGGAAAGAGTCCAGCAGAGGGCAACAAAAATGATTAGGGGCTGGAGCACATGACTTCTGAGGAGAGGCTGAGGGAACTGGGATAATTTAGTCTGCTGAAGAGATGAATGAGGGGGGATTTGATAGCTGCTTTCAACTACCTGAAAGGGGGTTCCAAAGAGGATGGATCTAGACTGTTCTCAGTGGTAGCAGGTGACAGAATAAGGAGTAATGGTCTCAAGTTGCAGTGGGGAAGGTTTAGGTTGGATATTGTGAAAAAGTTTTTCACTAGGAGGGTGGTGAAGCACTGGAATGGGTTACCTAGGGAGGTGGTAGAATCTCCTTCCTTAGAGGTTTTTAAGGCCCGGCTTGATAAAGCCCTGGTTGGGATGATTTAGCTGGGGATTGGTCCTGCTTTGAGCAGGGGGTTGGACTAGATGACATCCTAGGGTCCCTTCCAACCCTGATATTCTATGATTTTTCTGCCCCAAAATACCAACTGATCAAAAGCAAAATGTTTTGCAGAAACATGTCACCTTTGATGAAAATTCATTTTGAAACAAATTTAAAGCAAAACATTTTACTCTTTTGGGAGTGGAATTATTGATTTTCTATTCTGAAACAACTTTCGATTATTTAAAAATGTATATCATAAAATAAAGTTGAAATCTAAACAAAACATTTTGATTGTCAAAATTAAATGTTTTGATTGAACTGAAATGCAATTTTTTTCAGAATTTTGGATTGTGGGAATTTTTATTTTATTTATTTATTTTCTTCCATTTTGGAACAGAAGAAATTTCAAAATCACAAAACTCCACCCAAAACAAAAAAAATCCAGTTTGTGCACAGCACTATAATGGGTGCCAGATAAGTAGCATAGAATCAGGGACTTTCACATGGTCTGGGAGTGAGGGGACAACGGTTCTGCCGTTTCAAGAGGCTTTCCATTTAAAATTCCACTCCATCCAAGCCAGGCAACAGAGAAGCTGAGTGGGTTTTCATTGCTCCTTGAAATATTTTTTTTTTTCTGGAATTGTTCTGTTTGTAACATTTTTGTAAAATTTATACTTACAATGTTTTAGAAATTAGGCCTATGTTTTTCTTGAAACCTCATATTAGAAGTAAACTTATATAGGAATATGCAGACCAAAAAGAAAGAGGAGACTATAATATGCTTTATGACTATAGAAATCAGTGTACAAAAAGGGAAAACTAGACAATGTTTGTAAAATACACTGTGTTGTACCAATTATTTTCTAGGGATGCTGGTATCTTCTCATTATATATATTTTTTCATGTCTCATATTGGAGACTAGAAAAACAACCTTTAGCTGCAGCTGTATCAATGGATAAAGATGAGAAAATGGCTTAATTTTCATCAGCCACAACAATAAACTGCGTATGCATTCAAAGAAATGCAGCAGGACACTCTGGTGTAGAAATTCTGTCTCAGATCCATTTTACAGCCTGCAATGCCATTCTCCATCTGCGTGGATTCTACCTAAATAGAACAAGGAAAATCAAGTTCAATATCCATTACTAAATTATGCAGATAGCATACCTTAACATCTAACATTAACAGTTAAATGTTGGTATAACATTGGGAGATTCAGGCTAGTTCTGAAACTGCAGTTTCTGCTATGATGTACTATAGTTTTCTTTCTGTCTACCTTTAAAAAAAAAAAAAAGTAAAATAATTCAAGTTAGACAACATGCTTAAGTACCTTGCTGAATCAGGACCTTAGTTAATCATGCACATTTACTCTGTACTTCACTTTTCTTGATAATTAAAGCTAAAATACATCTCCTAAACATTCTTTCTTCTCATGAATCTTTTATGAAAACTAAGTTTACTGTACTTCTAAAACAAGGGACAGTTACATTTTCTATAAAACCTTCTGCTTTCGCTACAGGAAAAATTGAATGAAGACAATATGGAGGAAAGATAGTTTTCAATCTGTTTTTACAAAAAGAGTATCAAAATGTATGTTGCTTTAAAAAACAAACACACACAGAAATAAGGGCTCCACAAGCATCCTTTAATCCTGCATTCTAGTACCTTAAAACACAATACAGCAAACACACCTTTACAGCCAGGTGGCTGGAGACCTTCTTTCTTGGACCATTAATTTCAGAGAAAAGCTTTTTAACAATGAGCTGAAAACAAAATGAAGCTAACTAATATAGGGAAGCTTGAGATGTTTGGGAGCTATTGCCAAAAAACAGATTACCCAAATGTAATTATGGAAAAGGTTCCATAATGTACAACTATTTGTGCTTCTTTATTATGGAAATAAGGAACATTTCTTCAATAAATACTACAACATAGCAATCATATTATATACATACCTTATTCTACCACCAAGTTCATAATTGAATATCTATGAAATACAGAAAGGACTCTGACGAAATTTCGAGTGTACAGCTTCAAATCTTCTCAACCAAGCTAACAAACTGTAAGTGCAACCACCTTATTCTGTGTTAGAACAGCACTGACATGTTAATGGAGCTGTTATCACACGATAACCAAACACCATTAATATGTCTAAGTCCAAGTTCTCAGGAACAAAAGTCACCGTTCCCCATGGAAACAATGGCTCACAGTAACAAGACTAGTCACAGTGTCTCACAGGCAATTACAAGCAGTCTAACACCAATATGCACAATTTAAGTATATACTGGTGGGCCGCAATTTACACCTAACCTATTCACTATCAGGGAAACTGCACTATACGGTTATTCATCCCTATGGAGAGCATGTGGTGTTTGTGCTGCTGCTGTCCCCACAGACTCCATCAGGGAAGGAAAGCTTTAAATTGTGGCCAGGGCTACATAGGATTCCCAGCTGCTAAATCAGCATATCGCTGACTGTTCAAGTCATATCCTGTTCTGCTCTCTGGGCATGAAGAGATGGGTTACAGGTGGAGGCATTTCAGCCAGGTCTTTGAGGAAGGACACTCTTGATACATGTTTATACAGTGCCCAGCAAGAAGGGGCCCTAATCTTGGTTGGAGCATCTCAGTGCATCTTAGTTACTTCTATAGTGTCTATCACAGCAGTATCTGAACACTGATTATTTAGTTTATTTGCTCCATTAATTAATAATGGGCTTTTTCAGTTTTCAGATATTTCTTATGTAAGCAGAGTCAGGATGAGCTCTACCCTGACATCTGGTGGTGAATTATGGCGAGTGTGGAAAAGAACTCCAGGGGCTGATCTTGTTTGCATAGGCACACCCACTCGCCTGGCATGAAACAACAGCAACTGAAAGTGGTTACTTTGGCTGGTGTGGGATCCCCAGTTTCTCTGTTATTGGGGCAGGAAGAATAAAGTTTTGTTACCCTGATTCTGTGAATCAAGGCCAGTGGAACTGTTGTATGACAGAAGGACTGAGTGACTTGCTTGACAAGGGGCATGGGTTACAAAACCCAGTGAATTGAGAGAGGATGGGGACAAGCATTTGTATCTGATGGTATGGGCCCCCTCTGAGGACTTGACACACCAATTGCACCACCTCCTCTCTCCACTGTTGAATGTCAGAGTTAACTTTGATCCCATTAGGAGTCTAGTTACAGGCTGCTGAGCTGAATTCACTTTGGGCCAATGGTGCACCAGCACTGGGGCTCCCCTACTATGAGCTGAAATCGCTAAGAGCTGAAATCACAAAAGAGCTGATGTTATTAAGAGCTGAGATCACTGAGTGCTGTGTTAACTAGTGGGGGAGTCTGAAGCTATATTGCTAAGCAGCTGGCGGAGCAATTTGTGGGGTTGACTGGAGGAGCGGCGCAGAGCCTTGCGGGGCCGGTTGGAGCGGCCCAAGGAACGGTGAGCGGAGCTGTTTGCGGGGACGGCTGGAGCGGCTCACAGGTCGGTGAGCGGAGCAGAGTGAAGCGGAGCAGCTTGTAGAGCGGAGCAGTTTGTGGGACGGCAGGAAGTGGACTGGCTCGTGGTGAAGGCTGTGGCGGAACCCCACGGAGAGACGGCCGGCCGGCCTCGGATCACGTAAGGTGCCCTTTAACACCCTGCGTGCCCCCTTTTTACTCTGGGGCTGCACTGACCAGGGACAGAGACTTTGGGGGTTGTTGGACTTTTGGGACTTTGGGTGGTTGCTGGGCCCAAGAGACTTTGGGGATGTTGGACTTTGGGGACTCTGGGTGATTTTTGGGTTGCTGGATTCAAGAACCAAAGGGAAAGGACACAGCCCAGTTTGCTGGGGTGGGTTTTTTTTGCTCATGGTTTGTGTTATGAATCCTGTTTGTGGTGTTTTTCCAATTTAATGCTGATGTCGTTTACCTCATGTTATTAAACATTTTCTGCTACACTCAGACTCCGTGCTTGCGAGAGGGGAAGTATTGCCTCTTAGAGGCGCCCAGGGGGTGGTATGTAATTGTCCCAGGTCACTGGGTGGGGGCTCGAGCCAGTTTTGCATTGCGTTATTGAAACGGAACCCCTAGATACAGAACCCGGCCCTTGTTGCTGCCAACTTAGATGGGCAGAAGGGTTACACTTATATCACTAGAATATCTCCAACACGTATCTGTCAAGCTCCAAGTGGAAGATTTCAAGTGTTTATAGTCCCGAGGCCTAATACAGTACTGACAGGACTTCAGGGAGAAAAGGGACATGAGATATGAAAAGTGTTAATCTCCATAGGTTGTAAGCAAGTGAAATTAAATCCCTGTCCCCTATCTTAGACCATACTGGCAGAGCAATGATGCTAAATAAAGCAGCCACATTTGATACCACAGAGATCACCATCAACTCAGCTAGAGAAACTCAACAATCAGTAAACTTGGAGTTAATTTTGTTCAGAAAATAAATCCAGTGTCCACGGCCATATTTCAATGCATAACTACATCTAGGTTCTGATCACAAACAATGTAACACAATATCAGTGATAATTACTTCCTGTGAAGCAAACATATCCAAATACAGATTTATCTTATCCACACGTCTGGATGTAATAGTTCAATGCTACGTAGCTTGAGTTGCTAAAGGCAGCACTGAAAAGCTAGCTTAACACAAGGTTTTTGATGTTACTTCCTAATAATAGTGCAGTACTACTCACTAGACAATATGAAAACCTGGGAGGTATGAAATAGCAACACTGACTGAATCAGAAAGGAAAGCAGATCCAAATCGTTTTAATAATCTGACAGGTTCTGCAAAATACAGTGCTGTTGTAGCCATTTTGGTCCAGGATATTAGAGAGACAAGGTGAGTGAGGTAATATATCTTTTATTGGACCAGCTTCTCAAAAGCTTGTCTCTCTCACCAACAGAAGTTGGTCCAATAAAAGATATTGCTTCACCAACCTTCTCTCTCCAAAGCTCTGCAAAATAAATTCATTTTGCATTTGTGACTGTGGCACAAAGTAAAAATGAAACAATATAGTGAAAAAAGTTCAAAAATATTGTGCCAAACCACAAAATATATCTGAAGGCCTCTGTCAAGTTTACACCCCAAAGTTCCTAAACCCTCGGGAGGGAACAGTAGCCTAGGCAGTGTCAATAGAGTCCAACATAAATTCTCTCATCCCTTCAGGACCTAGAGAGTTTACAGCAGGGGGTTCTATCATCCATCCACTCCCCACAGCAAATTTTCTGCACCCAATATATCACACCAACTCTTTGCTTCTCAGAGCCTCTAATTAACTCTTCGCTCTATGGCTTCTTCTCACAGCAGTGGCCTTGTGCTCTCATTCTCTCACCCGATATTGCTTGGCAGCTCACAATGAACAAGGCGGCTATACCAGCATGCAAGTGACTCAGACTATTTAGGCCTCTTGCTGACTTTCCTCACTACGTTGCATTTAACAACTGTTCTCTCAGACTCATTCTCTCCCTCGTGAGAGGAGGCTCCCTCCCTCACACTAAAATGCTCTCTATTTATTAGATCTGCTGGCTACATTCTGTTTTCTAGCTGGCAACTTTCCTTGTATCTTCTCTCAAAGTTTCCTGGTTGGCACACTCTTCATCTCCACGCTCTGTTATTCTGCCAACAGCATACAATATTTCCCAGCCAGCATCCCTCTGCAACAGTGCTAACAGGCTTCACTGGATCTCACTCAGCCACTCAAAACAGGCACAGACACAAATTCAAAAGCATCAGATGGATGCAGAATCTTCTGAAAAAAATAATTAAAAATTCAACAAGACTCCTTGCACAAATAGTTCTCAGATCCAGCTCCATATTCCAACTAGCTGAAAAAGACAGAGGCTATGTTACTGTCTAATATATTATATTTTGCCATCTAAATGCCTCTTCACTGAAAATAGCATGTGGGGAGTGGGAAGACAAAAGTCCCAAGGATGAAGAGGAGACTAAAGCGGGGGAAGCAAAAGCAATATTTTCTAGAAGCATTGATATAGCACCTTAAACAGGGAGATGTTCCTATCTTTAAAATGGGTGTTGACTATGTATTGGACCCCCCAGGAGTCTGGACGAATGAGTTTATCCTTTCCTTGGAGAGAGAGACATGCTGGAAAAGCTGTAGATTAATGTCCAGGCATGGGATTGCTCTGCTCTTGTTATGGAATATGCCAGTTCCTGTTTTGCCTCAACAGAGTTCAACTGCATGGCCAAAATACTGCCCTTACACTCGTGCAATTTCATTGACTTCTGTACAATTGAGTGTAGAATTTGTCCCATCTATTTTACTTTGAGACACTTGCACACTTGCAAGCTATTAATGGTTGAAAAGAGAGAAAAAGACCATAAAATACCTGGATTGAAATTCAGCACTGTCCAGGTTTCTTTTGTCCTCCCTGTCAGGAGTCATAAAAAGAAATTTATTTACTCTGACAGTCTTGCCATCAGTTAGCTCCCCCTCCCTTTTGCAGTTATGAGCATAAGAGCCTCTGACTGAAAAAGAACAGCTGCAAGACCACACAAAGTACCTGAAGTAAGCACTGCTACAGTTATTGTTACCAATCAGCAAATCCCTGTTAAACAAACCCAGTAATTACCAATTTATTGAGGACATCATTTTCAGAAGCAGCCACACTGTTAGGCACCCAAAAAATTGAATCACCCAAAGTAATGAACACTAGGATTTTTTGATCTAACCCTTTTACCGTTGATGTTCATTGCAACCTTTGTGCTCCAGCAAGATGTGGTGGCCTTCTTTTCCAAGTAACATTCCATTGGAATTTCAGAAGAATTGGGCCAACACTGTGTTGGGAGTGTTATATCCAACATTCCTGCCATATTAGCCGGCAATGGAATATGGTTGTCTGCCTGTCTGTCAGTGGTCAAGCTAGAGAAACTTGCAGTTGCATAGCATTGCAGGTGCTTCACAAGAAGGGTTTGGTGGCAGGTAAACACCCAACACTTAGAAATCATAATCTATTAGTTGATTTTAGCAGAAACATTAAATTTTATAAAGGACAATACAGCAAAACAAAATTGATCTCACTAAGAAGATACAAAATGTTTTAAACAATAAGAAAAAATATCAGTAACATTCCATGATTTATCACTGCCACAAGGTTATTCTATACGTTCAGCAATATGTCTCTTGCAAAACAAGAATATTGCTTTTCACTTCAAAGTAATGATCATTTACATTCACAAAAAGAGATACAATTTGGGAATGTTTATGAAAGTTATAGTTTTGCTAAACTTCTCCAAAGTGGTAAGGCAATGATTTATACTAATGATTTATACTAATACAACAAAATAATTAAGATGCGGTGCCAGAAATTTAGGATATTGTAAGTTAATACACGCTAAAAATTAGTACTGATTTATTTTGTTTAAAATTGTGAAGGAATCTGATAATAGAAGGATGATATTTATGTTTCCAATAAAGATTTTGCAACACGAGAGCTAATTTGAAAACATGATTCAAAAATATTGACTTAAGTAAAACAAGAACACTGTCTATTCATAATGTAGTCAAGGATTCTGTTATGAAAAGACCAAAATCAGATGACAACTTTAAATCTTGAAGAACCCATTCCTTCCTCTATTGGCCCCATGTCATTCCTTGAATGTCATTTTGCATCTCACTTAGGATTAATCCTGGAAATACTTTTTCATACACAAGCCCATTGATTTTAACAAAACAATATGGTAAATGTGGGATTGGAGGATTGAGCCATTGGAATTTAAGCTCCGTGGGAGCAGGAGCAGAGGCTAAATTCTGTTTGCCTTTAGTTTTCCCATACAAGCCCACCCACACCTATGGAACTATATTAGTATTATTAAGATCAAATACAACACTTCAGGAATAAGGCCTAATTATATCCCTCCACACATAGAGCTTGCCCCCCGGCACAGCAACATCTTCCTCCCCTTCCCTGCAGCTCACAGAAGGCTCAGTTTAATGCAGAAGAAACATACAAGGGAGCTGGTGACACAGGGCATCCACATAGATGGATGTCCCTGACCTCCTACACATCCTTAGGGGAACATGGGGTGGCTGTGAACAATCCATACAACTTGTTCCAGGGGATGGGAGTGCTCAGCTCACTCCCTTATTGGAACAATCAGAGAAAATCTCCAATCTGTCTTTGAACTTTATCCTCTTTCACCTCTTCCGTTGTGGTTTTTGGGGAAAGAGGTAACTCACAACCATCAGCATGCAGTTGTTGAAAACAAAAAAATAAGAGTTAGCTGCAAATAGACTGTAGCTATGCTGCTTGCTTTCCTTTAAGTTTTAGAGAGGGTCTGTAAAAAGAAGCAGTTCTGCAGAATTCAACTTGAAACAAAGAGGAATAACTCTTAAGAGATAAAGTGACAATGTATCCTCAGCTGTAAAAGAGGGCAGTTTTAAGATAGTAAAAGAATGTTCTGGCATAATGTACCCTAGCCAACACATCAAAGTATACATTTCTCCAATTTTAAGAGGAAGTTAGTAAATAGAGGTTGATATAGTAACAAGTAAAAGCAGCCATTAATTGTAATCCACAAATATTACGGGTGTGAGTAATATTTTACTGATATGATTAGAGAAATAGATTTCCTGAAGTCAGTGGACCCAGTTCTGCTCTCAGATGCATGCAGGTGGCACCCAGTGCTGTCAAAAGGAGCTGTGCACATATACCTGACTGCAACATCTGTCCCAAATTAATAATAAAATTGAATCAAGTGAACTTGACCAAACACATAGTGCCTGTTTCTTATCCATATCTAAAATGTCTCAGACAATGAGAACGTATTTCTTCTTTTTCACCAAATTTGCCAACATATGAGTATGCCCACAAAAATGTGCACATTACCATTTTAACTTCAAAATCCCTCATTTTATCATGCAAATTGGGTTCTTGCACTCAGAAGACTTGACTCTCTACAGTTTCACACTTTGTGTGGGTATTTACACTTGGGCAAAATGGTACCAACTCAGAATGGCAGCATTTTGCACCACTTTGCAGAGGTGCAAGTGATCAGCACAGAGAACCAGGTCTGTCAATGTAGGTGTTTGATTAGCCAAGCTGCATATACAGGTGCAGGTTTTTTATGGGTGGAAAAGTGTGATTGTTCATTTTTGTGGGCACCCACATTTAATTGTTTCATCTTTTAAATGTGTTCCTCTGTCTGGCTCCCTTTGGGGCAGAACCTCAGCTGATGCAAATTGTCAGAGCTCCAGCAAAGTCAATGGAGCTATGACAATTTACACCACCTGAGCGTCTGTCCCAAATATTTATATTCCATTTATTATTTGCTCAAATGTTCCCAGCCCAATTCAGTCATCCTTACATTGATTAGTACCTTACTCTGTGAACAATCTTATCATAAAGTCACTAACCTCAATAAGTGCAGTATCAGGTTATATACTTTTAAATATTCTTTTAGATATTAGCCCAGGAATACAAATTAAAACCTATAATTCCTGATTAAATACAGCTATAACATACCAACAAAGTCTGCCTTTGAACTTGGATATGGTGACCAGTTAAAGCTATTTTCCCAGATTTTATCAAAAGTCAAAGCTACCATTGTCATCTCCACAATACATCATGATTACAAGAGACAAAAATCAAAAGTGAAAAATAATTCTGGATTGTAATACTGACAAGTCAAGGATTGAAAATTTGGATAAGTTACAGAGAATCTTATTTTTTTTTCCTATAAAAGAATTATCAAGAGATTGCTCATGGCCTCGCAAATTAAAGCTGCTCCCCATATATAATTATATTTTAAAATATGCCTAAGTATCAAGTGGGAGGAAGAGTTAGACAGAATATTCTCATAGAATATTAGACTAAAAAAATTTAAGTGCCTGAAGACACAGATAGGCGGCAAGTGGTATTTTCAAAAGTGCTGAGGCACCTCACTTCCACTGATTTCAATGGCAGATAGGTGTCTAAGTATTTTGGAAATTCCACCAGATGCTTATCTTCATCTTAGGCACTTATATGTATCTCTGGAGGACCTGGCTGTTTGTGGAATCTGCTGCAATATCACATTACTGACACACTAGCAAAATACTTCTGTGCATCATCCTGAAGAGAACTGAGCCCAAGACAGGGAACTGTCTGGCTGAAGAACAAGTCAGATTTAGACAAAAAAGAAATACAGTGGATAATTCAATCAGCATGTGCTATACGAGAAAGTGCTGGAAAACAATAGGAAAGTGGTCCATGTCTTAGTGGATTTTGCTAAGGCATTTGATAGCATATGACACAAACCTCTTTTGGGAATCCTACATCTGGTCAACTTTGGTAAAAATGTAATAAGGCTGAAACAAAATCTCCACAGAAGCATGATTGCTTTGGTGTTTGTGGGGCATGATCAGAATAGTTGGTTTGACGTGAGGACAGGTTTCAGACAGGGCTACACACTATTACCCACCCTCTTCAACAGTTGGCTTGAAGAAGTCTTAAAAAGAGCCACTGGTAGAAACCTACAGGAGAGTGTATCCGTCGATGGATGACAAAGTAGTCATCTCTGCTTCACTGATAATACTGACCTGATTGGATCATCACAAGAAGAGGTGTGGGTTGGATGACTGGAGGAAGATTGCCTAAGCAAGTGTTGCAGGGACTGATGCCAGGTGCCACTGGGTAGGGGCACCCATGGCGAGACTAATTCAATGATGTGGCTGACTGGACAGAATGATGCTCTGCACTATGAAAACAACAATAATACCTTTAAAAAATCTGTCCCTAAATAATTTATGCAAAACCACTGAAAGGAACACTAGTAAGAGAATGATTTAACAACTTAGCTAAAGACCTGTCAAGAACAAATCTGAATGATAGAAACACATAGACAAAGATGTGGGTGCACAATATATGCCACTTATAAATTAAATGAATGAGTGGCAATGAGACCGTTTATTTGTGATGCATAAATCACATATAGCATATTGCTAATTTTAGAAAATACACAAGTCACATACCTTATAGATGAGATCACACACACATCAACCTCATTGACTATAAGGTAGTATTATAGCTCACAAGCACAAGCAGAAAACCAAATATGATGCTAAAGCAGAAGCCATTTCAACACCCCTCTTTAAGATGTCATTGCAAAGTGAATCACTGTTTATAGGAGAACTGAGATTTGCTACAGATCAAAACGCATCTGGACATATTGAACATATAGCTCACAGTAGCTCAATGAGAGTTAGGTCAAATATAACTGGTAGCATAGCTGTTGTATCATAGGCAGCGGTGGCATGGCTTAGTCAGGTCAAGTACAAATCCGCCTGAAACTGATGGCTTCATACTCAGCATGGCTAAGCCATGCTGCCACTGCCTGTGCTACCATGGCTATACTACTATTTATACTCCAGCTACCATGAGTCTGTGTAAGCACATTAGGGAATCACATCCCTTGCTCTTAATGTAGACATAGCCTTAGGGGCAGATTCAGCCACCTTTACTGACAATGATAGAACATTTCTCAACAAGTAGTATCTCTGAAGTCAATAGGCCTACTTTGCGGAGTAAAGTACTACTCAATGTCAATAAGGAAGCCCGAATCTGGCCCTCAGTCGATCTCAGACCCAGAGAACCATGTGATAGTGCAGAAAAAGGGACACTCCTAAAAAGTGATTTTGAAAATTAAACCAATATTTAAATTGATGTTAAAGTTTCTGCCACTTCCCTGCATGTTTATTTTGAGAACTTTATGTTACTCCTTGCTTACCGTAGCATTCATCTGAATACAATAATAATCCTTACACTGAAAGATAGCTTCCTTTATGGTTTTAGAACTACCATATTAAAAGCTGCCAGGGCATGGAAGTGAGCTACAGTAGTAGTCTCCAGTCTCTTTGGGCTTCTCTTCAGCCTGGGGGGGGGGGCAATTGGCCCCGGGCCCCGCAGGGGACCCCACGAGAGTTTTTCGGGGCCCCTGGAGTGGGGTCCTTCACTTGCTCCGGGGCCCCCGGAGCTTCTTCTGCTCCAGTCTTCAGCAATTCGGCGGCGGGGGGTCCTTCCGCTCTGGGACCCGCCGCCGAAGTGCCCTGAAGACCCGCGGTGGGGGGTCCTCCCGCCCTGGGACCTGCCGCCGAAGACCCCAGGCCCCCTGAATCCTCTGGGCGGCCCTGCTGCAAAGTAACATTCCAGCTACACAGAGTGATTTGATTAGCAGAGTGAGTGGGTTAGCAGTGGAATTGTGCTAACTCAAACTATAACCTGTAGATGCTTCTCATTGCATTACTAGCTCAAGCACCAGCAGCACTTGAACTTCAACCCAAACCTCCTGATGGGCCAGCTACTTGAATTTAAAGCACCACTTAACCTGCCCTAGTGATTGTTGTGTGCGTGTGAGAGTCAGATTAGGGACAATACTAGAATTATACCTCAAGCTAACACTGCAGTGAAGACAAGCCCTTTGGCTCCTCGGAAATGAATGTCACCTATGTGAGATTAAATATCAGATGGGGACAAAGACCATATATGTTTGCTACTTAGGCCTCAGGCCTCATGGAAATTAGTTTACAAATATGAAAAAAGCTTATTAAAATTTGGGTCAGACAGTTTTGCCATTTGTAGGGTTCATTTTTTACTTGGATTACAGAAGAACACTGCTGCAGCAGTTGTAGTTTTAAATCTCTTGTTCTGGTTTCTGTTGTCAGTGAAAAATATTTCTCAGTCTCTAACTTTCTTTTTCATGGCTTGAAGACCTCAGGAAATATTTTATTAACAGTATTTTCCGAACATGTACCATACCATCCTTATTTCCAATTTCATTGGAGAGAGGGGTGATTTAAAAATAGTATAAATGGCCACCAATGAATGTAAACAAATACATTCTGTTATTTATTATTTGTGATATTTCCTATATTTAGAATGTAAACTACAGCCAGGCATTTATACTGCGCCTCATTTAATGTTTAGCAGTAACCACTATATGCTCTTCAAGCAGGAAACAGCATGAAGTGGGCAAGGAAGTCAAAATGAAACATATTTTGACTAAACAAATGTATTTCTCTTGAACTCTGGTATTTTGAATGATAATAGTAACCTATGCCTGGGATGAAATCTTGGCTCTACTGACATCAGTGGAAGTTTTGCTACTGACTTCAGTGCAGTATTTCACCAATAATATGGTACCGTCCTGGAAAGAGTATGGCTAGAGATTTCTAATACAACTACTGAATATTTTAAATACCTATAGTAGATTAAATCACCATTAGTACTAGATTCATAGATTCTAGGGCTTGAAGGGACCTCCAGAGGTCATCGAATCCAGTCCCCTTCCCTCATAGCAGGACCAAATACTGTCTAGACTATCCCTGATAGACATTTATCTAACCTACTCTTAAATATCTCCAGAGATGAAGATTCCACAACCTCCCTAGGCAGTTTATTCCAGTGTTTAACCACCCTGACGGTTAGGAACATTTTCCTAATGTCCAACCTAAACCTCCCTTGCTGCAGTTTAAGCCCATTGTTTCTTGCTCTATCCTTAGAGGCTAAAATGAACAAGTTTTCTCCCTCCTTCTTACGAAACCCTTTTAGATACCTGAAAACTGCTATCATGTCCCCTCTCAGTCTTCTCTTTTCCAAACTAAACAAACCCAATTCTTTCAACCTTCCTTCATAGGTCATGTTCTCTAGACCTTTAATCAGTCTTGTTGCTCTTCTCTGGACCCTCTCCAATTTCTCCACATCTTTCTTGAAATGCGGTGTCCAGAACTGGACACAATATTCCAGCTGAGGCCTAACCAGCACAGAGTAGAGCGGAAGAATGACTTCTCGTGTCTTGCTCACAACACACCTGTTAATGCAAAAAAAGCAAACATGATTCTGGGATGCAACAGCATCACACTGTTGACTCATAATTAGCTTGTGGTCCACTATAACCCCTAGATTCCTTTCTGCCATACTCCTTCCTAGACAATCTTTTTCCATTCTGTATGTGTGAAACTGATTGTTCCTTCCTAAGTGGAGCACTTTGCATTTGTCTTTATTAAACTTCATCCTGTTTACCTCAGACCATTTCTCCAATTTGTCCAGATCATTTTGAATTATGACCCTGTCCTCCAAAGCAGTTGCAATTCCTCCCAGTTTGGTATCATCTGCAAACTTAATAAGCATACTTCCTATGCCAATATCTAAGTCGTTGATGAAGATATTGAACAGAGCCGGTCCCAAAACAGACCCCTGCGGAGCCCCACTTGTTATACCTTTCCAGCAGGATTGGGAACCATTAATAACTACTCTCGGAGTACGGTTATCCAGCCAGTTATGCATCCACCTTATAGTAGCCCCATCTAAGTTGTATTATCCTAGTTTATTGATAAGAATATCATGCAAGACCGTATCAAATGCTTTACTAAAGTCTAGATATACCACATCCACTGCTTCTTCCTTAACCACAAGACTCGTTGTCCTATCAAAGAAAGCTATCAGATTGGTTTGACATGGTTTGTTCTTTACAAATCCATGCTGGCTATTCCCTATCACCTTACCACCTTCCAAGTGTTTGCAGATGATTTCCTTAATTACTTACTCCATTATCTTCCCTGGCACAGAAGTTAAACTAACTAGAGGATGGTAAAGTAACAGAGGTAGGAGTGCATCATATTTACAATTTTACATCAATGTAATTCCATTGATTTAAACAGAGTTACTCAGAATTACACTGGCATGAGAGAAGAATCAGAGCCTAGGCCTTTACTCTCTCTGTAAATATCTATGGCACTCAATACAAAAAATTAATAATAAATACTTTTAATAAATAATAATAATATGCTAGTGAAGATTGAAGAAAGTCATATAGAATAAACTAAAGTACAAACTACACATATAGCAAAGTTGGAGGTAGACAAGAGGGGGGAAAAAAACCAAAAAAAACAAGGAACATTGGAAATGAGCCTTCAGACATATCTTACATACCTAGGATAAATGTAAGAAGTTAAATTGCCATAAAAATGCAGAGGTACAGCTGAGTAAGCCCAAAAACTAGTAACCAAGACAATACACAGCAGACCAGATTCTGCCGTCAGATACGCAAGCATGTGCAACTTTAATTGAAGTCAAAATAAGTTACACACAAGTGTATTGAGCCTACGGTTAGTAAGTTTGTTGGGTTTGACCTGATTTCATCAGCTTGAGTTTTACCTTCCCGATCAACAGTCCGGGGAGAGTTATTGAAGCAAGGATATCAGAAAGCTAGGAGAAATACTCAGTTATTCAATAAGTTAGGAAAATTACCAAATATGTTTATCTAGTCTGCATTAACCCTACATTCATTTATTTTTGTTAGCTTGGACAGGGCCGACTCTAACTTTTTTGCCGCCCCAGGCAAAAAAGAAGAGAGCCGCCCTGCCGTACCCCCACCCCGCGAGCGCCGCCGAAATCCCCGCCCCCCCAGCGCCACGCCACCCAAAGCCCCCACCCCCTCCAAGCGCCACGCCGCTCGAAGCCCCATGCCACCCGAAGCCCCCGCGCCCCCTCCGAGCACCACGCCGCCCGAAGCCCCGCCCCCCTGAGCACCACGCCACCCGAAGCCCCCGCCCCCCTCCGAGCACCACGCCGCCTGAAGCCCCGTCCCCCTCCGAGCACCACGCCGCCCGAAGCTCCCACCCCCCCTCCGAGCACCGCGCCGCCCGAAGCCCCACCCCCCCTCCGAGCACCGCCCGAAGCCCCCGCCCCCGCTCTGAGCGCCGCGCCGCCGAATCCAAAAAAATAAAAAAATGAAAAAAATCGAGCACCGCCCTGCCCCAAGGTGCCGCCCCAAGCACGTGCTTGGTCGGCTGGTGCCTGGAGCCGGCCCTGAGCTTGGAGAAGGAAGTAAAAATGAAGAGCAGAATACTTGTTGATTGCAGACTTTAGTGTCATAGAAATGTAAGGGACCTTGAAAGGTCATTGAGTCTAGCTCCCTGCCTTCACAGCAGGACCAAGTACCATCCCTGACAGATTATTTTGCTCCAGATCCCTAGATGGCCCCTTCAAGGATTGAACTCACAACCCTGGGTTTAAGGAGGCCAATGCTCAAACCACTGGGGATCCCTGGGGGGAGGGATAGCTAACAGAAGCAGTCAGTATCAAGAGTCAGAGCAGGGAGTAGCAGAGGAGTGTGTAATCAGGTTCCAGGCCAGTGTTGATACCAAGGGTCAGAATCCAAGTCAGGTGGCAAAGTCCAAAGCAAGCCAAGGTCAAAGCAAGGAGCAGTCATGGCAGCCTAGGGGGCAGTGGAAAGTTACACCACTGACTGAGCTGCATCTATTGTCACGGGCATACATATATTAGTGGTCTGGCAGAGTTTGCGGGATACTAGTACCATGCTTTGTTGACAATAAACCTGGCTGGGTGCCTTTGTACCTTAACGGATTTTGTTATTGGGTGGTTTGCTCAAGGTTTGCTGTGCCAACTCTTTGCACAGAGCTGAGACAGCACACAGGAAAACCACACACACACAGCTGAACATCTAACCACAGTAATATTCAAACAAAAACAACACAAGGTTTTGTGTTCCACTTCCAAAAAATGTATATAATCTGGATTTTCATATTGCTGAATTTGTTAATAACACATTATGTTTCCATTGCCATTATAATAATGAAATAGTCATTGAAATTATACTATGAATTCTATAGCTATTCTTCCTATACTACATTAAGCATATCAACTGTTTTTTGTCTAACTAATTGGAAATGAGGATTATTGTAGCTTCGTGTAAGTGATGTTCATTTTACACATGCTCATGATATACTGTACTCTTGCCAGGCTGTGTCCCCTTGGTGAAAAGGCACAGCCTGTTACATCAAGGAAGCTGAAAATACACCTTTTTCTGCTGATAAGAACCCTGTGTATCAGCACTTTGATTTCTAGAATACAATCTGTGATAAGGTTTCTTTACAAAGATGATATGACATGACAAAAGTGCTATAATAAAGTGAAAATCTAAGTTTATAAAAAAAACTCTAAGAGCTTTTATGATTAAGATTAGAAAAGTCATTTCAATTCACTAAAGAGAAAAAAAATGTTAGTGTCTCAATCGTTAAAAGAACAACCTTGAAGAAAGCAAGAAATGTTTCCAAATGTAGAAAGAAAAATGACAAATTATACAAGGGTGCTTTGAAGATGTATTACACTTAGTGTGGCTTATTATAATTACTAACACCAATCATTCCTTTTAATAAAAGGTCAGTTGTTTTATTTGTCAAGAATACTGACATAGATCATTTTAAAGGTAAACTGCAATAATCACATTTTCTGCTAATGATTTCTTGGGAGCATTATTTGCCATTAGTTTTTAATGGGAAGTCTTTAAATCAAACATCTGTTAAGATGTTGCAAAAATACGCAATTTTTACTGTAGTAGGAAGATTTTTGCTCAGAATTAGTAGGTTGCGTGCAGTGCTAATAATCAAACATAGCAGATATTTGCAAGTCAATAGCATCTTATTTGTCAGAAGCGGGGTTAAACTGTGCACCCCGCAGGGTTGCATGTTTGCATAAAAGGGCAAGACTTAGTTCAGTTTGAGTTCCAGTCAGTTAATTACAAAATTTAGGCCTGATCCGACACATTTTACTGATGCAAAATTC
Organism: Terrapene triunguis; assembly: GCF_002925995.2. Classification (NCBI taxonomy): domain Eukaryota; kingdom Metazoa; phylum Chordata; order Testudines; family Emydidae; genus Terrapene; species Terrapene triunguis. The sequence continues at coordinate 34,370,692 of NW_020664562.1, read as the reverse complement.
CTACTGATGTCAACAGGAGATGCCTGAGAAGTGAATGCAGGTTTGGGGCCTCCTTTGGTCACCCAGGAATAGTTCTTTTTGTAATTAACTGGTAACAGTTAGGAATCTGATCTCGCAAACCCTCCATGCATGGAACTCCTATTGATTTCAGTGCAAGTTTGGCTCAAAGAGGGCTTTGCAAGAATACACCCCAGTTTGGGGCATGTTTGTGGGTGCACTGAATTAATTTCTATCTGCTTTTACAAGCTAGAAATGTGGGAGGCTTTTCCTAATTTCAGCTTTCATACCTTTATTCAGTGTGAGTGACAACTACTATAAAACAGCATGAGGGATTATTTTTTATATATGCACCAATATGCAACCTTCCCCCCAACCCTTGACGTCTATGCATATTGTGAAAAAGCTAATGAATCTTGCTTCAGTTCATTTTTCTAAAACTATTAGCGTACACTATAATCTTCCTTCAACACTCTGCGGTATGAGGAACACTGAGTAACGTTTACATGTGTACTTTAAAACTTGATTACTGAATAAATAGGAAATCTTGACATACTGTATACATTTTAAACATTCTTCAAAGGGAATGAATGAAGACTTCTCATTTTTAACTTTTACCATTTGAAATAATACTTTATTAGTAACATGCACTGTAAATTAACAAAATGTCATGGATACCATTAATTCTTGCAAACCAATTTAGAACTCTAGAGCAAAATAATTGATTAAAGTTTTTTTTAAAAAGACCCTGAAGACTTAGGCTTCAAGGATTAATTTAAAAAAGACTGTGGAATGTAGATTTAAGTTCCAGACATATGTTTATTCATTTAGAAAAGTACTGAACAAAAATATTTATATTCCTTGTATGGTACTAGTAAAGTTGAGTGATGTGAACATCTTCATATTTAGATAATATGAATTAATATAAAATTCCCATTAGGAGTAAGAACAGAACAAAAGGAGAATGGTTTTGATTTTACAAACTGTTTAAAGCATTAGGAAGGAACACAGTATTAAATAGGAAGTTGCTCTTTGACCCTCCTTCCTCAATGGAACATTGAACCTCAACATGCATAATGGTCCTAAATTGCCCAAACCCACTGTGTTCTAACAGATTCTTAATGATTGACTTTGAGTTCTTTATGTTCAATGTAACATCACAGATAACATGGTTTTCTTACTGGGAAATGCTAGACATAACCGGGTCAGACAGCCAAATTATTTTTGATCTAGTTTAAATGCAATGGGGGAGTAGGATGCAGTAGTGAATGCAGGGAGCCCTTCCTCCAAAATACATCTGGAAAAAAGGAGAGCCAAGATTTGGATACATGTTTGAGGGCATCTTCAGGACTTCATTTACCTTTGGCTGGCCTAGCCAAGTGCATGAAGAACCACCCACGTTCAGTTGCACAGAAAAGCATAGAGGGAAGGAGGCAGGAGAAGAAAGGAAGAGAGAGAAGTATCACCACAGAAAACAAAGATAGCAGATATACCTTGAGATTTGATTATAGATATATATTAGATATACGTGCTTCTAATGAGAGACAGAACCTATTGTGAGCCCTTTTTGAGCTCCATATCAAATATTAATCATAACTACAGCATACATGGACAAATTTCCCTCAATAATAATTAAAATAAAAACAAAACAACAACAACAATAATAGACACACTAAATCTTGAATTAACTAAGAAAAAGGAGGATTTCTGGAATGGACTTTTTACCCACATCATAAAAACAGTCTCGTGTGTGAATTTAGATTTTCTCTTCCTTAGAAGCAATAATTTGTGTAACTAAAAATGTGATTAAAACATTTTAAAAATCCAATTATTTTTAAGTAGAGGTTTCCACTGAAATCACTGAGGATTTCTGCATAATAACTGGTGGCATAATATGGCCTGAGTAATTCAATAACATACTACTACATAGGGAAGCCCCGGTTCCAAAGTTTTTACAAAAGCCTAGTAATATTTTTCAAACAGATCTTTAAAGTCCCTTTAAGAATTTCAGCATTGCAAATAATGCAATGCAAATAATGCAATGTCCTTATTCTTTATCTTATACAAAGGGTTCAAATTTTAAATTTTTATTTTTAAGATCTACTCCATGCCCAAAGGGTAATTATCAGAACTTCAGAGGCAACTTGTGGTCACAGGTAAGACTCTGGCCCTTTATGTGCTCATGGACAACTAAATATGGAGGTTGCAAAGAGTGACACGTACAGAGATGATGGATCTCCAGGATCAGAATAGTATTCACAGACCCGGGGGATCTGAATTCTGGAAATTGCCAGGCCATAAAAGGACCAGGAAAAAAACTCCTAGACAATCTGAAGCTTTACCAAGCGTTTAGTTGTCAGAAAAAGAATACTCTAGCTACACCAATGTAAATGTTTTCAATTTAGAAAAAATATATTCCACCAGCTCAAAATCAAATCAAAATTATAATAAAAATATAACTTAAGGGAAATACACATGCTAGTCATGATATATTCTGAGACCAGCAAGTCACTGTCTGACTGCATATATAGTTTTGGACAGTGATGGTGATTTTTGTTTTTACCTAATGCACCTGGACTTGAAGAAATGTGTAACAAAATGAAAGCTGAAACAAATTCCTTGTTTTTTTTGTTTTTAAGTCCTAGCAGACAGGATAGAGATTTTTGTGATCTTTCAACCCAGTAATGAGGCAAACACAGCCTAACACCCAGCAAAGCAGTGCAATGCATTTGCCTCTTCTGTCACCAGCTTCACTCTATGTTGTCCACTGTGAAGAGTGGCATCATGGCACCTCCATCAAGTGGGGCTTTCTACCTTCATTCTTATAAAATTCCGAAGTGTAGCCAGAATGTTTAGAATACTTAGCTGTAAATGATGTTATTTTAATGGGAGTTGAACAGGTGTATGTGAGGGCAGTGTTTGCCAAGGGTACTGGCTAACTACTGAAACATATTGGTAGAAAATCTTTTGCAAAGGGCTTTTTGTAGAAAATAAAGAGCTCTGATGTCTAGGCACCAACACCAAAACTTTTCTAGATTCTACAGCAAACAATAGGAGACTGAATTGATGGGGCAGAAAAAGACCCAGGCTTGAAGTGTTAACCTTTCCTGTGCCAGCACATGTATCGTCAGATCAAGACATACAGCTGCCCCTTGGGGAGAAGATCAGGTACCTGGGCCAGAAGCCAGTGCCTGTGTACGTGCATTAATATCAGATCCATGTACCAGGCCAATCTGAACAAGACAGAAGTAAGCATTATGGCAGTGGCTTTCTTCAACCATTTCTTCCAGATAACCACTTAGAGAAGAGGTTTGGTGAAAACAAGTAATCATGTTTCTACAAGATTGCAAAGACATCCCCATAAGTTGCCTATAGATCACAGTATTGTCTGTATTAGTGGGTCATCTTGGCACCCTAAGAGAACAAACAAGTTTGATGAGGCACCTTATGAAACTAGCCCCTCCATCTTAGAAACTAGATTCAGAACACTGAAGGGAGGCTCTTCTCTCCAATGAGAACGTCACATTCAGTTTAGATACTCGCAAATCAGTTGCCAGCAGGGCTGGATTAACGCAGGGGCTTTAGGGGCTGCAGCCCAGGGCCTCGGGCTAAGAGGGGCCATGCAGGCCCGTGGGCCAGATGCGTCCCACTGCCTCTTTTCAGCTGTCCTGCAGCAAGTCTCTGCGCCTTGGACTGGACACCGGTCCTCAAGCCTTGGCGCCCCCCCAACTTCCACGAGGGCAGCTCGCTGGCATGTTCCTGCCCCAAGAGCCGGCTCCATAGCTCCCACTGGCCGGGAACTGCGGCCAATGGGAGCTGCGAGGGCAGCACCTGCAGGCACAGGCAGCGTGAACCGTGCAGAGCGGCCTGGTCCCTCCGTCTAGGGGCTGGACATGCCGGCCACCTCAGGGAGCAGAGCAGTGGAGAGCCAGGGATCCTGCCTTAGCCCTGCTGCGCCGCCGACCTGGAGCTGCCTGAGGTAAGCACCTCCTGGCTGGAGCCTACACCCTGCACCCCAACCCTCTACCCCGTCCTGGAACCCCCTCCTGCACCCAAACTCCCTCCCAGACCCCACACCCACACCTGCACCCCAGCCCCCTATCCCAGCCGTGAGCCCCCCCAACCAAACTCCCACCCAGAGCCTACACCCTGAACCTCCTGCTGCATCCCACCCCCACCTGGAGCTGCACCCCCTCCCGCATCCCAATCCCCTGCCCCAGCCCTGAGCCCACTCCCACACTCCAAACCCCCAGGGGCCCCACAAAATCTAATAGCCCCGGGCCCACAGGAGAGTTAATCTGGCTCTGGTTGCCAGGAGAGAGATAGAATCTCAGTAAAATGAGAATTTTGGAACTCTTGCTTACCCAACCATTGCCATATGAACTGGCCAAACCAACTCTGGCTATCAGAACCATTTTCACAGTCCTGAGTTCCAGTACTCTGATGTAATTTTTACAGGAAAGGATAATTTCTTTTATTGTCCTTTGCTCCATTACTTCCCCCTCCCTCTCCACATACATTCATGTTCCAGCAGACTGAAATACAATTGTAATTGAGGCTGGTCCCTGTGCAGGGATGCAAGGTTGGAAAAGATGAGCAGATGGGGCTCCCTGTGCTGTCTCCTCATTTGCTCACTTGCACATGAACAGCCACTATCTATTTAGTTTCTTAGTTTCCCATATATTTCTGTGAAGCTGAAAGAGGATGATTAGAACTGGTGGAGGTTAAAAGGGGTTACAGAGTTTAATTGACTAATATTTGTAAAGAACCATGAGATCTTCAGACGCAAATTGCTATTGAAGCGCTAAGCATTATCATAGCCATCTTCATCATCAGGCCGGAGGTAGAAAATTTCTCATTCCCAAGTTTGGAAGCGAGGAGAGATATAAAACAAAATCCATGCATTCTCTCTGTATATTTCATTGTGTGGGAGACTTCCAAACAAGATGCATTTAGTGCAAATGTGAATATTATGTTCCAATCACAAGTTTATCAGAATAGCACAAGTATAATTGTGTATGCAATCAAGCTGTAACTGGCAGAAATCAGAATGTATCATGACTACTATGAATATTTTCCTCTAGGAATAATTTTTATTACTTTTATTCCGATTTTTATATCTAGCACTGATTTGCAAAAATTGTTTGCATTTTAAATTGCAAATATGCATTTTTCATTTTACAATTCAGATATCGTACCTGTATTATAATGCAACATCGATCCAATTTTCTTGTTTCAGCAGAAAAAAAATATAGCACTAGACCTTTTCAAGGTTTGTTAGCCATGGATTTAGCATTTTACAGGAAGGTATGTATTAAACTAGAAAGTTTATAATGGACCTTTTAAACAATATGAAGCTGGATAAAGTAGCTTTACAGGAAATTAAAATTAATCTTAGATTATAACAACAAACCATATAGAAAAGAATCACTGAATTGAAAAATGGTTTAAGAGGTTTCAGTGTTTAAATAATATAAATTGTGCAACCGAAGGGCATGGTTTAAAAGTAATAACTCCAGCATCCAAAAAAGTATGTTTCCAGCTAAAAATAGATCAAAGACTTTCAAGCCTTTTATAAACCAACTGCCTTCATTTCTCCCCAGTGTTTTACTATGAGTCACAAAAACATGTTGAAGCAACATTAACACCAAGGCATCAAAAAAACAAAAAAACAAAAAAACAAAAAAAACCACCACAAAGGCATTCTGAGATCGGCCTTCCACAGCACTCTTAGTCAACTCAGTTTTGTTTAGACATTGTGATGTCTGGCAACACAGAAAGATTTTACACACCCTGGGGTGATTGTTTTCAAGTAGATTTGTACTATTGTATGGCAATGATGCAAAAACAGACACACCTAACTACATACAGTAAATAAAAGCCGTGTTATCTGTCACTTTACCAACCGGAAAGCTCTATAAATCAGCATTTCTGATCTTCATTGAAAGTCCAGTTTAAACTCTGGTTGGCGCGGGGCCGGCAGGCTCCCTACCTGACTCCACATAGCTCCCTGGAAGCGGTGGCATGTCCCTGCTGCTTCTAGGCTCCCAGGCGGGGGGGGGAGGGGGTCACAGGGGCCCCCTTGCTGCCCGAGCACCAGCTCTGCACTCCCATTGGCCGAGAACCATGGCCAATGGGAGCTGGGGGGTGGGGGGGTCGGTGCCTGAAGGCAAGAGCAGCACATGAACCTTGTGGCCTTCCACGTAGGAGCCTGACCTGCTGGCCACTTCTGGGGCACAGCGCGGTGCCAGCAAAGGCAGGAAGCCTGCTTTATCCTCGCTGCGCTGCTGACCAGGAGCCGCCTGAGGTAAGCCCATGTCCCAACCCCGAGCCCCACCCCAGAGCCTGCACCCCCAGTCCAGAGCCCCTCCTACACCCCAACCCCCTGCCTCAACCCGCAGCCTGCTTCCACACTCCAAATCCCTCAGCCCCACCCCGCAGCCTAAAGCCCCTTCCTGCAGTCCTATCCCAGTTCAGTGAAAGTAAGTGAGGGTGAGAGTGAGCCATCAAGGGAGGGGAAATGTAGGGATCGGGGGTAGTGCCTTGGAAGGGGTGGGGTTAGGGTGTCCAGTTTTGTGCAATTAGAAAGTTGGCATTGGCAACCCTAATATAAATCCATGGTATGCCCACATCTTGAATACTACATGCAGATGTGGTAGTCCCATCTCAAAAAAGATACATTGTAATTGGAAAAGGTACAGAGAAGGGCAACAAAAATGATTACAGTATGGAACAGCTTCCACGTGAGGAAAGATTAATAAGACTGGGACTTTTCATGTTGAAAAAGGGACAACTAAGGGGCAATATGATAGAGGTCTATAAAATCATAACTGGTGTGGCAAAAATAAATAAGGAAGTGTTATTTACTCCTCTTCATAACACAAGAACTAGGGGTCACCAAATGAAATTAATAGGCAGGAGGTTTAAAAACAAACAAAAGGCAGTGTTTCTTCACATAACACACAGTCAACCTGTGGAACTCTTCGCCAGAGGATGTTGTGAAGGCCAACATTACAATAGGGTTCAAAAAAGATAAGTTCATGGAGGATAGGTCCATCAATGGCTATTAGCCAGGATGGGCAGGGATGGTGTCCCTAACCTCTGTTTGCCAGAAGTTGGGAATGGGCGACAAGGGATGGATCACTTGATGGTTGCCTGTTCTGTTCATTCCCACTGGGGCACCTGGCATTGGCCACTGTTGGAAGACAGTAGTAGAGAAATGAATTTGCTCCAACAAAGGGAAGGCTTGTTTTACTGGGTGCAGCATAATGTAAATACTCAGTGAAATCTTACAAGACAAAGTCCTTTTCATTCTGCTAGCTAGATGGGAATCCTTAAGGTAGTGGGATATGTCTTGTAAACGCCAGTATATGGAGATATGGATTTGTCAGCTCTTTTAACAGTTAGAACAAATATATGAACAATTCTAGGGCTGCTCAAATCAGGATGACAGGATTATATTCAGGTAGCAAATAATCTGTGTTTATTTTACTGAAGGTTATTTTACCTAGAAAGACTAAAAAAGAACAGAAAAGAAGGAGAAAGAGCCTGCAATTCAGATATACTCTACAAACCTGAAGAGGAAGAACTTGGATGTTTGAAAGCCATGAGAGTGCAGTCAGTAAATCCCAAAGCAGAGTAAGAGTTTTGATACTGGTGTCAGTAACATGAGAAACAGCTCAAATAGGAAGTATGGCTACAGCATGCAAAGCTCTGCATGCACAATGACTTTAGCAGACTTCTAGAGAATACATCTGTGTCCATGGTTTTTTTGGAACACAGTGTGATATAGATGAATGAACACAGGGTTGGGAATTACAGTGGAGAGGGATAAAACAGGGCAAAAGAGTGGCAAAAGTGGGGGATGGGGGTTCGGACTACAGAACGGACAAGAAAGGTTATGGAGAGAGGGATAAATGGGGATAGGTGCTAGAGGAGGGAAGACAGGTTGGGAGCTCAAATGAGGGAGGCATGGCACCCCACAGTTCTGCCAGTGAACATCAACCCATTCTGTACCCCCAGTTCTGCCAATGCACCCCAATGACACCACAGCACCCCATACACTTCACAGCTCTGCCATTGCACCCCAAACACTCAGCACCCCATAGCTCTGCCAATTCACACCAATCACACTTCATCCCATAACCCTGCAAGTGCACGCCAACAACCCTGAACCTCAAACCTTCCTGCACCCCAATGCCCCTGCAGCCCAGCTCTGCCACTAGACCCAACCACCCTACACCGCAGATATCCTGAACCCTCCAGCTCTGCCAGTGCACCCTACCCAGGCACAAACCCTGTACATATCCACTAATACAGTAAGATTGTGAGCTTTGTGGCAGGGGCTGTCTCTTTTATTATAGCAGTGCAGCAGCATCACTACAGTTAAGGTTGTGGCCTCACTTCTGTTTAAAGGTCGACCTTTCTAAATGCTCTAAAATTGACAGGTTTAGTTGGATTTCTTTGATGTTTGGTTTGCCTCACGAGGGTGCAGGGTAGGGTTAGTGACCCAAATTTGGAGTTTTTTGAGCTCAGTGTTGCAGAAATATAAGCCCTGAAAAAAATAGCCATTTTTCAAAAAGTTTTTGTTGGGTCTTTCCGTTTAGTTCTACGTAAAAAAAAAAAAAAAAAAGAGACCAAACTATTGATGTGATTGTGGTAGGGTGTGTGTACACACACACACAGCAGACCAGATTAAATTAGGTTAATTAACCTGAAAGACTGTGCCTGGGGGAGAGTCAGGGATTGACAGGCTGATGGACGATGGAGCCCAGCTGAGAAGGAACAGGTGGGGCTGGTATAAAGCCAGGGAAATGGCAGCAGAAAGGAGCTGCAAGGGGAACTAATCTGCAGTCATTCCCGAGGAGTAGGGCAGTGTGTTTGGGGGTATAGTGTTAAGAAGTCTGCTGGGAGGAGGAAGTTTGGGCTGGTATATCTAGAGAGGGAGGAGCCAGAAGATGTAGGAAGGAGTCAAGGGAAATAACATCAGAATCTGGGAACAAGGAGACCACAGTTGTGGCCTGGCTTCCCCTATGAGCCACTGGGGAAGTGGCATGGACTGGGCAGTGAATGGAAGACTGCTATTTTGGATGAAGAAATTTTGATACCTCAGAAGGTGAAGATTATAGTGATCTATATACAGTGACCATACCTATATATCTATCTATATTGGGCCAACCCAGGAAGAGACCGAGTCATGCAAGGGGTGTGAGTGAGTGACAGAAGGTGGTGTCGGGGCTGTAAAGAGCTAATCCCCAGAATAGACAGGAGGAGGCACACAGTGCTGAGAGTATCCCATGTCAGTGGGTAAAAACATTCTCAATCTGCCAATTTTACCCAGGGCACTGCATAGCTCCTGCTAAATCTTTAGAGGGCTCAAATTGAGAGTAGTATTTCAGGAAAATTACAATTTTTACAACATGCACGCACCAATATGGACAAACAGCTTGAGGATTTCCATTCTACCATTTTATATGCTTTAAATCTCAACTTTAAGTGCTCTAAAATCCAAATGGTTACTTAAATTGTTTTGAAATATGTTGTGCCTCATGGGAGTGCAGGGTAGAGTTAATGATCCAAATTTGACCAATGGATTTCTGAGTTACAGTCCCCCACCATCACCAATGGCTTCATTCTGCTGCATTATAATGTTAATCTGAGAGGTACTAATACTTGGATGAATCACAGACCTCATTGAGATTGAAGGCTCACCATTCAATTAACATAACTAAGGATAAGTTAATGACTAAGCAGAAAATTGGAGGGTTTATGGCTGACCAGAAAATATGGACTGTATTGCATAGAAACATTACAGATTCTGATACCTCACAGTTTTTCAGAAATGGGTATATAGATATTGGGCATGGGTCAAAAGATCTTTTTCTCCAACGTAAAACTGTCAGTATTGTGGAACAGAAACCCTGACTGTGATTCCTCTTGCTGGCCCTCTCACAAACTTTGCCCTCCAACCATTCTCAAACACAAACACGAACACCATTTCACTGTAACATCGCTGTTCTTTGCTCCAGACAAAGGGGTGGGGGTAGAGATTAACGGCAATAGAAACGTTTGTATACCAGAGTTTGAAAACTTCATAGAGAGGTGTTCCCTGCTTGCAATGGTGGGTCCTGGGTACAATAAGCGGTGAGGGTGCCAGGATGGAGGGAAGAATGCAGTGAACGGGTCAGGGGCATGGCTAGGGAGGTGTGCCAAAGCAACGCTGATGGGGCACAGCTAATGTGGGAGGTGACGTGTAGCAAGGCGACGACTCACCGGCACGGTGCCTCCTGCTGGTCGTCTTGGGAATTAGCTCTCCAGTGTATGGAGCGCCCTTTGCAGGCCGGTGTCTCGCCTGCCGCTGGCCCCGTGTCCCTCCCAGACCCTGATGCCCTTTACCTCGGGGTTCTGCCCCAGCAGTACCCGCACACTCTGGGTCTCCCCTCCCAGGGGAACCCCCAGCCCTCTAGACCCACCTTGCCTTAGTGGCTACTGCCAGTCATCATCTAGCCCCCGCTCACTGGGGCAGACTGCAGTCTGTAATGGCCACTCATCGTTGGCAAGGGGTTCGGACCAGCTGTCTCTGCCTAAGTCCAGGCTGCAGCCTCTGCAACCCCGGTACCTGTTTTGGCCTTTTCCCAAGGCCTGCAGCCTGGGGAGTTGCCAGGCCGGAGGTCCTCAGCTCCTCTTGCCTTCCCCCAGCCCTGCTCTGTTCCCTGTACCCTGAGCTCCCAGGTCCTTCTCCCTCCACGGCTGGAGAGAGACTCCTCTAGCTTCTGGCCCACAGCCCTCTTATCAGGGCCAGCTGGGCCCTAATTGAGCTGGCCACAGCTGTGGCTTCTACTCCAATCAGCCTAGCTTGGCTGTTTTAACCCCTGTTCTCCAGGAGTGGGGCAGCCGCCCCACTACACAGCGATTGGCTAGATTGGCTAATATTTGCCTAATTGCCTAAATGACTGTAACTCCTACCAACAACATATCTTTTCCTTCTACTACAAAAAACAAAAACAAAAAACCAACCCACACCTTGGAAATTCAATGGCAAAACAACACATTAATGCAGAGTTAAGGTTCCATGATGGTATGTTAGCCCCATCCAGAACACCGAGCGGAGCAAAACTCAAGCTTCTGAAAACCAGTAAATGCATGGTTCAGTGTGCCCATGCAACCTTAACTCTGCCCTCTTTCAGCAATGCCTCCATTACACCCCATTAACACCGATCTGCCAATCCCACAGCACCATAAGCTTTTTACCTCCTTTTACAGCCCAGTCACAGGAAGTCATCCAACTTTATTAAGGACAAAAGAAAAGAGAAGAAAAGTCTGCCCAGCTTCCCATCTGTAAAATAGAGAACACTCCATCTACCTCACGGGGATGCTGTGAAGATTCATTAGTTATTGTCTGTAGCATTTATTTGCTTCGGACATATAAAGTGCTATATTACAAATGCTAAGTACCATTATGTCATCCATTTGGGCCTGTTGGACTTGTATGGGTATAGCTCTCAAAACCACAGACTATTCAAGTGGGCAACCACTTTACAATGGAGAAAACATGCAGATATACTAGTATCCATTGCTTCTGAAGAGGAGTAAGGAAGTAGAACTGTATATAGATTTCCCTGGGCTTTGGATGATGATGCCTAACAGTTTCTTTCTTCACCCCTCCTTACTACTCTTTTCACTGAGAATGGACGATAAGATGGGGAATCCTTCTGAAAGTCCTTTCCATTAGCTAGCATGATGTACAGTCTTAGCTCAGTGTGCTGCATAAAATAAGTCAGTAATCGTGGCATTTTCACTGTTTCCTTTCCTCCCTCCCATGTATCAGAGTGTGTATTTACAAAGAAAACAGCATGATTATTATTCTAAACAGCATCCTCAGTAAAGTAATCACAGCTGCATCTATTCCTCCTCAAAGGTAGAGGGTGGTGGAAGTGTGTGTGAGGGAGCACACTCCAGGACCTGTCTGGTGGCCCAAGAAAAGTATAAACTTCTTACACAAAGTCTGTACCTCAACTGACAAATCTCAGGAACAGCAGGAATTTGACAATCCGAGAGTTGGGGATTGATTCTGAAATGATGAGGGAGTTATTCAAACCTGCCAAATTATTAAAAATAAAATACGTCCCAGATTTATTTTGAAACTATAAAACCTAACGCTCTTCCTATGACTTCAGGGCTTCTCTTTTTTGCAACTATCCCATCATTTATTATTATTCCAGTGGAATGCTCCCCCCACACTTTTTTTTTTAAACCATGGACCGGATTCTTTACTGCCTAACACTTTATGTACTTATTAAAACCTATGCAAAGTGGATGCAAAGGGTTCCACATCATAATTCTCCACTGTCTCTCATGGTAGCACTTTGCACAGGTATAAACGATTATCCAAAGTACCAGCCGGTGGACACTCTGACTCCATGTCTGCAGTCTACGTGTGCTCTAGTCACTTTTGTGACTGTTTAGGAAGTATTGTGTTGCATTTTAATTTTTTCTAAGAGCTTCTTATGTAGAGATATAAAAATAAACTACTGAAGATTTTTCACCAGGTATATTTTGAACTCTGGGCATGGCCAAATCATCTGAACCTTAGGAAAACCCCCAAACATCTTAAAACTTGAATTTTCTGTAGAGAGCACCAACAGTAGAGACTGTGTGCTGGCAGACTCTGTATCCCATTGTATGCCATTTCAAAAGTTCTCCATGAAGGGGTAGAGGATGTAGGTGATTAATATCATGGCCAGTGCATCTGTACACAATCTGGTGACTTTCTCTAATCCCTGAATTAGTGGCTGTAGTGTGGCTGTACAGGCAGTCTGGCTAGTTGGAGTGTAGAATGTTGTCCTGCACCCCACATTTTCCCCAGGTGGAATACAGCTCTGCTAAACAGGCTTAGTTCTATCCCCCAAGAATAGGCCACTACCTTCCACAAGGTATGAATAAAATTTTCTCTAAATTATAAGCATTCAATGGAAAAAGTTTAACTGCCAACTAAGCCTCTTTTTACATTTTACATTTTTAACATTGTGCAGTTAAAGTTGAAGCATAATCTACACAAGATAAGACAATTCCAATCATGATTAACAATGCCATTAAAAATGCAAGACTTTTTGCTTCAATACATTTCAGCTCCTATACACTTTGCAGTTTTCTGCATATTCTAATTATTCATCAAAAATGGAATTCCTAGCCCCTCTTATTCAGAAAAATTTCCTATTTAAAGCATATTTTAACATACTGAAATATCAGATATGTTTCTGTTCATAGCCAGCCTGAAGCAATATCAGAGCATAGTACATTCTCCTTTAACAGAGCATTTTCAAATCTTGACCTTCAAAATCATATCATAACCCAGAAAAAAAGTAAATTCTATTATCTAAATTCTTGAAACCTACTAATTAAAATTAGAATCATTTGACATGAATGCATATATTACAGACTATGCCAATAATGATTTTTTATTTAGTATTTGCACAGATTTGTTCATTCTTTTCATTAAAGAACGGAATGTGAAGTATTCAACAGCATTTAATAACAATCGGATGGATAATCCCTAAGTATTTCAAAATTTTCCACATATTGTTTTGACTCTAGGGACACTGTACTGTAAGTAGAAATACTTTCACATCCCAGATCCACGTTAATATACACTCACATTTCCAATGTATTTATTACTACGAATGCTACAGAATTTCCCCATTCATCTGTGAAAACAAATGCACAATATCATTTTATGTATTTAAGATTACACTTGCATTGTTCCAGGATTTATCTAGTATTTCATTAGAAGCTCCCCTTCATCTCCCAATTTTAATTAGCAATTGCAGTCTGGGATTACCTGTGACTGTCATGGGGTGAAAAGTGCTAGCTAATGAATTATTCAAAGTAAATTAAGAGACTGAGGGAGTTCTTTACCTGTCTAGGACTAATACACACTTTATTAGTGAACACTCTCACCTGTGACAGTCATAGGTATATCATAGACTGGATGTTTATACTCCCCTAAAATGGATTCTGTGCCTGTTAGTGTCAAATCTGAAGTTTTACTGCTATAGAGATTACAGTAACACTGACAGTTAGTAAATTAGATTCTTAACATTATAGCATATCTTTATTAAACCTGGATACTTCTAGCCACAGTTAAGCATTTTGTATTACTCATAAAATTACCAGTTTGTATTACTCATAAAAGTCCACAATGTTAACTCACTATTCTGCAATTACTAATACCCACATTTTTCTTACTATATTAGTTGAAACTTTGAATAAAACTTGAGTAATAATCTTAAAACAAAAACAAAAAAAAGGAAAGTTTCAGTTGATTTAATATTTTAGGGCTTCTTTCATCCAAATTTATCCGAAATGCTGATTGTCATTGCTATGGGAAAATCTGCTCAACATCAGCTCAGCTGGTTCACCTTCATGGTAGAAAACAGCAAGGATATGAAAGTCATTTCCTAACCAACAGTTGACATGGAGATCTGATTACGAAGACAAGACTTTGTACAAATCAGTTTCTCTGCATGCCCTATGCCCCAAAGAGACTCTTTCAAAAAATAAACTGTTTGCATCACAGAAAGAGTTTTTAATCATAGTGAATTTTACATGAGAGTAAGTTTTTCTGCAATGTAGTCCTCAGATCACTAGGTGGGTGCTTCTATACAAAGTGTTATTTTTACCCATTGCATACCATGACCAATTGCAACAGGTCTGTAACAATGGACTATAGTAACAGATAATTCTACAGGAAGCAAGAAGAAACAAATGCCAATTGAGCTAACTACTCATAATGCAGAAAAAAACAAGCACTCACACAACAGGAGGGCAGAAAGCTCCATTTTTAAAAGGCAAAATATTTGTAAAGCCATAAGCTCCTAGAGCTCCTACATCTGGTTCCACATGACAACTATTTGATGGAATTTTCCGTTTGCTTTCTGTTAGGTTAAATCTCTGAACCTCTGTTCATTGTTCATCCTTAACTGAACATATCCAGTTGAATCCCCTTGTATCACAAGAAATAGCCATATACGTTGTATGGGTATCTGGGGAAGGAATTATTTGAGCTATGGAGAGAGAATAGTCAGCTGCATGCATTCTGAGTCTCCTGGGGTTGCTCCCATAGAACTCAGCCAACCTAAGCCATGGCTGTGCCAGACTTGAGCCAGCTACAGCTTGGAGCAAAAAGGCCTGTTCCTGCTCCCACTGATATCAATGGGAGGTATCCACTGGCTTAAATGGGGGAAAGGAGAGGTCATGTCCAAAATCAGTAAGAAAAAGGATCTGAGGCATTTGTCTGCTTTGATATGTCCAGCCATATCTACCATACCACCATGGTATAACATGTTATCAGAAGTGAACAGCTTGAGAGCTAGTACTCCTGTCAACCAGTTTGTAAAACAGGAAGATATTTGCTTCACTTTATAACACTGCTTATCCTTAAAACTAAAAAAGCAGACATATAATCACCTTCATAGTCATTATAACACTAAACAGCAAGTGAAGCATATAATTGCTAAACATTTACAGCAGGAGAATATTATAATGGATAACAATAGAATTCTGAAACTGTGTTAGCAGCTTATCTATCAAAATTAAGACTTGAAGCTTTAATGCAATTTATTAAATTAAATATCTTTTGATACTTGATGTATTAGGTATATAAGGTAAAGGCACCACTAAATAAATTACCAACACTAATCAGGGATACTCTAATCTCCTTGCAACATGACAGCTCTGTTATGGTGTAGACTCCCAAAGGACAAAGAGCCTCTTCCCAAATATATTGATTTACTCCACTGCTCTTTCTTCTACTTACTAATTATTACCAGTGCAGTCCCTCCAATTAATCAGCTCAACTAAACAGTAACAGTAGTCCACGGTCTTTACATTCATTATGTAGATAAGTGACAAAGTCAAGGCTTCCTGCACAACTGCTCTAATTACAAACCTTTTTTGGTCACAGATTTCAAGAGTGTAAACAATAAATAGAATGTACTTGTTCTGAACATTCATGCTTGCAATATGTTTACTAAAAAAACATAAAAAAATCCAAGAGTCAAAATTCTTCTTCTAAAAATAAATGGCCCTGAAAAACAGTGCAACAGTACACCTCATAAAGGTGACAGAATTTTTCACTTGGCATATTTTATATCACACCAAAATAAAATAGGAATCAGGAAAGGAAATATCTTAGCTAAACAGTCCTCAAGAATACTCTTTATGTAGAATAGGCCAAATGTATGTAGATGGATTTTAAAGAATGGAGCATGAACTAGGATCCTATTTTGCTGAAAAAATGTTCACTGGTTCTAATGAGCATTGCTTGCATGAATCCAAGGGAAAAAATGACTCCAAACTGTGCTGAATTGTTTATTTGGGGAAAAGATTAATTTGGTAGGTGAGGACACAAGAAAATATATTGTATGCTAAATAATTGTGAATAACAATTCACAAAAGTGCTTCTAGACTGATGTACTACTGTGTTACATCTTATGCAGCCCTAATCAGAAAGGTGTCAAAAACCCCATTCTCTTTTACATTAAAGGAGATGAAGAAATTGAACTTAGAATATTAATATATAATCCATAAATATTTGCTTGGAAAAAATACTGAATTCACTTCATCTGTGTTCAGAGTCCCCATGAATATTCTACCAAAAGAGTTTAATGACAGGACTGTTTTCAGAAAAGCAAATTTTAAGCAAATATTTGAGAATATTCATGGATAGATGGTTGCGTTTTGAATACAGGGTTTGATTGAAAGGTTTGATGGAAAATACTGTTTCACCAAGTACAAAATGTTTCATGGGAACATATTGTTTTCAACAAAAATTGTAGAAAATTCAAAATCAGAATGGAGTATTTTTGTTTCAACTTTCTCGTTCTTGCTTTATTCAAACTTCCTATTCTTGTTTTGATTTTTATATTGTATTAATTTTTATTATATTTTATATTTACTATTTAACATTTTATATTATGTTTTGACATTATAAAAATGAAACTTTCAAAAATTTCAAAATGTTGGAATTTCCATCCCATAGGATGGCAATTCCATTTTCCAACCAGCTCTACTATTGAGCATGTTCTCTTTTACAGACTATATCTAAAATTACATGGAATAGGAAACAATTATGCAGAAACTCAAACAACATGATCTGATAGCCATTGGAAAAAATGATTTTTAACAAATTTAAAACTAAAAGTGTCTGGAAATAACTGAATAATAATTGATACACAAAATACATCAGATAAGGTGAATTAGAATTAAGGCCAGAGGGATCATTAGATCATCTAATTTGATCTCCTGTATGTCACAGACCATTAAAGTTCACCCAGTTAGCCCTATATTGAGCCCAATAACTTGGGTTTGACTAATAAGTTGTGTTTGGTTAAAGCATATCTTCCTGAAAGTCATAAAATTTTAATTTGAGCATATCAAGAGTTAGGCACTCCATCCCTTCCCTTGGTAACTTGTTCCAATGGTTAAACACCCTCACTGTTAAAAAGTTGTGCCTTATATCTAATTTGAATTTGTCTGGCTTTAACTTCCAGCCATTGGTTCTTGTTATACCTTTCTTCAGTAGATTAAAGAGCCCTTTAGTACCACATATTTTCTCCTTGTGAAGGTACTTATACACTAATTAAGTTACCTCTCAATATTTTTGATGAAGAGCTTGATTGTTTTGCTTAAGTCTCTCGCTCTCCGGCCCTTGAATAATTTCTGTGGCTTTTTTCTACACCCTCTCCAATTTTTCAACATCCATTTTAAAATGTTGACAGCAGAACTATACACACTATCAGTCTCACCAATGCTGAATACAGAGGTAAAACTCACCTCCCTACTCCTAATCATTTCCAAAGATTTAATTACCCCTTTTAGCCACAGCATTACATTGTGGGATCATACACCCTCCCTGATTGAACTAACCTCGTTATCTCCATACTGATTTATACCTGCCTCTGGAAATTTCCATTACTTGCATCTGAAGAAGTGAGGTTCTTACCCACGAAAGCTTATGCTCCCAATACTTCTGTTAGTCTCAGGCCTGGTCTACACTACGTGTTTAGGTTGACTTTAGCAACGTTAATTCGAATTAAGCCTGGACACGTTCACACGACGAAGCCCTTTCTTTCGACTTAAAGGGCCCTTTAAACCGGTTTCTTTACTCCACCTCCGACGAGGGGATTAGCGATAAAATAGGCCTTAGGGGGTCGGAATTGGGGTAGTGTGGACGGAATTCGACGTTATTGGCCTCCGGGAGCTATCCCACAGTGCTTCATTGTGACCGCTCTGGACAGCACTCTCAACTCAGATGCACTGGCCAGGTAGACAGGAAAAGCCCCGCGAACGTTTGAATTTCATTTCCTGTTTGCTCAGTGTGGAGAGCTCATCAGCACAGGTAACCGTGATGGAGTCCCAGGATCGCAAAAGAGCTCCAGCATGGACAGAACGGGAGGTACGGGATCTGCTCACCATATGGGGAGATGAATCAGTGCTAGCTGAACTCCGAAGCAGTAAATGAAATGAAAAGGTCTCCAAGGCCATGAAGGACAGAGGCCATAACAGGGACGCACAGCAGTGCCGCGTGAAAATTAAGGAGCTACGGCAAGCCTACCACAAAGCCAGAGAAGCAAACTGAAGGTCCGGGGCAGAGCCGCAAACATGCCGCTTCTACGCGGAGCTGCATGCCATTCTAGGGGGTGCAGCCACCACTACCCCAACCGTGTGCTATGACTCCCTCACTGGAGAAACACACAGGAAAGCGGGTTTGGGGTACGAGGAAGATGAGGATGGAGATAATGTAGATAGCTCACAGCAGCAAGGAAGCGGAGAAACCGGTTTCCCCAACAGCCAGGATATGTTTATCACCCTGGACCTGGAACCAGTAACCCCCGAACTCACCCAAGGCGTGCTCCCAGACCCTGAGGGCACACAGGGGACCTCTGGTGAGTGTACCTTTGTAAATATTACACATGGTTTAAAAGCAAGCGTGTTTAATGATTAATAATTAATTTGCCCTGGCAATCGCGGCCAGTACAGCTACTGGAAAAGTCTGTTAACGTGTATGGGGATGGAGCGGAAATCCTCCAGGGACATCTCCAGAAAACTCTCCTGGATGTACTCCCAAAGCCTTTGCAAAAGGTTTCTGGGGAGGGCTGCCTTATCCCGTCCGCCATGGTAGGACACTTTACCACGCCAGGCCAGTAGCACGTAGTCTGGAATCATTGCATAACAAAGCATGGCAGCGTATGGTCCCGGTGTTTGCTGGCATGCAGACAACATCCATTCCTTATTGGTCTTTGTTATCCTCAGGAGAGTGATATCATTCACAGTCACCTGGTTGAAATGGGACGATTTTATTAAGGGGACATTCAGAGGTGCCCGTTCCTGCTCGGCTGAACAGAAATGTTCCCCGCTGTTAGCCACGCGGTGGGGGGGAGGGGTGAAATGATCATCCCAGAGAATTGGGTGTCGGGGAGGAGGGGGGTTAGTTGGGTTTGTGCTGTATGTTAACCCGGAAACCGCAGCCCCTCCTTTTATATTGCAAACCCATTTCAAATGGCCAAGCCAACGGGTGCTTGGTATGGGAAATGAGGGCGCTACTGTTTGAAACCATTCCCACATGTTAAGAAGGTTAAAAAAGCCAAAAGACTGTCTTACCATGGCTGCCTGCAAGATGAAATCTGTGGCCTGGCACTGCGTGAGTGATCTCTCACACCAAACCGGCAGGCCCTCAATATAAGAGGAAAAATGCCACCTTGTAACGAAAGCACATGTGCTGTGTAATGTGAACAGCAAAATTTAACGTGAGAGTGTACCCATTGTTCTCTAAAACCACCTCTCCCTTCTCCTCCACCAGCTGCAAATGTTTCTCCTTCACAGAGGCTAGTGAAGATTAGAAAGAGAAAAAGGAGGATGCGGGATGACATGTTCACAGAGCTCCAGATGTCCTCCCACGCTGACAGAGCACAGCAGAATGCGTGGAGGCAGTCAATGACTGATTACAGAAAAGCACAATATGAACGAGAGGAGAGGTGGCGTGCTGAATCGCGGGATGAACAGAGCAAGTTGCGGGCTGAAGATGATAGGTGGCGTCAGCTTGCAGACAGAAGGCAAGAGTCGATGCTCCGGCTGCTGGAGCATCAAACTGATATGCTCCAGCGTATGGTTGAGCTGCAGGAAAGGCAGCAGGAGCAGAGACCGCCACTACAGCCCCTGTGTAACCAACAGCCCTCCTCCCCAAGTTCCATAGCCTCCTCACCCAGACGCCCAAGAACACGGTGGGGGGGCCTCCGCCCACCCAGTCACTCCACCCGAGATGATTGCCCTACCATCAGAAGGCTGGCCTTCAATAAGAGTTAAAGTTTTAAACTGCAGTGTGTCCTTTTCCTTCCCTCCTCCCCCACCCATCCCGGGCTACCTTGGCAATTATCCCCCTAGTTGTGTGATGAATTAATAAAGAATGCATGAATGTGAAGTAACAATGACTTTATTGCCTCTGCAAGTGGTGCTCGAAGGGGGGACGGTAGGGGAGGGTGGGGTGGTTGGTTTACAGGGAAGTAGCGTGAACTGGGTGGGGGGGGGCAGAGGGTTCATCAAGGAGAAACAAACAGAAGTTTCACACCGTAGCCTGGCCAGTCACAAAACTCGTTTTCAAAGCTTCTCTGATGCGCACCGCGCCCTGCTGTGCTCTTCTAACCGCCCTGGTGTCTGGCTGAGCGTAATCAGCGGCCAGGCGATTTGCCTCAACCTCCCACCCCGCGATAAATGTCTCCCCCTTACTCTCACAGATATTGTGGAGCGCACAGCAAGCAGCAATAACAATGGGGATATTCTTTTCACTAAGGTCTGAGCAAGTCAGTAAGCTGCGCCAGCGCACTTTTAAACGTCCAAATGCACATTCCACCACCATTCGGCACTTGCTCAGCCTGTAGTTGAACAGGTCCTGACTCCTGTCCAGGCTGCCTGTGTACGGCTTCATGAGCCATGGCATTAAGGGGTAGGCTGCGTCCCCAAGGATCACGATAGGCATTTCAACATCCCCAACGGTTATTTTCTGGTCCGGGAATGAAAGTCCCTTCCTCCAGCTTTCGAAACAGAGCAGAGTGCCTGAAGACACGAGCATCATGTACCTTTCCCGGCCATCCCACGTTGATGTTGGTGAAACGTCCCTTGTGATCCACCAGGGCTTGCAGCAGCATTGAAAAGTACCCCTTGCGGTTTATGTACTCGGTGGCTTGGTGCTCCGGTGCCAAGATAGGGATATGGGTTCTGTCTATCGCCCCACCACAGTTTGGGAATCCCATTGCAGCAAAGCCATCCACTATGGCCTGCACGTTTCCCAGAGTCACTACCCTTGATATCACCAGGTCTTTCATTGCCCTGGAAACTTGGATCACAGCAGCCCTCACAGTAGATTTGCCCACTCCAAATTGATTCCCGACTGACCGGTAGCTGTCTGGCGTTGCAAGCTTCCACAGGGCTATCGCCACTCGCTTCTCAACTGTGAGGGCTGCTCTCATCCTGGTATTCTGGCACTTCAGAGCAGGGGAAAGCAAGTCACAAAGTTCCATGAAAGTGCCCTTACGCATGCGAAAGTTTCGCAGCCACTGGGAATCGTCCCACACCTGCAGCACGATGCGGTCCCACCAGTCTGTGCTTGTTTCCCGGGCCCAGAATCGGCGTTCCACGGCATGAATGTGCCCCAGGAACACCATGATTTCCACATTGCTGGGGCCTGTGCCTTGTGAGAGGTCTATGTCCATGTCAATTTCCTCATCACTCTCATCGCCGCGCTGCAATCGCCTCCTCGGCTGGTCCTGGTTTTGCTTTGGCATGTCCTGGCTCTGCATATACTCCAGGACAATGCGCGTGGTGTTCATAGTGCTCATAATTGCCACGGTGATCTGAGCGGGCTCCATGATCCCAGTGCTAGCTATGGCGCCTGGTCTGAAAAAAGGCGCGAAACTAGTATCTGACGGACCAGGGGAAGGAGGGAGGGAGGGAGGGAGGGGCGAGTGACGACATGGCGTACAGGGAATTAAAATCAACAAAGGTGGCTGTGCATCAGGGAGAAACACAAACAACTGTCACACAGAATGCCCCCCCCCAAAGATTGAACTCAAAACCCTGGGTTTAGCAGGCCGTTGATTTCACGGCGGGAGGAGGAAGGTAATGAATACAGAACAAATCTATTTTTTACATCTTAAGACGACGGTGCAGCATGACTGATAGCCCTCGGCATCTTCTGGGTGCTTGGGAGAAAATACTGGGCGCTTGGCAGTTAGTGTACTAAGACCGATAGCCACTGCAGTATGACGACGATGGATACCAGTCGTAATATACTATCTACTGCCAAAAGGCAAGGGGCTGCTGCTGTGTAGCAATGTAGCCCCACATCTGCCAGCCCCACGTCTGCCAGCACCCAGATCGCCCTCGGCCTCTTCTGGGTGCTTAGCAGAAAATACTGGGCACTTGGCAGAAAATAGCATACTACGACTGATAGCCATCATTGTCAAGACAGTTCAATAGGACTGAGCATGTCTGCCCAGGTGCCCATGATTGACAGCCACTGCAGTACGATGACGACGGATACCAGTCGTAATAAACCATCTACTGCCAAAAGGCAAAAGGCAAGGGCTGGTGCAATGCACCCAGTCATGCTGCACCGTCTACCGCCAAAAGGCAGTTAGCTGCTGCTGCTGTGTAGCAATGCAGTCCCACGTCTGCCGGCACCCAGATGACATATGGTGACGGTGACCTGAGCTGAGCGGGCTCCATGCTTGCCGTGGTATGTTGTCTGCACAGGTAACCCAGGTAAAAAGGCGCGAATCTATTGTCTGCCATTGCTCTGACGGAGGGGGAGGGGCCTGACGACATGTACCCAGAACCCCCCGTGACACTGTTTTGCATCATTCGGGCATTGGGATCTCAACCCAGAATTCCAATGGGCGGCGGAGACTGCGGGAACTGTGGGATAGCTACCCATAGTGCAATGCTCCGGAAGTCGACGCTAGCCTCGGTACTGTGGACGCGGTCCGCCGACTAGAGCACTTAGAGCATTTTATGTGGGGACACACACAATCGGCTGTATACAACCGATTTCTATAAAACCGGCTTCTATAAATTCGACCTAATTTCGTAGTGTAGACATACCCTCAAAGGTGCCACAGGACCCTCTGTTGCTTTTTACTGAGTTACTTGTCCATTATGACCACTAGATCCTTTTCAGAATACTGTTCCTCATTCTGATGGAATGGCCTGCATTCCTTTTTCATAAATTTATAACTTTACATGTGGTTGTATTTAAATGCATTTTGTTTGAATGGGCCCAGTTTACCAAGCAATTCAGATAACCATGTGTGACTGCCCTGTCCTCCTTATTTTTTTGCCATTACGCCAGTTTGTGTGTCATCCACAAATTTTATCAGCAGCGATTTTATATTTATTTCCAGGTCACTGTTGAAATACTGAATAGCATTGGGTCTAGTGCGTATGGAACCCCACTAGAAACATGTTCATTCAATGAGGATTCCCCACTGATAACTAGTTTTTGAGATTTATCAGTTAGCTGGTTCTTAATCCACTTAACGAGTGCTTTATTGATATTGTAATATAGCCTTTTTAAAAGAGAATAATGTGTAATACTAAGACTTACAAAAGGTTACGCAAAATATACCTACAAAATTACTTTTATCAACCAGACTTGTAATCTTGTCACAGCATGTAATCAGGTTTGTTTGACAAGATCTATTTTCCATCAAACTATGTTGACTGACATTAATTATATTTAGGCTTAGCAGAATTCAATTTTTTTTTTTTTATAATTGACGGATCATTTCACTGTTTATTTTTAAGCTCTTTCCTATTTAAATTTTCACTGTTGCACAAAAATTATGCATTTTAAGTACTTTTTATTTGTATTGATTTAAATTTTCAGTTGAGGAAATTATGGGGTCAGACAATAATCACTGAATGACAGACATTGATATTCAAAAAGTTAATAACTATAAAGACAAATTGTTAACATCACATGTCAAAATATGCAAAGTCAGCATCTTTAAATCAAAGTTTAAAATTTTCAAGCAGAATTTCTTACTTTGCCTATCTGTAAATTTTGATTATCGACAATAAAAAATATTTGTGTTGGTTTTTGCATATATGGGGAAATGAACATTTACTGATAAAAACCTAATCCTTCCAAGCCTACTTGTATTCCTATCCTTTAATTCTTTATCAATTGAATCCTATATTAGCTTTTCCATTATTTTGCCAGGGTTGGTGTCAGACTAACTGCTCTACAGTTGCTTGAGTCATCCCATTTTCCCCTTTTGGAATTTTGGCACAACATTAACACCCTTCCAGTGTTCTAAAATTTCCCAGGTATTCCAAGATATACTAAAAATTATCAGCGGTCCAGAGTTCTCCTCAGCCAACTCTTTTAGGACTCTTGGGTACAAGTTATCTGGACCTGCTGATTTAAAAATATTTATTCCTCGTAGATGTTTTTAACATCCTCCTTAGTTACTAATGGACTGGAAAGTACATCCTGCTTCTTTCCAAATACATAACAATATTCATTGAAAACTTCTGCCTTTTCTGCATCATTAACAATTTCACCATCTCCATCTACTAATGGGCCTGTACCATTCCTAGGCCTTCTCAGAAAAGGACAGGGTAATAATCAGTTAAATTTATACATTTAGTGGCATAGAGTATACTGTACTTGCTTCCTCAAATACTAGGAAAAATTAATATTCATAATTCAAAATTATAATTTTACAATATTCATAATTCAAATTATCATGACTTTGAGTTCAAACATGAAACCTTATTGCACAAATTTGGAGAGAATTGTCTTCCCAATGACATACTACATGACCTTGAACTCCTAAGAGCTGAGGAGGAATCTGCACTCAACCATTCATACATATATTCATATATTCAGAATCCTTATATTATGTTATAAGATTGATATGGCTTTTGTGGATGCTGAACGCTATCCTTCACTTATGCACATCTATCACAAATAAATATTTACTAGTGCACCCATAGTATTTTCTTCAATAGTTTATTTACCTCCTGATGAAATGTAGGTGTTTTTCATCCATAACTATCATTGAAATTCAGGAGTGAAAGTGATTTAGAAACTAAATTATCTTTCAGAAATGTATTTAGTGTCACATATCTGAACCCATTTAAGTGGTAAAATGCACTCCTTACCATTTATCACAGTTTCCCATTCTGTAATTAGAGTACACAGTTTAAGAACATAAGAATCACCATATATACCAGTGGGCCATCTATTTCACCATCATGTCACAGACAGTGACACAAGTTACATGCGTCAGAGAAAGGTATAAAAATAATATTGCACTTAACTGGCAATATTTACATTTCAGGAAAGTTTCTTTTTCCTCCCAGCTTGTGATTAATGTATGCCTTAAAGCCAAGAAGCTAGATAGTCCTTGAAATTTTCATCCTTGCTTCTGTAAGTGAAAGTTATCATATTATTTGTTATTTGTATTAGCATAGTATCTAAAAGCCCTAGTCATGGATCCAGGGCCGGCTCCAAGCACCAGCTGAGCAAGCTTGTGCTTGGGGCGGCAGATTGTTGGAGGCGGCATTCTGCCCAATCCTAGGGCGGCACGGCCGCTTTTTGTTGTTGTTCTTGTTCTTGTTCCGCTCCGGCCACCCTGTAGGGGGCAGTGGCGCGGAGAACCAGAGGGCCCTGCAGGGCAGTCCTCTTCCTTCCCTCCCCGCCAACCGGAGCGGAGCCCTTGCGGCAGGTAGCAGGAGGCGGCACAGCGGGAGGGGCCGCGTGGCAGCGCCCCTGCTGTAGCCTTGGCCGCCCCCTTCTCTCTCTCTCCCCCGCCCGCTCCGCCAGAGCCAGCCCTGCATGGATCACAACTCTATTGTGCTAGCTACTGTACAAAGAACAAAATAACCAGTCCCTGGCCCAAATTATACTTACAATCTAAGTATAAAATAAGAGACAACAGACAGAGACACAGACCAATGAGAGAGCATAAGGAAATAATGAGACAAAGTTGATCAACATAATAGGCAGTGGTCTTACAACACCGGACGTCTAACCATTATAATGATCGTTTTTGCAGTTATCAAAGAAAAGGAGAGATTTAAGGAGGATTTTGAAGGAGCATAATGAGTTAGTTTTGCAGATGTTTATGGGGAGTTCCTTCCAAGTCCGATGAGCAGCATAGGAGAAAGCACAAAGGTGTTTCTTTGAAAATTAAACAAGTGGGCAATGGAAGCTGCCATCATTGGCTGATGACACGTGGGAGTTGACATCTCGATAGTGAATAAGGAAAGATAGATCAGCTGAGGAAAGGCCATGAAGGGCCTTGAAAGTAAAGATAAGTAGCTTTTGTTTGATGTGACAAAGAAGTGGGAGTAGAACAGTAGAGGCATGCAAAGAGAGTGGTGATATGGTCAAAATGACAAGCAACAAAAACAATATTTGAGCAGCAATCTGAATAAATATGAGCAGGACAAAATTGCATTTGTTGTGGGATTTTAGTGTGTGAACGGATGGGAAAGGCCGTGTCTAACAGTAAGCCTGCACTACAGCTGGGAATGTGCCATATACTCGGAGTAACACAGGCAGCAGTTCAAATAATACGTCACCAGGACCAGATGGTAGTCACCCAAGGGTTCACAGGAACATAAATATGAAATTGCATAACTACTAACTGTGGTATGTAACCTATCGCTTAAATCAACCCCTGTACCAGATGACTGGAGGACAGCTAATGTCATGCCAATTTTTAAAAAGATTACAGTCCAATGAGCCTAACTTCAGTATCAGGCAAATTGGTTGAAATTATAATAAGGAACAGAATTATCAAACACATAGATTAGCACAATGTTGAAGAGGCAACACATGGTTTTGTAAAGGGAAATCATACTTGACCAATCAATTAAAATATTTTGAGGGGGTCAAAGAAACATGTGAACAAAGGTAATCCAGTTGATAGTGTACTTGGACTTTCAGAAAGCCTTTGTCAAGAACCCCTCACACCAAAGGCTCCTACAAAAGTTAGCAGTCATGGGAGAAGAGGGAAGGTCCTCTCATGGATCTGTAACTGGTTAAAAAGATAGGAAACAAAGGGTAGGAATAAATGGGTCAATTTTCACAATGGAGAGAGGTAAAGAGCAAAGCCTCCCCAGGATCTGTACTAGGACCTGTGCTGTTCAACATATTCATAAACAATCTGAAAAAAGGGGCAAACAGTGAGGTGGCAAAGTTTGCAGAAGATACAAAATTACTCGAGATAGTTAAGTCCAAAGCTGACAGAGAAGATACATAAAGGTCTGTCACAAAACTGGGTGACTAGGTAACAGAATGGTAGATGAAATTTGATAAATGCAAAGTAATGCACTCTGGAAAACAAAATCCCAACTATATGTACAAAACAATGAGGTCAAAATTAGATATTACTGCTCAAGAAAGAGATCTTGGCGTCATTGTGGATAGTTCTCTGCAAGCATGTCCTCAATGTGTAGCCAGGAGCGCTGCCAGCTTTTCCGCCGCCCCGAAATGCCGCCCCCACACAGAGGCGGTGGAAGGTCCAACTGCAGAAATACCGCCGCGGTCGCCACCCCCCAAATCGCAGTGCCCTAGGCGACCGTCTAGGTCGCCTAATGGGTTGCGCCGGCCCTTTGTGTAGCAGCAGTCAAAAAATCTAACAGAATCTTAGTAACAGTTAGAAAAGGGATAGATAAGACAGAAAATATCATAATACCACTAAATTGAACCATGGTACACCAATACCTCAAATACTGCATATAGTTCTGGTCACTCCATCTCAAAAAGATATATTAGAATTGGAAACAGTACAGAAAAGGGCAACAAAAGTGATTAGGGGTATGGAACAGCTTCCACATGAAAAACCTGAGATTGTTGAGCTTAGAAAAGTGACAACTAAGGGACAACAGAGGTCTATAAAATCATGAATGATGTGGAGAAAGTGATTAAGGAAATATTATTATTTACCCCTTCACATAACAAAAGAACCAAGGGTCTCAAATAAAATTAATAGGCAGCAGATTTAAAACAAATACAAGGAAGTACTTCTTCACTCAAAACACAGTCACCCTTAAAACTCATTATCAGGAGCTATTGTGAAGACCAAAATTATAACTGAGTTCAAAAAAGAATTAGATAAGTTCATGGAGGATAGGTCCATCAATGACTATTAGCCAAAATGTTCAGGGACATAACCCCATGCTCTGGGTGTCCTTAAGCCTCTGACTTCCAGAAGCTGGGACTGGATGACAGGGGATGGATCACTCAATAAATTGCCCTGTTCTATTAATTCCCTCTGAAGCACCTGGCACCAGCCACTGCTGGAAGACAGGATGCAGGGCCAGAGGGACCACTGGTCTGACCCAGTATGGTCATTCTTATGAGCTAGGCACCCAAGTATGTTCCAGGGGGCTGGGCAGGTTTGTACTCAGCTAGCTAGCCTAAGCTGCTACCCAGACATACCTTTAGAGTTATTATGCATGGAGAATTTGCAAGATTTAAACATATGAGGACTACTGGCTATGAGGACCTAGAGAGAGGTCTGAGTGAAAGATGACCCCCCCCCCCGTTACGGGTTTGAGTGACAAACAGGATGGTCTATCATATCACCACAGCGATCAAAGCGGTGGGGAGGGAGGACTTGTTGGCAGCATGATTAAGGGCTTTATTTTACCCATGTTGAGCTTGAGCTGACAGCTAGATATTCATGAGGAGATGTCGAAAAGGCTGAGATTTTAGTTTGGACAGAAGGAGACAGCTCTGGAGTAGAGGTAGATCAGTGAGTCATCAGCATAGAGATGGTAGTTGAATTTTTGTTTGCAGATGAGATTGCCCAGGTATAAGGTGAAGAGAGAAGTGAAGGGGACCAAGGACAGAGCCCTGTGGAGCCAGCACTGAAAACTAGAGGTCGGATGAGGAGAATCCTCTGAAGGACACATTCAGGGAGTAATTAGAAAGATGGAAGGAAAATAGGTAGAGGACAGAGTCATGGAAGCTAAAAGAGGATAAGATTTTAAGATGATGATCATGGTCAATGTCAAAAGTGATTGACAGGTCAAGGAGGATAAGGATAAAGTATGGTTAAAGAGCTTTTGCTAGGAAGAGGTCGAGGGCCTATATTGTTCCTACTCATTAACGCTTCAATCTCTTTGTGAATCTTAGTAATCTCTTTTCCTCAATAACATCCTGCAGCAGTGAGTTCCTCAGGTTCATCACACAGTGCTCAAGTAGTATTACTGTTCCTTCCTAATATATTTTCATGAGTTCACGATTCCTGCTTTAGGATCCTAGCCCACGGTCCAGACTTCAGCAAGAGAATTCTGCTGATTTAAGAGTCATTTTTCCATAAAGCCTGCCTGATTGGGTCCTTTGTATAACACATTAACATAAATGTAAACTGTATTTCACAAAGCATTCTGCCAAATTATTCTGTTAAGCAGAGGACTTGGTCTATTTTAAGTTTATTGTAGACCAAAATACTGCCTTTAATTATACTGTGCAACTCACTGACTCACATTTCGGTAGTATATGTGTATTTGAAAACAGAATTTGCCCATAGATCTCTACCTATAGTACAAACTACAAGGGCAAACAAATCTAAATTTACAATTTGCTAAAGGCCTAAATTATTGTGAAGTATACAGTACCAATCATTAGTAAACATTTGTTTTGCTCTTACTGTGTGACAAAACTTCAGAATTTTACACTTCATTCCACATTATAGCTCTGTAAAACAGTGCAGGGTTTATATGATGGGATTATGTGTAGCATCTAAGCAGTATGGAGACCCACCTGCCACTGCCTAATCCCAAAGAAGGTGCAATAAAATACCCCTATGACCCTGCTTCAGCTACTCTGATCATAGGTAGAAGCATGGGAGGGAAAGCTGGCTCTGTCACTATGTCTCCCTCTTGTGCAGGTGGGCAGGAGAGGATGGAGGTGAGGACTGGTTGAAGCTTTGATTCCATCCCTCACTGAAGCTAGTGAGGCTGTGGCTGCAAACAAGGAAATATCCACCATGTTGGGTATAGAACCAGTGCAGTTTACCCCTTTCCTAGAGTAGCAGACGAAGCTGTGAGTGATGAGGAGGAGATAGAGAGACTGAGTCCCAATCTCCTTCCCAACCTACCCCAATGGCACCATAAAAGTGTGCTTCCCCTTACTCCGGGTTTGAACCCAGAATGATTACAGGATTCAGTTCTATCCTGAACTCCTTACTCAGGTGAAATTCTCATTGACTTTGGTGGGAGTTTTACTCAGGTTTCAGTAATTCAGGATTGGACTCACTGAACCAAATTCATCCCTGGAATAAACAAATTTAGCCCCACAGTCTGATTCTGCCTGCAAATGCACCACACCTTAGGGGGAAAAATCCTCAAACACAACCTATTACTTTTGAAAACCTATGCACTACTTTTTCCAGATGAGTCTAAAAACACCAAGATGTAAAATTCTCCAATAACCAACATTTGTCTCTCTCTCGTTCTCTATATATGTATGCCCTTTTGGTAGTTCTCAGCATTCTTCTCTACTTCTATCACTCTCCTCAATCTTCTTAATATCCTTTTACCTTCCACTGGTATTCTTCTCCGAAATCTTGAGTATTGTACTTAACGTTGCTGGGTATTATATTCCAGTTTCTTGTACTTATACTGAGATTTTCAGATAAAGCTGTCTACAGATGTGCTTTTTCTATTGCACAGTAATTTAAAAGTAGTTTGATATGTCAGTTTACTTTAACAATTCAAAAAAATTCTTTGTTGCTTTGGACAACTGCAAAAGCCTTTCAGCTGCTTTATACAACTAAAAATCTCCAAGAACAATTTTGAAAAGAAATGCTATATGCACAAATGAATAACTGCTCCATGCATCATTTTCAGGAAATATCAAGTGCAAATCAGAAAGCAAATCTGTTGCGGTTATGGATGGGAACTAAGTGAGAATAGAATGAAGGTAAGGCTGTGGATTTATTCCTAAAATATATAAGAGTATAACAGCAACTTTTCACTGAAAGAGATACAGTGAAAAAATTGCACAACAGGAAAACAAGGAATAAGAAACTGAAAATTCCAATACAAGACACCCAACAGAAAAAGGTGTTTTGGTTACTAATAAAATAAAAGTTCAAAATAAATAAAAATCCTGCATTGCTTGAATACATGGGGTGAAATTCTGGCCACACTGAAGTCAATGGCAAAATTTCCATTTATTTCATTTGGGAAGGCTTTCACCCATGAAATTTAACCGTAAATCAAATGCTCTCAAAGCTAATCTAAACTTCTCTTGCATTATCATCACTGGTCATTGTGGCTTGCAAGAGATGCAACACAAGGCAAAAAAGGGCTTAAGAGCAAATGACAGTGCCTAATTGACTTAGGAGCCCAAATCCCATATTTCAGAAGTGATAGGCATTTTAAATTCTCAGTATCTTTGCAAGTCTATAGGATTTGGGCTCCTATGTGCCTAGGTCATGTAGGTCCAATAGATCTGTAGCTAGAAAAGTTATTTACTTTAAATTTATACCCAACAGACATACTTTTAGAGTCAGTATAATAATCTGAAATATTGTTTCAGTTTCTGTATAGATCTGATCCTGGGAACACAGGCTCTTCTGACAAATTCAAAAGGAATGAAAAAAAGAAGATACTGTCTGGAACATTTCTTGCAGAATTAGCGATTAAGGTTATGCTTTGTCCACGGAATGTTAAAATGTTATTGTAACTTCGAAGATCATTACAATGGATGATCAGATCAGCTGATTTTGACTTCAGGAAGAGAAAGGATGGTCTCATGGCAAAATAAATTGAATGCCATCTTGGAGAATTGGATTCTAACCCTGCCTCTTCCATAGAGTTTCTATGTGGTGCGGGACAAGTCACTTAAAATTTTTCACAGATGGCCACTAACTGTGTGTTCATCATTTGACTTCAGACACTTCGGGTCCAGATTTGCACAAATTGTTGAGCACTCATAACTGCAACTGAAGTCAACTGGAGTTGTGTTGTCAACATATAAAGCTGCTGAAAAATCAGGCCCCGTGTTTCTCAACTTGAAGGTGGACACCAAATTTTGGTCTTAACTTCTCTATGCCACACTTTTTCTGTGCCTCATAGAAAAGCCTATGAAAAATGCATCATTTTGGATAAAAGTTAAATAACTATCCATTCACTGAAGGAGGATGGGGTCCTGTGAGGAAAAAAATAGTATGTGATCATGTGATTAAAAATTGTACCATAATGAATATACACAAGGGGACCAAAATAAGGTTGAACAGGTAATGTTAGTTCTGGCATTTCCTAACTTCTGTTTGACTTTGCAACTTTAACATTCTTGTTAATATCATTTTTTGGGTGCTATATAAAATAGATATAGACTCTAAAATTTTCAATTACTATCATGGTGAAATAATAAATCCACTTAGAATCCTTCCAGGGTGGTGGTGCTGGTGGTAAATGTATAAAAAACTAATATACATAATAAATAGTCTACTTTACTCAAAATATTGTAAATTAACAGTTCTATTAGTCGTCACTTGATAATATTTGGCCCATACAATAGCCAGAGCATGATATTTTAAAACCATTTGACTGACACTCTTGGTACATTGTGAAAATGTCATTGTGGAATAAAGTTTGAATAGTGAAAAGAGTTAATAATGGATTTAACAAATATTTCAAATGTTTCAATTGTGCCCCCTACTAAGATTTATTTGTGTGGTATTTTTAGTCTGTGATTCAACTGAGAGGTATCCCTTTCCCTTCAAATCCCTAGTAGACTTAACAGTTATTTAAGATAGTTCAATTCAGGATTAGATTTTTTAAAAATGGCTCACATTTCCTATTTCTCGTTATTCAACAGACTTCTAAAGACAAAAATGTTCTCTCTACATGCATAGTTGCAAAATGTACTTTTAAAGTGTCATCCACCTGAAATATAAATACATACATCAACATCTTTTGTCTAAGCCAGTGGTTCTCAACCAGGGGCACATGTACCCCTGGGGATTCACAGAGGTCTTCCAGGGGGTACAGCAACTCATCTAGATATTTGCCTAGTTTTACTACAGGCTACATAAAAAGCACTATTGAAGTCAATGGCTATTAGCCACGATGGGTAATGGCTATTAGCCACGGTGGGTAAGGAATGGTGTCCCTAGACTCTGTTTGTCAGAGGGTGGAGATGGATGGCAGGAGAGAGATCACTTGATCATTACCTGTTAGGTTCACTCCCTCTGGGGCACCTGGCATTGGCCACTGTTGGTAGACAGGATACTGGGCTAGATGGACCTTTGGTCTGACCCAGTACGGCCGTTCTTATGTTCTTAATACAAACTATAAAATTTCATACAGACAAAATGAGAAAGTAAGCAATTTTTCAGTAATAGGGTGCTGTCACACTTTTGTATTTTTATGTCTGATTTTGTAAGCAAGTAGTTTTGAAGTGAGGTGAAACTGGGGTAAGACAAATCCAACTTCTGAAAGGGGTACAGTAGTCTGGAAAGGTTGAGAATCACTGGTCTAAGCAGTGTGAAAACTTCAGCACAAGTCATAGTGAAGTTTTATGAATTTAAAAAGCAGAGAGTGCACCACTTTAATCTGAACATATAGTGAGCCCCAGAAGAAACATCAGAGATATATTGTAAGCATCACCACTTGTTGAGAAAAATATCCTGCTTGTATTTGTACATCCAATTAGAAACAAGTCCAATATGCTGAAATTCACAGTTTCTGTTGAATCACAATTATTTTTTGAACTGCAATTTTGTTGAACATCTGTGTAAATTCTATTTTTAAATGTTATAGTCAGTTCTCCTGGAAAATGATATAAGTCATGAATATAAAGTGAAATGTTATTCAGTAAATATGGGGCTAAATTTGCAACCCTTACTCAGGTGGAAGCCAATGGGATTATTAATAGTCCTGATTCTCTGTTACATTAAAACTTGTTTACAGCACTCTGGCAGCAGTGTAAATGTTAAAGTGAGTATAAATATAATGGTTTGCCATGTTGTTGTAGCCATGTTAGTCCAAGGACTTGAGAGAAACAAGGTGACTAAAGTAATATCTTTTATTGGACCAATTTCCATTGGTGGAAAGGACAAGCTTTCGAACTTCACAGACCCGAGGAAGAGCTCTGCTGAAGCTCGAAAGCTTGTCCCTTCCACCACCAGAAGCTGAGCCAATAAAAAATATTACCTCACCTACCTTGTCTCTTTTATAAATATAATTGTAATTTACACACACTTTCAGGTCACTTTACATTAGAGACTGACATTTATACAGAACAAACAGCATTACCTTTGACTTGTTTTTAAGTCAACTAACTGAACCAATCTCCTAATTTAAAATAAATGGAATAGAATGAAATTGGACAGATTCAAAACAAAGTATGGAAGTAGGTTATATTTTATCAATTTGTCATGCAAATTAGTGGCTTCAGTGATTATATACTATTTAAAGAACTTCTTGACTAATGAAAATAGTTCCAGCAAAGGCTACAAATTTATCTTTCATTAAAGACAGGTGAATACTGATATACATAGCCCATCAATTGACATCCAAATCTATACGTTAGCAACATAATCAAATCAGTTCAATAGCTTGGGAAAAAAGTCTGTATCAAATTATTCTATTATTCAGATACATTTCCCCAAAATAACCTCATTTGTGCAAATTTCAGCCCCACTTCCACAGCAAAAATTAGAAATAAAAACCAGAAACATATGGATTGTGAAATGTAGGAGGAAAAATTCTCTATATAAATGTTCTGTGATTGTGCAGGCAGACAGCATAATCTAAGAACTTTGGTTAAGCTGCTGTTACTTTGGTCTTGATCTGAAGCTGTCTGAAGTCAATGAGAATATTTCAGCTCAGGCCCTTGGTGAGGTTTACAGATGGATCGTCAATCAAACACATGCAGCTATGCATTTCTGATATAGGTTCTTCCTAACACCTATTTAACCATCTATAACAAAAACCAAGGCTTTAGAGACGGGCTTTTATTCCACTGTATCACCCATTTTAAAAGCCTAAACAATACTTTTCTATTGTCACATGTTTCTGAGAGGTTCTCTCTATTCTCAACCAATGATTTTAGTTAATGTAAAAGATAGCTCAATTTTATAAATTAGTTGACAGCTGCAGTAAACAATGCAGCAATCTCCCATTGTTATTTTGACAAAAGTTTTAATGATTTTCAACTAGACAAGTCATAAAACTGCACAATTTTTGACACTGCCACCTCACATATACATCTTGTGAAACAGCATACATAAATCATCTGACAAATATCTGTACCTGGATATCATAAAAAAGGGGTATACTTTATTTGTGCTGCAGAAGCATTTGTAAAATTGGAAGGAGAGATATGGATTGGTCTTCTGCATCCCAGACAAGCTATTTATTAGAATACATAGTTTGACAATGGAATTATTTTGCTTGAAATCCACAGATGCCTGCCATAAAGAGCCAGATATCTCCCAAAGAGAGTGTTTGTGAAAACTTTACACTCATCAGAACCAAAATGTAGTTTTCTATATGGAATAAAATCTGATGGCTCAGTGGCTTCCTATATGAGTTGGAGGGAGTTTCCTTCTCTTTGGGTACATCTACACAGCAGCTGGGAGAATGCTTCCCAGTATGGGTAGACAGACGTGCTCTAGCTCTGGCGGAGCTAGCAATCTAAAAATAGCTGTGTAGCTGGGGGTGGCCCAGGCTATGGCTCAGGCTAGCTGCCTGAATACCCCGGCGGTCTGGGCGGGTTTGTACTCAGGTAACTAGCCTGAGCTGCTCCCTGTGCTAACCCCAGCTACACTGCTATTTTTAGCTCACTAGCTCAAGTAGATCTAGTGCATCTGTCTAGTCATGCTGGGAAGTACACGTCCAGCTGCAGGGTAGACACACCCTCTCTAACCAAGCAGATCATGCCACCAGTCAATGTTTTCTAGCATCTGAGGCTTAATAATCTTATATTTTCTTTGATAGACTATATGGCATCTGGAGCATATTTTCTACTGATCAGATCTGGTAGCTCTTCCCCTTCTGTAAACATTAATGACTTTCCTGAGCATGTACAGTTGAATCCATCTGATGTCATTTCTATGAGCCATTATTGATGGCCAACAGAGGTTGGTCCAATAAAAGATATTATCTCATCCACCTTGTCTCTATCATCGGTGTATGACAGCTCTGCATTAGAGGACCTACAGCACATGTTTCACACACTGAGAAAACGTGTATTTGTGCGCGGTGCATGTGCATATAAGAGTGAGAGAAAAAAATCAAAATTACAATAGGCAGAGCAGGTACTGATCCACTGGTAAAGGAGATGCACCATTTGCTACTATGTACAAAATAGTATGAACTCATAAAATAATAGTCCAGTAAAAGCTTTTTTATCCGGCATGTTGGGGGAATAGTGAGTGCCAGTAAGTGAAAAATGCCAGTTAACTGAGAGGAGGGGAGTTTGGGTGCAGGAAGGGGCTCAGGGCAGGAGGTTGGGGCATGGGAGGAGTTTTGGGGCGCTGGATCCAGGGGAGCGCTCACCTTGAGCAGCTCCCCGCAAGCGGTGACCTGTCCCATCTGCTCCTAGGCAGAGGCGCGGCAGACGGCTCTGCGTGCTGCCCCCACCCCACGCGCTAGCTCCACAGCTCCCATTGGCTGGGACCCACAGCCAATGGGAGCTGTGGGGGCGGCGCCTGCGGGTGGAGGCAGCGTGCAGAGCCACCTGCCACCCCTCCACCTAATAGACGCTTCCGGGGAACCACATGGAGCCAGGTAGTTTGCCTACCGGCCCCATGCCAACCGGACTATAAACCGGACTCTCTATGAAGATTAGAAATGCCAGTTTATAGAGCTTTCCGGTTGGTACAGGGCCGGACAACACAGCTTTTACTCACTTTGCACTAACACGGCATATTGCCTTTCATCTGGGATGCTTTATAAAATCTTTACAAATGTAAATGATAAAAAAAACCTCAAGTTCTTCAGAGACAGAGATGCAATATGCCTCCCATCCCCCCCAACAAAATAATCACAGGGATCTCAGGAAAGATATTTTACCTTTTCAGCAATATATAGTGTCGGATATTCATGTCTTGTTTGGTGGTTATTTTTGTTTTATGTACTTACGATTACTGTGTCCCAAAATTACTTCACCATGCATCCAAATCTTAGTGAGACAATGGAATTCTCTTTACAATTTATTATTTAAGTAATTATAACAAGCAGGTTAAACATCTGTAAATTTTATGAACATTAAAATACCATTTAGAGATTATGAGTGAGTATGTGAGTATCTGTGGCTTTTATTGCTTAGTCAATAATTAATTCTTAGCTCCTACACTGTTTTAACTTGACTTCTATACAAATTATGATTTCCTGAATCCCCTGAAATAAATATATTGTGCATCCTTAACTATCTCATTGTGCTTTTTTTAAAAAGCAATGTTTTGCTAA
This sequence comes from Terrapene triunguis, assembly GCF_002925995.2. Taxonomy (NCBI): domain Eukaryota; kingdom Metazoa; phylum Chordata; order Testudines; family Emydidae; genus Terrapene; species Terrapene triunguis. Next base: position 34,333,192 of record NW_020664562.1, on the reverse strand, counting down.
ATAATGTAAATCAATGTTCCCAATACTTCTTTATTTGATTACTTACTGAAAAAGGTCTCTAGGAGGACTGAATATTTTTTATTTACTGATGATTTTCTAATTAACAAAGTAGCATTTATTCTCTCAGGTGTAGTGCTTTAAAAATGTGCATTGCTATGCAACAATTCTGATGAGATTATAAAGAAATAAACCTCACAATAGACTACACTTCCTTGCAGAGCTCACTTTGCCTAACCGCTATTAAAAACAGGCCTCAGCCTCATGGGCTGTAGATACGGTATTTCTTGCAGGGTTTACTATGTATGTAACACTCAGTTATAAATGTTGTTTTCATATCCTGATGAATGTTTCCTGGAGCATTAATAGTTTGTTTGTGGTAACTATTTAGGCCAAATTAAGAATCGGGGCGGGGGACAGAATAAAATATATTAAAATAAAATAAAATCTTATGCTGTTCGGATATGGAAAATATGCCATTATCTACAATTTGAAAAATCAGGCATCCATAATATGAATTATTTACACACTACTAAAAATCTTATTAGTAATTGTCATGGAATGCTTGTTCACTTGAAATATTTAAACAAAACTATTGCACTCAGATGAGTCACAAGCAGTTTATCACAGAAAGTGCTCTTTACACTTCTATAACCAAGATTCATTTTAAATCAATCATCCATTCTTTAGTCATATTTATTCTTTTTTTAACCACCTGCATGATATACTGAGGCAGCAACTAAATCCTGATTGAGTATTTAGATTTAACACAAAATAAGTACATAGACTAAGGCTCTGCTCCTGCGATTTGATCTGCCTGGGTAGGCCCACTAACCCAAAAGGAGTCCCACTCAACTCAGCGGGTACTACACGTGTACAAGGTTTTATCCATTGGGAACATTGTTGTAAAGATAATTTTCCAAGCTTGTTGCTTTAACCACGTCACCACTCTCTTTGCATTTCTCCACTGGCTCCCCCTTCTCTATCACATCGAACATAAGCTGCTTGTTTTCACTTTCAAGGCCTTTCATAGCCTATCCCCACCCAACCCCATTCGCTATTGAGCTGTCAGCTCCCATCTCCGATCTGTCCATGATGCCAACCTCCATCACCCACCTGTTAAATTTTCAAACAAGCACCTTTGTGCTTTCTCTCATGCGGTCCCTTATGCTTGGGAGGCACTCCTCAATAAACCACCACAAACTACCTCATTATCCCCTTTCAAAACCCTCCTTAAAACTCTCCTTTGTAGTTTTGCCTAAAATATCTAGACAATGATTAGGCCATTGGTTTGCCAAGATCACTACCTATCACATTGACCAATAATGTCTTATTGTTTCTTTGTACCCCCCAATTATAAGTAAACTACAATAAAAAACATGATAACACATGGGAGCTAATACACAGCAAAAATGTACCCGAATTTGACAAAGGATACATTTAACTCATTGACAAACCACTGCTCCAAGTATCTGAGGGGATACATTTGCTGACATTTGAAATCATGCTGCTGTTTGGCACCCTTTCAATAACTTCTGCTTCACTATAAAGAGAGACCACTGTTGCCCGAGCAAAACCAGTCTTTCAGCGAAAGCTGCAGTATCTAAATCTGCCTTCATATACAGTACAAGTGTATCTTTATTGTTTCTCAGGGCAGACTTAGACCTATGCATGCTTTATTTTGTAGATAGATACATACACATACACACACACCCCAGCAAGGGCCTAATTTTCTACTGGTGCAAACCAGTGCATTACCATGGATTTCAATAGAACTGCCTCCATTTAAAACAGAATAGAATTTGGCCCACTACATATTTAAACTAAAGATTTAAATACAACTCATTACAAAGAAGGTCAAAAGATTTAGCTTAATGAATCATATTTCAAACCATGAGGTAGCACTAAAGTGAACAACTGGAATGAGTTGTAATAGACAAGTCGTCCCCAAACTTTTCACGGTCACATCACCCCTCAACTCAGTCTGCACCCTCCCCCCAGGGAGATGGGGGCAAGAGCGGGGCCGCAGCTATGGGGGGAGGGGATGTGGACGGGGTAAGGCCACAGCTAGGGGCCGAGGCTGGGGGGGTGGGGCTGGGGTCAGAAGCGGAAGCCTGGCCGAGCCACGGCCAGGGGCGGGGCTGTGGCTAGGGGCAAGGCCAGAGCAGGGCTGGGTGGTGCTGCCTTCCTGTGGGGGCTGGCCCAGGCCTTGCTACGCCCACCTGAATGTTCCTCCTTGCCCCCTTTGGGAGCACACCGCACAGTTTGTAATAGACTATGCTCTGTTAATTTAATTTGCAGACTTTTTAAAAAAAACTTTAAACATCAACACCTCTGTATGACTAGGAATGTAACATACATAGAATGCATACAAATGCAAAAGGTCACAGAATTAAATGTAAATAGGTTAATTTAAAATACAATTGTGGCAATGTGTAAGACTATATTACAAAATTGTGACAAATGATGTATTTCTTTCTTCAACCTTCTACCCATTAATGGTCTTCAGAATGAAGAATCAAGGATACTTTTCTAGCTCAGTTTTTCTACCCAAGGGAAAAATAGTTTATCATAATTGGGCTATTTTCATAATTTATTTATTCATCATCAAATCTACTTTGGTGTGACTAGAGCCCTGCACCTATGAATTGATGAAGTATATCTTAATATTCACTATGATTGACTGTATCGTTCCATGATCTCTTCTCCATGCAGCCAAGTCTGACCTGACCCAGTAATGGGTCATGGCCTAGAGCAAAAACAAACAAGAGCGATATTCAGCAATAATACACAGGATATTTTTAGAAATAAAATCTTGTCATTTTCATATTGATTTCCCCTAGCTGAGTGTTTTATTAAAGTCCACTGGTTGTGTCTCTGATTTCCTGAACCCGAAAAGGTGGGAACAAGTTTTGTTGTTACTTCCTGTTCTTAGATAGTCTTAGATAGTCCAAACCTATGGGGAACATTTTTAGTCTGAGCACAGGGCAACAAAAGGTTTAATCTGTCTCTGACATGACTCCTTTATATTTCTCACAATGAAAGCAGCCATCAAGGTTTGGAGTAAGGAAGGGATTCCACCCGCTTCCCTCCTCCCCACCCCCAAGTCTTCTGTGGGCTTGTTTTGAATTTCCTTTCTCTGAAGCATCAGGAACTGTCACAGCTGGAGATAGCACATTGGACAGGATGGGCCAGGGCTCTGAGGTGGCACTGAGCATTTGCTCAAAAGAGAAAAAAATATTCCCTGCCATTGTGGGGGGCTTGGGCACTGATGCACCTCGATCCGGCCTATTGTCTGCCTGTGGCACATAAAATAGACTCGTCTCCTTTGGGCTGTAATACTTTGATCTAATTTCAGGTGTTGGGCTTAGTATGTTGGTACTGAGTGCTATTGGTGGCCTGTGATATACAGAAGATCAGACTAAATGATATGGTGGTCCCTTCTGGCCTGAAGCTCTATGACTATGATGTAACTGCTTAGTACAATTAATGCTTTCGGTATTTATTGTTATTTGAGATACAGTAGGGACTAGAGGCCCTCACACAGATCTGGGACCCACCATTCTGTTATGCATTGTGTGTATATATTTGTGCGTGTGTATAAAAGTACACACACAACATTATTATATATAATTTGTGTGTATTTTTATACATACAAATACATATACATGGGAGATATTATTATATAGATATATAGATAGAAAGGGAGACAGTTCCCATCTTGAAGAGCTTGCAGTCTAAACAGACGCACAGCAAAGAAGTGACGTGCTGTGAGGATAAGCCTGTGTATAAAAACTGAACCCCCAAATTGTGATATTTAAGAGGAAAAGCCTTTTTTTCCTCTGAGTGAGTTAAAATCTAACCTTTCTCACAAATTTTGTGCATCAAAAAATGCTGTTGAAAGATAAGTTTCTGAATACCAAACTAGAAAAAGGGAAGTTATTCACCTGTCCATATAAAAGGAAGAGTTCAAGAATAAGGAACTGCGTCTGTGTACATGGATAAGAAAATATTTGATTATTTTTCCTAGTATTTCAATTTCAACATTTTGCAAGCTCTGCATTTTTTAAATTGTTTTGATTGGGGACTTTTATAGGATGATTGATCCATCAACCGAATTGCCTCTGTAACGAGGGGGCATGGCCTCCCTCTGAGATTGACGGGAGGAACCCCTGCTGACCCAATGGACATCCACGCCCAGAAGGAGAGGGGTGGGACAGGAAGTTTAAAAGGGAGGCCCTGCAGTTTTGTTGGGCGGGAGCCGCTGGAGAAGATGGACATCTTTTGCCCGCTGCTGGGGCTGGAGCCCAAAGAGAATCCCTGCTGTGCTGAGGACAGAGCCGCCGGCCGACCAGGGTACCAAGGAACTGCTGGGACTGCTGCTGGCTATCTACCCTGGGGAGATGGAGGACATCCACGGAATCGAGGTACCGAATTAAAGGGTCATAGGAAGTAGCCCAGAGACACTAGACCATAGTCAGTTTGGGTTGTTGCCTGAATCCAGGTCAGCGTGTTTCGGCTGGATCCTCACTGACCCAGTAGCAGAACTATCTGCCACTGTTAGGGCCCTGGGCTGGGACCCGGTGGAGTAGGGTAGTCCTGGGTTCCCCAACCCCCTTGCTGCTGACCCCACCCCTGGAGTGGCAGCCTCCTCCCCTTAGGCCAAGAAGCCTGTGTTTGTCTGCCGCCTGCCAGAGCTAGGGTGTCAGACCCTAGACTGTGTGTGTTGCTCCGCCTGCCTGAAGGCCAAAGCCTGCTACACTGTTGGGTGCTCCACCCTGCCCGAGGGCCAGAGCCCTGGACTACTTGCTGCTGAGCCCTGCCTACAGGGCCAGGGTCTTAGATACCACTAATTCCCAAATAACCTGTGCCTGAAAGGGACCTGAGAGTGAGAGGGTGTGGCCTCCCTCCAAGATTGACTGGGAAAGATGGCTATGCACTCCTACTGTCTCAAAATACCTACAGACCTGCTGACGGGATATACTTTTGGATCTGTGGGCTTTCCAACCCCAGAATTAATGAAACGGGGAAGTTCTTTGCAAGCATATAGGTAGTCTTCTCAAACATAGGGTTGCCAACTTTCTACTCACACAAAACCGAACACCCTTGTCCTGCCCCCGTCCTTCCCCTCCTCTGAGGCCCCGCCACCTCATTCCATCCCCCCCTCCCTCGTCCCACCCTCACTCACTCATTTTCACTGGACTGGCTCAGGGGGTTGGCGTGCAGGGTGGTGGTGAGGGCACCATCTGGGGGTGCGGGTTCTGCGGTGGGGCCAGGGATGAGGGGTTTGGGGTGCAGGAGGGAGCTCTGGTCTGGGGGGTGATACATGGGGTTCAGAGTATGGGAGGGGGCTCTGGTCTGAGGCAGGGGGTTGGAGTGTGGGTGTGGATTCTGGGGTGGGGCCAGAAATGAGGGATTCAGGGTGCAGGAGGGGGCTCGGGGCTGGGGCTGGGGATTGTGGGGGGTGAGGGCTCCTACTGGGGGTGCAGGCTCTGATGTGGGGCTGGGGATGAGGGGTTTCGGGTGCAGGAGGGTGCTCCAGGCTGGGACCGAGGGGTTCCGAGGGCTGGAGGAGGATCAGGGATGGGGTCAGGAGTGCAGGTTCTGGGCGGCACTTACCTCAAGCAGCTCCCAGAAGCAGCGGCATGTCCCCCCCGGCTCCTACACCCGCACAGCTCCCATTGGCCCCAGTTCCCGGCCAATGGGAGCTGCAGGGGATGGCTTTTGGGGCGGGGGCAGCATGCGAAGCCCCCTGGCTGCCCCTATGGTAGGAGCCAGAGGGGGGACATGCTGGCTGCTTCCTGGGAGCTAGGCAGCACGGAGGCTAGCAGGGAGCCTGCCAGCCCCGCTGCGTGGTGCCGTCAACCGGACGGTCAATGGCCCGGTCAGCGGTGCTGACCAAAATCACCAGGATACCTTTTCGAGCAGGTGTTCCGGTTGAAATCCGGACACCAGATCACCCTACTCAAACACCATTGGTGATGCCAGTGATTTCAGAAGGACAGTGCTCCCTTCTGATTCACAAAATGAGTCCTCAAGAGGATTTCAAGGAAGAGGAACCAGATTGGCCTCAGTCTTCAAAAAGAGAAGGAAAAGAAAAAGCCAATGTGTGGCTTGTCTGCCTGCTTGCAGCCACAATGGCTGCTGATCTCTGACCACGCAATGATACCATGCCTGACAAAGAGGCCTGTGCTTCCTCCACACTCCTGGCTGGTAATGAAGAGGTATGAGGAGTCCAGCAACATGCAACATCAAAGATTTGACATCTACAAGCAAGTAACGTCGAGCAAGTCAGTCCTTTTAAAACATCAGATCCAGTAAGACCACTGGCTAATAAGTTACAAACAAACACCAACTTTCTGAAGCTGAGTGAAAGAAGGAATTGCAACAACCATCCTGCACAAGTATCAGTTCTTTTTTTCCAATTTTAATTAGTAAAGGGACTTCTCTATCTAGGCATTCTTGCAGTTGGTGGGGTTTTTTTTGTTTTGTTTTGATTTAGTTCCAAAAGGTGGGTGGTAATGAGCATATACCGATGCATGCATGTGTGTACAGAATCCACAGAATTTGAGAACAAATACAATAGTTTCTGAAATACTTAAATAACCTCAAAGTCTGAAAGATCACACATGCACATATTTCATGAATTGGGATTTATTTGTTTGATCCTGATACATTATGCTATTTTCTCCTAAATTGTTCATCTAAATTTTAAGTGTAACAAGTGGCATCTTGAATTTTATTGGACTATTTCATGTAACCCCTTGTTGTGGGGGAAAGAAATTGGCTTAGCCACCCATAGTTTGAGTAGGCTGCCTTAACTACATCAGAGCTGTATTCTCAACAATAGCTTCGACATGGGAGAGACTTGACCCTCTGTCCGTGTGCCAGTTGTTTAGCTGGGACATAAATATATCGATTGACACTGAAACTGATAAAGCCCCATTACTTTGAAGGCTGACAGCTAAACTAGACTGATATCTTCTTGAATTATTACATAGAGCTTTTAAGACTTGTTAATTTACTTAATATTTTAATCAACCTGCTAATTAATTTGATTTGATATTAACCCACTCTCTTTTAATTTGTTTGTAGTTTTTATTTTCACCTTTTGCTTAATTATTTGGTGTAGTTAATAAAATATATAAAGTTGGAAACCTGTGCAGTTCAGATGTTTCTTCCCCAGATGTCAGAGTTCTAAACATGAGGAGTCCTGGAGAAAATAAGAGGCAACTCTGTAACCCACCTGGTGGTGATCTGTAGAACTGCCCTACAATCCTCCCATAACTGGTGCCCAGATAGGAACACTATTAGCTTTTGAAAGTTAACTTATGTATTGGTCATTTCTCTCAATAAGCAACATGGGTTCCATTTGAGGGTCTGCTGTGGTGGATAATAACCTGTGAACCAAAATGCTGACCAATGATCTGTAATAAATCTACTCCACACCTAACTGGTGCGAGAACATGATTCATGTTAAGTTTCTGGAAGGAAATGTTTGTTTGAAACACTGAATAGATTTGAAAGTTAGGCAGCTTCTTGTTTTTAATTTAACTGCTTCAAAATAAATCTAAGTTGGTTTAGGGGAGCAATTTTGACAGATTGTTCACATTCTTTCAAATGCTATTTTTGAATCCCATGGAGGACTTGCTGAAGGAGTCCCTAGCCTAATGGCAGATTAAAAATTGGTATTTTAAGGGCCCATAATTTGACTTATTTTAGAATCACTTTTCCTGAATTGAGCTAAACTTAAGCAGTGCTTTAATTTAAAGATATGGAATAGTGTCACACATGTATTTTCATCTTGGAGAGGCAACAGCATGGAATTACCAAGAGAATTCCCCTGAAGATGAGGGCAGCACTGGATTGTCATATCAGTTAAAAAGAAGCCATCCTCCAAGAGCCTCAACAAGGAATTGCCAACATCCACTTAAAGAAGCTGCTGATTGCAAGACACAGCTTTCACCCCTTCTCCAAAATAAGTAACATCTCACACATCAAAAACAAAACAAATGAAATGATTTGCCTTAAATTTGGCCCTACTGTTCTGATTTTATTTTTAGTAGCTGGAATCTTTTAGTTGTGAGTCAGTCTGCTGTATAAGGTTTGAGGATGTGGTCATATTTTTCATAAAGTGGAGTTCCATTTGGTTTGACAAACTTGGATATCTACCATTTAGATTATATTCAGAAAGCCATTGTTCAGACAATTAGTGAAAAGATGACTACGATGGCTAACCAGTTAATGGCAAAGATTTATGAATTATATGAAACCAGCACACATTTAATTGGCAGCCAGAAGAGAAACAGAAAATTCAGTTCTCAGATTAAACAAAAACTTTGAGATAAGAATTAGGGAGATTGTTTAAAACAGAGAAAGTAGAACATCAATTTTAAAAACAGAGGTTAACTGGTTGGATAAATTAATTCCCCTGAAACAAGAAGAGACTTTGAGGGATCTTGTTAACTATGTTTATATAAACATGCAGTTATTACAGTTTGCATACATAAGGTGAAGTTTTGTAATAATAACTAGGGCCCTACCAAATTCACGGTCCATTTTGGTCAATTTCATGTCATAGGATTTTTTAAATCGTAAATTTCACGATTTCAGCTATTTACTTCTCAAATGTCAGTGTTGTAACTGTAGGGGTTGTGGAGGTTCGCAAGGTTATTGTAGGGGAGGTTGCGGTACTGCTCCCCTTACTTCTGATAGAATGCTGTAGTGATTAAACCGTTGACAGGAAACTACAGAATGGTCGTTTATACCAGATTGGGATATTTTAAATTAGGAACATCAGCAGATATCGGACCACAAGAGTGCCATGGTAACTAGCTAACTGACATACATGCTAATGAGCTTGAGGTTAACAGACTAGTAAACTATGGGCACCCCAACATTAGTAGGGTGAGGAAATACAAATAAGGGGATGAAACCCCTAGTGGATATGCATAAGGCATAGTGGCCTCAGCATAACACATTATACCAGTTGTATCCCAGCCTGACTGCCTTGGGGAGATGTAACTCTTGGGAGATGACAAGATGACAACCACCAATGAGGAGGATAATTTACACTTTCAGGTCTTTCTGCAAGGGATGGTGAGAATATATGAATGACTCATGTTCTGTTTTATCTCTATCTACCTGGCTGGGTTGGCGTGTTTGTAACTTTGCCAGCTGTGCTAATAAAACTATTATAAATGCAGAAGGTTTTTCCTAAGTGTGAATGTTGCAACTGTTCACATCAGGGTTCCCAACTGAACACTAATTTCAATACTGGGCCTGATCGTGGAACAAGAATGCACTAAACTTCAGAGTATTAACTGGGAATTCTTAAGTAGTCAATGTAACATACAATCAACAGATCAGGCAACAAACCTTGTTTCAGGGAGTATGGCTTATTTCTACAGAAAGTGTGAAAACTCTAGATTTGGGGCCTGATCTCTTAAGTGAGGAAGAGCTGCCTCCACCCAGGAATTATTTCCCAAGTGAACAAGCGTATGAGAGTCAGGAATTGGTACCCAACATCCAAAGTGGCAAGTGGAAGGTGAAGTCTCCTAGGTCCAGAAAGGGATCAGGAAAACTAATACAAGGATACAGGACCTAAGATGGAACAGTATATTATAGTTTTAGGTCTTGTCCCTGTTTCACGAAGCCACAATTAGCGTGATCATCAAGGTTGGGCAAGAGAGTTTTAGAATATATTACTCTGCTCTGAAATTGCCCCACCAAACAGTTGAAGAATGAACTGTCCCTCCATGTGCATAGCTAATTGAATGTAATTAGTGTTTTCCTATAACGTCAGTTTCTTAGTGTGACAGACAAATTTTCTGTGACATCCCAAACAAACCTTATGGAATTAACATAATTCAATAAAATTTAAGTTAAATCTTATTGAATTGGGTTAGTACCTTTCGGGTACATGCTATTAAAAATGCAACTGTTTATGTGTTACTGTGGCACTGCATGTATATTCTCAGTAGGAGAGGGATCGTAATGTACTTCATCCATTATCAGCTCTTTAAAGCCAAGTCCCTGGAGAAGTCTGCATATATCTAGTTCAGACTGGATTCTCTAGGGACCAACAGACAAAGAAAAAGTTTTTTGATAAATAACCTGGTATTAAACTGGCTCAGGGCCTTTCTCCTGTCCCAGCAAATGGACAGGACACCTGATTCACAGAGGGCCCCAATCCTTAGGGAAGGACTGGGCCTACTGAGGTCCCATAATACCGAGTGCCCATTCTGAGCTGAAGCTGTGATGAACTTGTAACCACAAAAAACCCTGTGGGTGGGGTGTTGAAGGTCTGCTCCTGCCAGAATCCATATTAGGGTTTGGATGATCGCTAGTAAGTTTATTAGTATGTGTATAGGTTCTCTTATTGTTTTAAGATATTTCTCTATAGAGCAGGGACGTGCTGGCTGCCACTTCCCGCAGCTCCCATTTGCCGGGAACGGCGAACCGCGGCCCCTGGGAGCTGTAGCAGGCCATGCCTGCAGACAGTCAACGTAAACAAAATCTCTCACGGCCTGCCAGCCAACCCCAAAGGTTGCCAACCCCTGCACTAACACCTCTAGGAATAGCCTTAAAACCACTAAGGCTTTGTCTACATTAACGGTGTAAGTCGATCTAAATTATGTTAGTTAAGTTACGTAACTTAAGTTAACGTAACTTACATTGACTTAAAGCACTGCCTACACCGTGCTATGTCAACGGGAGATGCTCTCTCATTTTCAGCAGACCCAATGTCGCTGTATCGATTGCAGTGGTTCCAATTTAGCAGCATAGTGTAGACAAGGCCTAAGAAAACTATGCACTGGTGGGACCTGTATTAAGGAATTTCTCAAAATATAGGCTGCTAGAGCACTGAAAAGTCTCAAAAGAAATTAAAATCTAGCTGCATGAAAGCATACAGGATAGTACAATAATGAATGGATGTGAGCAGGAGGCTTTGAAGGGATTTGCAGTGGAGGAAGTAAAATACAAAAGTTTACTTTGCAATAATACTGCAGACCATCTTAAGGAAATTTGGAATTAAGGGTGTCTGCCTATAGTAACTCACTCCATCATGCTTGGCATGCAATGACTTGATAGAAGACAATATTCTGTAACATGAGTCCTCCTTAATACCTGGAACAAAGCGTAAAAACCGTGATAATCTTAATTCTCCATTTTCTTGGTTATTTTTGTCTGGTTGGTTTTGATATTCTTCTTGTTTATCTCAGAATTTCAATAATATTTGAATGTGTTACATCTTGAGAGGGAATTGTAAGGGTAGGGAATTTTTGAAGTGGGAGTGGGATTAGAGTTTTTTAAATTGCCCAGTGAGTTCAATCTTAAATTGTACTAATGTATTTAGGATGTATTTTTAACTTATATCAATGGCACGTAGAGAATATGTATTGGTGACCTTTGTAGCATTTCCATAAATCAAATAAATAAGTAATTATGGCATCCCGAATCATTTATCAGTCACATAATATTCAAAATAGATGTTACTGGATGGATGAAAACTCATATCATATGGATGTACAGATGTGTACACACTTGTAAAGACTTCTATGAATAAAATTTCATTTGTATTTCTTACTACAAAGGGCATGAGAGCGCTGTTACTCTATGGCCCCTTCCTACTCTCATTTATACCAGATTTTGCACCAATATATTTTGCCATGGACTCCAATGGATTTATTCCTGGTTTATAACAGCATAAAAGATGAGTTGCTGATCATCTCCTTAGAGGAGCTAAGTATCAACGGCTCATTACCTTATAGGATCAGGCCCTTAAATGAGACTTAGGATCAATATGTTTGTGATGGGTTGGATCACAGAAACCCCCTTGGGAGCTGCCACCCAATGTGCCAAGACTACCCCTGCTTCTGTTTTCCCTGCCAGCTCAGGACTCCAGCACGCCGTCTTGCTGAATTAGACACTCCAGTCCACTTCAACACAGACCCAGGGTCTGAATTACTTGTCCCAAAACTGCAAGTTTACCCAAAAACAGCTCATAGGAGTGTGCTTGTCTTTAGCACTCAGATGCCCAACTCCCAATGGGGTCTAAACCCAGATAAATCCGTTTTACCCTGAATAAAGCTTATGCAGGGCAAACTCATAAATTGTTCGCCCTCTATAACACTGATAGAGAGATATGCACAGCTGTTTGCTCCCCCAGGTATTAATACATACTCTGAGTAAATTACTAAATAAAAAGTGATTTTATTAAATACAGACAGTAGGATTTAAGTAGTTCAAAGTAGTAACAGACAGAACAAAGTAAGTCACAAGCAAAATAAAATAAAATGCGCAAATCTATGCCTAATCAAACTAAATACAGATAATCTCACCCTCAGAGATGCTTCAGTAAGTTTTTCTCAGACTGGACACCTTCCAGGCCTGGGCACAATTCTTTCCCCTGGTACAGCTCTTGTTCCAGCTTAGGTGTTAGCTAGGGGCTTCTCCATGATGGCTCCTCTCCCTCTCTCTTCTCTTCCACCCCTTTATATATCTTTTGCATAAGGCGGGAATCCTTTGTCCCTCTGGGTTTCCACCCCCCCCCCCTCACTGGAAAAGCACCAGGTTAAAGATGGATTCCAGTTCAGGTGACATGATCACATGTCACTGCAAGACTTCATTACTCACTTGCCAGCACACACATATACAGGAAGACTCAAAGGTAAATACAGCCATCTGCAGACAATGGGAGTCATCAAGATTCCAAACCATCCTTAATGGCCCACACTCTACATAATTACAATAGGCCCTCAGAGTTATGTTTTATATTTCTAGTTTTAGATACAAGAGTGGTACATTGATACAAATCAGATTATCATACTCAGTAGATTATAAACTTTGTAATGATACCTTACAAGAGACCTTTTGCATGAAGCATATCCCAGTTACATTATATCACTTATTACCGTATTTTCTCTAAATCTATCCCAGTTACATTATATTGACTTATTATTATATTTTTATAAAACCATGTAGACTGCACAACGTCACAATGTTAATAAAAATATTATACTTTAACATAATCTACAGCAATGTTAAATATAAAATACAGAAGTTGAAATAAAGCCATGTGAAATGCAAACTCCAAAATTGCTGCTATTGGGGGTAAAGGTAACAACATTTTCTTAAATTACACACCTATATTTTCATCGTTTGTTTCTGTAGCATTTTATAAAGTTGAAAAAAAATCAAGTAAATACCTAATTAATGCTATTTAGTACCTACAAATGCGCACAAATCTTTATGATCATGAAACAAAGTAGGTAATTAGCTTGCCTTGGGCCTTGTCTACACACAGAAATTGCACTGCTTTTTAAACTGATTTAGTTAACTGAAAACCCCTATGTGGACACTTTTATTTCACTTTACAAGTTGCTTATTTCAATTTAGTTTAAACCTGTTTCTAACTGACTTAAGCTAAACTGAAAGAAACTTTGGTTTAAAGTGAAGTGTCCATTACAGCCTCTTGGAGTGATTTAACTAAATCAGTTTAAAATCATATCTTAAATTAATTTTTTTGTATCTAGAAAAGACCTTAGCCACTGCTGCTACAGTGATATGGCACTGGAGAAACAGTCTTTATTTGTATCTATTTACAAAATAAAATAACTCGATGAGGCCTTTGTTCTAAATTCTTCAAATATTTAAAATTAATCTACTAATCTACACAGGTTAAAGTAGTGGGTCATAATTTTTCTCCAATTAACTGGGAGGAGCAATTTTATTGAAAGTAAGTGGCAATATTGATTTGTGTGGGTTAACAAAGGTTAATTTTCCACATCTGTCCTTTTTGCCTGCACTGAAAACTTGTTCCTCACTAAATCAGTCTCAGAAATCAAATTATTTGGGGGTTTTAGTCAGAGTAGTATCCAATCCTTAAAGACTTTAAGAGTTTGATAATGTGAAGTCTGTAGCTCTCCCTAAACTGCAATTGACTTGAAAGGAAGAATTGAGGTGCTCATCACCTTTTAGGTTGGGCCCAATTTTTTTAAATGTTTAAATTTGTTAAAATTAAATGTCTGATCTTGTAACTTTTGCTTACGTAAGTAATCTTTACTTATGGGAGGGGACCACTCAAATCAATAAGTAAAGGGGGGAGGGGGAGAGGGATGCTGTATTCTGAAATTTAGTTTCACCTAAAAGTTGTATTTCTTAGTGACTTATCTTTGGTCAAGTGACAGCTCTCTCTCTCACACCGTTGATAACTGTTCCATGTACCAACCATACTACAATTTTGTGTATATTACAGTGGTGGGATCCAACTTTCTCAGCCCTAGGGCCAAACATTATTTCAAAACGGTCAGGAGATCACAATCAGTACTCGGGGGGAGGGGCAGATTCTATGCCCTGTTCTGCTGCCTTTACACGCTGGGGATTTCCCTAGACTTTGGGAATCCCCACATATTTAGAGCAGGCTAGCTCAGGGGAGGGAAAACTATGGCCCGCAGGCCACATTTGGCCTGTGGGACCATCCTGCCTGGCCCCCGAGCTCCTGGCCCAGGAGGCTCGCCCCAGGCCTCTCCCCCGCTGTTCCCCCTCACCCGCAGCCTCAGCTCGCTCGCTCTGCCACCGGTGCAATGCTCTGGGCGGTGGGGTATTGAGCTCCTGGGGCAGTGCAGCTGCAGAGCCCAGCCTGACCCCATGCTCTGTGCTGTGTGGTGGCAGCGGCAGCAGCGTGGCCCGGCTCCAGCGACGCTGGGTCCCAGGGGGGGTTCGATGGGGCGGCTGGGGGCAGTCAGGGGACAGGGAGAAGGGGTGGTTGGATGGGGCAGGGGTCCCAGAGGGGCCGTCAGGGAACGGGGGGGTTCGATGGGGTATGAGTCCAGGGGGGTAGGAGGCAGACAGGAGGTAGGGGCCAGGCCACGACCCCCTCCCCTAACCGTCCCTCCATACAATTTATGAAACCTGATGCGACTCTCAGGCCAAAAAGTTTGCCTGCCCCTGGGCTAGCTAGTTCCTACTTTTCTCTTCTGCAGTCCTTAGCTGGAAACAGGAAGATGGAGTGGCAGGAGTGCACTGCATTCCAGGTATCCTTAGCTAGCACATAGTTGGGGACTGTTGGGGGCTGTAGAAAACCAGAGCTACCCAGGTTCCTCCAGCCTTTGCTGGGGCAGAGATCCAGTGAGCTATAGCTGGCTGTGTTGTGATGATGTTTCTCAGCTTCTACTTGTTGTCTGTCTTGGACTGCCCAGGGGGACTTCAACGGGTGCTTCCCTAGGCTCAGGCAGAACCTATTGAGCTCCCATCCTGTTCTACGTGGGGCTCCCACAGCCCAGTATGGAAGAAAGAAATTGATCAGACAGAGCTACTCTCTCCTCCCTTCCCTTGTGTGGCAGGCAGCCAGCGGGGGACCTGCTGAACAGCAGCTGTAGCATGGTTCAGCCTCTCAAAGTGTTCCCAGCACACAGTAGCTCTACTACATGGGCTGCAGGAGAAATGGTGGAAAGCCTTTGGAGACAGAGCATCTCCTATCACCTCTCCGTAGAGATGAGGCTAATTCAGACACTTTAGTCTAAAATTGCAGGGCACAGCTCAGAGAGCACATATTCAATTCATAATCACATGCACATTACTTCTTAACTGGTCTCAACAGCTGCTGTTCAGAGCTTCAGAATATGTAAATGGCCTTCAAGCCACTAAATGGACACCACTGTATTACAGTATATTTCTACTATCATGTAGGACATGTTATTTGATAGAGAGGTGATTTGCAATATTAGATTTGATTTCAGTTGTACAGGGACTGACTTCTTATGTGAAATATCCGATTTGATAGATGATGTAATTTATGAATGGTAATAGCCTATATTTTAGTGTGAACCATGTCACATTCAACATAAGATGTGTTTATTTCAAGAATATAATGTACAATTCATCAGGAATATAGACTTCAATGGTTAACATTTTCATTTAAATATGACAGGCATTCACAGCTATGGGTTTTTTTTTAAACAAATGACACTGTAATTATCCAAAGCTAAGGTTATGCTGGGAGTTCCTGTGTCAAGCTGAACATTTTAATGGGTAGCATCAGAGCCACAGAGGAACAAACAAACATTGAGTGTTAAGCTCCCTGTCAAACTTCTTTTAGATAATTAAAAAATAGTAAATTGACATTTTGCAGTTTGAATACCAAATCACTGAAGCCATATTTTCTCAGTACACTACATTATAACTATTTGCTCACACCTAGACTCCCAATAGTACATCTCAGTAGTTCGTAATTGCATTTAATAATTATACTGAGCATACGCTACACATTTGAAAAAGATTTTCACCTTTCAGGCAGAGGAGTGCCCACCAGTTGATAATTAATAACTGTTAAGGACCCTTCAGGCTAGCGTGATATCATCAAGAAATACCACAAAGTGTTGACACAACAGTCATCCAGCTGAATGTCTCAAACAAGACTGCATTTCCCCCCAACCCTCATTTAAAGCCAATGTACTACAGTGCCAGCTGGCCAGCATGTCTCTTCTTTTGGAAACAGAAGTTGGCTTGTTTTATTATTTCTTTGTTTGATACAGAAGGGAAGGCAGGGAAAAGTGGCAGAGGAAAAACTAGTAGTAAAATTAAAGCCTTATGAATTACTGTAATATAGACAACTTCATCAGTAAATACATAAGACTGATGAACGTTTGGATTAATCACTTACCATTCTGGACATTAACTGTTAGAAGTAAAGGCTTTCCCACTCCCCAAATTAAACATGAAACCCCCAATTTTCATTTTCCCTACACCCAATCCAAACTTCAATACTAAGACTAAATCTATGGTGAACAAAATCCGCATATCATCAGAACTATTTTACCTGGGCACTTTGATGATTTTGTTCCACTGACTAGCTCATATTTTTAGTGCTGTCTCCCAGACTTCTGACAGATTAAAGACCTTCAAAGTAGGCATTATCAAAGGTTACTCTATGGTTTTGTCTCTGAGAAATATTGCACAGTTTAACTCAACTGTTTTAAATATATCTAGTTAAATTGATTCCAACCCACTCTATAGATAAGAATATAAAAAGGCCACCAGACCATGGGTCAGCCCAATGATCCATCTAGCCCAGTATTCTGTGTTCCAACAGTGGCCAGTGCCTGCTGTTTCAAAGGGAATGAACAGAACAGGGCAGTTATCAAGTGATCCATCCCATGTCATCCAGCCCCAGCTTCTGGCAGTCAGAGTTTTAGGGACACCCAGAGCATGGGGTTGTGTCCCTGACCATCTTGGCTAATAGCCACTGATGGACTATCTTCCATGAACTTATCCAATTCTTTTTGAACTTAGTTGCAATTTTGTCTTTCACAACATCTGCTGGCAATGAGTTCCAGAGATTGACTGTACATTGTATGATAAAGTACTTCCATATGTTTGTTTTAAAACTGATGCCTATTAATTTCATTGAGTGACCCCTGGTTCTAGTGTTATGTGTAGAGGAAAATGGCACTCTCTCATTCACTTTCTCCACACAAATCATGATTTTATAGACCTCTATCATATCCCCTTTAGTTGTCTCTTTTCTAAGATGAACAGTCTCAGTCTTTTTAATCTCTCCTTATACAGGAGAAGTTCCTTACCATAATCATTTTTGTTGCCCTTCTCTGTATTTTTTCCAATTTTAATACATCATTTTTGAGATGGGGCAATCCGAATTGCACATAGTATTTAAAGTGTTGGCATACCATGGATTTATATACACCGCTACCTCGATATAACGTGACCCGATATAACACGAATTCAGATATAATGCGGTAAAGCAGTGCTCCGGGGGGGCGGGGCTGCACACTCCGGTGGCTCAAAGCAAGTTCAATATAACGCAGTTTCACCTATAACACGGTAAGATTTTTTGGCTCCCAAGGACAGTGTTATATCGAGGTAGAGGTGTAATGACATGGTAATTTCTATCTTATCTATCCCTTTCCTAATGGTTTTTAATGCTTCCTGTCCTTGGGACTAGCCAAGGAATGAGCCCAAACAAAGGGTGAACTTGAGCAGCACTGAGGTTTGTTTATTGGCATGAGTTGAGCTTGTCTAATACAGCTATACTCACACATACATCACATTCATGCTGGCCAGCTGCAGGTGGAGGCATAGATTGATTTTGATTTCGCAGGTGGCTGAGGCTGGCCAGGTGACAACTGCCCGGAGATCGGCCGCAAGGCAAACGAGAGTCCCCGAAGTCCCTTTGGATCTGCGGGAGGGCCCTACTGCTTCTGGCCCGGTCCCAAGTTTAGCGTGCTGTTACATTTCCTTGTTGGTACCCCTGACCTGGCCGCACGTCTCAAGATTTATACCTTCACCAAAATAATACCATGGTTCCATAAAAGTCGATATTTGCCCCTTTGTTTTGCCATTGGCTGTCACTCACACTATCTCACTCATTCCTTACATTAATTGATTACATATTCATAAGCATGAATACAATTGATTATATAGAGCAATGCAGCTTTAAGTAAGCATCTAACATCATTGGGGACTTTCCTGTTATGTTGTTACAAAGCCACAAGCAGCGGAAACTGTGCAGACTGCACTCGAAAGAGCAAATGGGGGAGGAGGGGGGGCGTGTCTGGCTACACCTAACATTGTTAGATTGTTTGACTGCTGCTGCACACTGAGCAGATGTTTTTAGAGAACTATCCACAATGACTCCAACATCTCTTTCTTGAGTGGTAACAGCTAATTTAGACCCCATCATTTTGAATATATAGTTGAGATGTTTTCCAATATGCATACTTTGCATTTATCAACACTGAATTTCATCTGCCATTGTGTTGCCCAGTCATCCAGTTTTGTGAGATCCTTTTGTAACACTTCACAGTCAGCTTTGAACTTAATTATCCTGAGTAATTTTGCATCATGTGCAAATGTTGCTACCCCTCCGTTCACCCTCTTTTCCAGATCATTTATGAATATGTTGAACAGCACTGGTCCCAGTACAGATCCTTGGGGGATCCTGTTCTTTACCGCTCTCTATTGTTAAAACTGACCATTTATTCCTACCCTTCATTTCCTATCTTTTAACCAGTTACTGATCCACAGGAGGACCATCCCTCTTATCCCACAACTTCTTATTTTGTTTAAGAGCCTTTGACATGAGGCCTTGTCAAAGGTTTTCTGAAAGTCCAAGTACACTATATCATCTGGATCACCTTTGTCCACATGCTTGTTGACACCCTTAAAGAATTCTAATAGATTGGTGAGGCATGATTTCCCTTTACCAATGCAGTGTTGACCCTTCCCCAACATATCATGCTAATCTATGTGTCTGATAATTCTGTTCTTTATTATAGTTTCAATCCATTTGCCCGGTACCGAAGTTAGGTTTACTGGTCTGTAATTGCCAGGATTGCCTCTGGAGCTTTTTTTTTTTTAAAAAATCAGTGTTACATTAGCTCTCCTCCAGTCATCTGGTACCAAGGCTAATTTAAGTGATAGGTTACATACCACAGTTAGTAGTTTTGCAATTTCATATCTGAGTTTCTTCAGAATGGGTGAATATCATCTGGTCCTGGTGACTTATTACTGTTAATTTTATCAATTTGTTCTGAAACCTCCTCTATTGACATAAGAACAGCCATACTGGGTCAGACCCAAAGTCCATCTAGCCCAGTATCCTGTCTTCTGACAGTGGCCAATGCCAGGTACCCCAGAGAGAATGAACAGAACAGGTAATCATCAAGTGATTCCCATTCCCAGCTTTTGGCAAACAGAGGCTAAGGACACCATCCCATTGGCTCCTCAATCTAGGATGGTTTAGTCCTTACTTGGCCAATTTACTGACAGACACTAAAGTACATTAATCAAGTGTGTGACCTAGTAGAGAGCCAGCTGTGGTCACTCAATTAGGGTGAACTGCAAAGAATGGGGCAGACAAAAGCTGGTGGATATTCCAATACTTAGATTCACCAAACCAGAATAAAACAGCTTCTTTATTACCTTACTGGTTACTCAGAAGTCCAACAACACAGTTCCCTTAAAGTGATCCAGCCTCAGGCCTCCATCCAGGTACCCACATCAAATATGATGAAAATTTCTGTAAATCTTATTTCATCATATAAAACAAAAGGTTTTATCAATCCCAAAGGATCAGACACATTACCCCCCAGGTTAATGAATGTTTCATATCTTACCCAAATACACGCTACAGCCGATTCTTATTAACTAAACTAAAATTTATTAAAAAACAAGAGAGAGAGAGAGTGGTTAAAATATCAATACACATACAGACATGAGTTCAATTCATTGAGGTGCAGATTCATAGCAGAGATGGTGAGCTTCGTAGCTGCAAAGAGTTCCTTTAGAATTCAGTTCATAGGTCATAGTCCAATGTCCAAATCTCATATTCAGAGTGTACCAGCATAACTGGGACCTCAGTCTTGCAACTCAAACTTCCCCTGATGAAGTCTAAGCAGATCTGAGATGACAGAATCAGGACCCAAAGATCTTTTATACAATTTCATGTCTTTTGACAAGTTGGAATTCCTCAGGGAACACGAAGTAATTAGGATGACTTTGAAGGAGGTCCATCACAGGTACTTAGCTATACTAATAAGGCCATTTGCTTGTTCCTCCACCATTCACAGTACATTTGGAGATGAATACTGAGATATCCCACATTTACAATTCATTTACATGATAGGATGTTCTTTTGGCCTCTGAATTATCAGAATACAGCATAGACAGGGACTGTTGATTACATTGTCCACCCTACTCATACATATGTAAATACAGAAAAACACAAACATTATCTCCCTACATGTCTTTTGAGGGTTATTTATTTTGCAGGATGTTTAACTCTTTCTAGCCATGGGTCACAAAGTGTTACTCCAATGTAAGTGTGGTTTGCACTGGTTTAATTAGGCTGATTTTAAAACAGATTTAGCTAAACCAGTGAAACTTTTCTTGTATAGACAAGGCCTAAGGAAACATGTACCACTTCTTTAGAACAGGATAGGAAGCTGGGCAAGTGGGAGGGAAGGTTCTAGGGAAATTGTTACAGTAAAGCAGAAAGAGAGGGAGAAAGTAGGAATAGGGAGATTACTGTTTCACTTATCCTAATGATGTTCCTTGTTCAGTATTAATAGAAAGTGACGTCTTCTGTGATTCTTTCCCATTGTCACAAGCAAGCCATCACCATCACAAAGAAGCTACTGTCACCAGAATTACCTTCCCCCATGTAACGTGCAAACATTGTTCAAAAATGACTAGCGACTTTCCAGACCATGCACTGAAGATGCAACTGATGATGCGTGTCAATTGATTCACGTTAGAAAAGTGTTTTAATTTACCTCTTTGCAGAAATTATCAACTTCTACATAAAATTAACAGCTTTGGCATAAAAGCCAGCACTTTAATTCTAAAAATAATTATTTTGGACTTCCAAACCTGAGATAGCTTTTGTATTTTACTTAATTTAACAAAGAAATATGAAAAAATGAAGTATGAAAAGAAAACTGAGTTAGAACAGCACCTTGGTGATCTAATATTTCCTAAATGTCTCCAAAGTATTCCTAGTAGTGCTCGTGTGTACTCATTTTAATAATATCGACCATTGTCCACTGAGGAATACTGTAAAAGTAACTAAAGTCATGTCAGACCACTAGATGAAGAACCATCAACTTAACAGTGATTGTCTAAAGTTTGTTTACATTACATTATTTGATTTTCACTGCCCTAACATGGTTTTCATTCTTCATTATTCAAGGAAGTAAAAGCATAAGTCCAGTAGGAGACCAAATATTTTGTGTAGCCAGTTGTTTCATTTAATAGAGGATTTGTGTTTGTGGTTAAGCATAATCAATGCATGATGGATAGGTTTAAGTAGGATCAGATCATAGTAGTATAAAGGTTGATAAGCATTTATGAATGTTGAGTGTGTATTAGGTATATACACACAAGCAAAGTAAGGCTGTAATGCAAGGCCTATAGGCTGAGGGCTGTAAGGCCTAAGGAGGGTTGACAAATATGTGACCTAGGAATAACCCCGTATCAGTAAATTACAAGATTACTCTAAAGAATGTGCCAATGGATGTTGTTTGGGAAAAAATATACCACAATGTATCCATCTAGACCACAAGACCCCTGATTGTACCATCACAGATGCACAGTGAGAATAAAGGGAACTAAGGGGATAGCCAATGAGAAATGGGGCACCCATAAATCAGCGAGGGAGGGAAGTATGGATAAGGAAAAAGGGGTTGGAACCCTTATGCATATGTATGATACTTAGTGGGTATAAACATGACCCAGAATAAAAGGTGTTGGCAAGCCTGTGCGTGTAGGGAAGAAACCCACAGGGAGATGCCAGGATGACGTTTATAATAATGATTAGCAGAATGACTGACGGACACTCCAGAGTCCCACTGCAGGAGATGTGAGTGATGCCAGTTATAGTAAAGTGTTTCGTCCTATCTAGCTGTTATTATATTTTACTATTTGAGAGTTTGTTTCTCTGTTTAGTGAATTTGTTAATAAAGGAACTTGTAATAAACTGGAATTGTTTCTCGTGTACTCCTAGGGTCTCTTAATACTACTAATATTCCTGATGCTCTAGCCCTCAGGAGACTGAATCATTAACCAGTGCAGTCTAAGATTAATCAGTAGTCAATGCACTCATCCATAAATACAGCTACATTTGAAACATTTCGATAATTCAAATGACAAAAACGGAAGAATAGCACCAATTGATATTTCTTTAAAAGTTTAAATTCATTGTGGACAAAGGATGTTCTCCCTTGGAATTATTACTTCAAACATCAAATATTATAGTGAACAACAAACAAGGAGGGATTTCCCTATCAATCAAGTATCAGGTGGACAAATTGAGAGCCCAGAGGGAAGTCAAGGACACTTGTTCAATGAGTGATAGAAAAAACAAAGGAAGTTGAAAGGTTAAAGATACATTTCATATTGCCTTGAACATGTGACTAGATTTAGAGAGAGAGAGAGAAGGTGTATGAGGTAATATCTTTTATTCGACGAGACACACTGTAAGTGCAAAAGCTCGTCTTTCACCAATAGAAGTTGGTCCAATAAAAGATATTACCACCTTATCTTTCTAATATCCTGGGATTAACACAGGCAGGGCTGTCCTTACCCATACGCAAACTACGCAGCTGTGTAGGGCACTGGGAAATTTGGGGCACCAAATTGCCCCAAATTTCCCGGTGCCGTACGCAGCTGCATGCTGCTCCAGCGGCCAGCCCGAACCCCTGGCCAGCTGAGCCGGCCAGGAAAGCTGCCCCCGCCCCTGCTCCGCCTCTTCCCCAAAGCCCACACCCCTGCTCTGCCCCGCCCCTCCCCCACTCCACCCCTTCCCCAAAGCGTCCACCCCACTCCACCCCCACCCCACCCCCTTCCCCTGAGCTAGGTTCGGGGGACTGCAGCAGGGGTCGGGTGCGCCCTGCACTCACCGAGCGGCAGGAAGTGTAGCAACCTGGCCCCAGCCCGCTCCAATGGTGAGTGCTGGGGGGCGGTTCCCTCCTGCCTCCCAGGTCCGGGAGCCAGGGGAGCAGAGCGGAGTGGGCTGTGGCCGGGTCACTCCACTTCCCACCGCCCCATGAGTGCGGGGTCGGGCCCGCCCTGCAATCACCGGGCAGCAGGAAGTGGAGCGACCTGGCCCCAACCCGCTCCGCTCCGCCGGCTCATGCTGGGGGGCGGTTTCTCCCCAGCCCCCCAAGCCCGATCCTGCACAAAATGCATTTGGTGCGTAGGGAACCAAAATGTCTAGGGACAGCCCTGAACACAACTACCATAATGCTATATTTATATGGCTGTAGGAATGGTTTATGGTAAGACAAGCCCTAATGTATGCTGAACTACTTTAAGCTGGCCACTGAAACAACTGCTGGGGTAGCCGCCACAGACACTTCCCACCCCCCTAGAATCTAGCCATCATCTCCCCCTCTGTTTATTCAGTGAGGCCCTGGCCCTGCACCATTAAGGTCAAAGGGAGCTTTGCTATTAACTTTAGTGAGCTTATGTTTGAACTTTTAGCTTTTACTTGTTCATTCATATATTGACTGCCTCTTTCTTCCCCGAATGGTGAAAACTGTTTTCAGTGTGCAAGTTCCAGCTAACCACATTAAGTCTGCACTGGCAGAAAAAGTGTCAGATAGATTCCCTGGGCCATAGTACTGCAAGCCTGCAGACACCCCATCCCCTACAAATAAAAAACTAGAACTTTCCGCAGCTGTTCTGGAAGAACGACTCCCTCGGTTGGCCAGTCTCTCTTACAGCTCTTTCCTGTTCCTGCCTAGCTTTCTCCAGGACCCTACAACAAAAGCCCCTTCCAGTTCTGCACACACAGACGCCATTCAGGTCAGAAACTAGCTTTTTCAGGAGAGTGGGACTGTCTTCTAAAGAAATGTATCCCCTAATAAGTGAACATCCGAATCAAGGCTGATGTCCAGACTGGTCTGTAAAACATGTGACACGACAAAATTATTAACCATTCCCAAGAAATTAAAGACCAGAGGCCTTGTTCTCTTTTATACCAGAAGTAACTCCACTTACATTCATTTGAGAGGAAAATGAGTCCCCAGTACAGTAGCCAACTAAGAAGGAAGTCTTCAGTCTCAGTATCTATTATGAATATAAAGAACATCCTACTTTGACAATAGTTTAAACAATAAAATATGTGCTTTCCAAGTACATACTGAAAGATCAATAAAGACACAATGGTAAAATAGATTATGTATGACATGGATGTTCTCTCAACGGAATAAGTTATTTTGCATATTGTTGACTATATAACGAGATTACTTTTATGTAAATTTAACTACTACATCATAGATTTATACTAAATCAGACAGTTCTTTTTCCTGTACATTTATTCAAAGATTGAAAAATCCCAGAATACTGTACACAAATACATTATATATTTACTTTGTATTTGCATAACTACAAAACTATTGGCAATTTCTGCAAGAGATACTGCATGTTAGTAGTAACAGTTTTGTCTTTGTTTTAATTATGCATGACTAATAATAGCTGTTTGCCTGTTTGACCATCAGATCATATGCTGTTGCCAAGGGAAAATCTTTTTAAAGAGAGATTGACTGTTTTCCCTCTTATAAAGGAAAACATGCTTTTGTTATCTTTTTATTTCTAACTCAGCTTTGCAGCTTCAAAAAACAAACTTCATCCAGTCATGATGCCATACATCTGAAACATTGGCCACATATCCCCAAAATTTACCTCTCCAAACTAAATATATGGGAGATGAAAATGCAACAGCTTCATTAACAATTAGACCCAGCCAGCCTAATTGCATATCTTACTTGTTGTGATGTGTACACAGAACTTGTTAATGGGCAGTGCTCACCATCACAGAAATTTCTACCAGTTGAACAACTGAAAATAGCCTACCACCCCCATCAGGAGTATAGGTCATGTCAAATATAGCTGCCTGCCACACAGGTACTTTTTCTCCATGGGCTGTAAATAAGTTAAGGCAAGACCATTTTAAGAATTTTTAAGTGATGTTTAAACATTTTACTTGAACTATTTTACATATACCTCCTCATGTAAATCCAGGTGCCCCAATTAATCTTGCCTGTTCTGAGGACTCAGTTGTAAATTTTAGTAGGAAATTAAACTTTTGCCAAGAGGATGAGGAAACATTTTTCTGCTTGGATGATTCTGAAAAAGTGTCAGCTACCCAGGGTTCTGCATTGTTAGATTAACAGGCAGAGAGCTGGTGTGTGATTGTCTCAAGTGTTTATAAGATCAACTCATGCAGCTGGCCACATTCTTGATTTGGTGTTTGGATTGGGATTGGAGGAATGGAAATTTTGCCTCTGTGATGAGTTATCTCCTGTGGTTTAAAGGAGGGATTGCCTTTCCAATCAGGCAAGGAACTTGTTTTGAGGGTCTATTCTCAAAGGCTAATAGAATCAGAGTTTTTAAGAGAACTATGAAGAACTTCTCTATACTTCCAACAGGCTACCATTAATGGCTTAGTACAGGACTGTGTAACAATATTTTACTCTCTATTCTCTTCTAGAGCCAAGAGCATTCTGTTTGCCAACTTTATCTTTTCAGATCATCTTGGTTTACAGATGAATCAAGAGGAAAGATGACTAGAGAGCCATTGGAGGAAGTGTCTATGTGAATCTGGTCAATTGTATCATAGATTTTTTCCCCCTAAGCTTTATGTGATGGCTATGCAGGAGACAAATGTGAAGGTTATCAGCAAAATCTCAGTCAGTGGATGTGTCTCCAGTTGTGGACATCTTGATTAATCCAAGCTGTCTTCACTTGATTGCTGATTTAAATCCCACTAGTTGTGTGTACATTTTAAAGTATTTTTCTGAAAAAATCGTTCAGATTCAGGTCAAACTATCTCCTCCTTCAACTGTTGAAGAGCAATCTCTCAAGGGGACAAATGCAAGGTCTTCACTGTTTGAGTTATGGCATGTATTACTCCCTGAGTTACTGGAGGGTGGAAGGAGGACATGCCCTTCTTGGCTGCTGACAATCAGTGGCTTTAATTATTGGTGAAGGCGGTCAGTGCACCTATTCAGGAGGGCACAATGCCATCTTTGAAAGGAAATGGTCAACTCAAGATTAAAATACTGTAATCCACTCCACATATTTACATCTTAAGTCTACCCTTGGGATGTACTGTAAACTATTTGGCCATGTAGAACAGGGATTGTCAACCTTTGGCACGTGGCCCGCCCAGGTAAGCACCCTGGCGGGCCAGGCCAGTTCGTTTACCTGCCGTGTCCGCAGGTTCGGCAGATCCTGGCTCCCACTGGCCGCGGTTCGCCGCTTGAGGCCAATGGGGGCGGCGGGAAGCAGCGCGGGCTGAGGGAAGTGCTGGCCGCCACTTCCCGCCGCCCCCATTGGCCTGGAGCGAACCGCGGCCAGGGGGAGCCGCAATCGGCCGAACCTGTGAATGCGGCAGGTAAACAAATCAGCCCGGTCCGCCAGGTAAGCACCCTGGCGGGCCGCGTGCCAAAGGTTGCCGATCCCTCATATAGAGTCTAACCGTGCGACATCCCTTGTACTCCATTCAAGTCTCAGAATCATGGAGCTCCAGGAGTCCCTGTGTAGGGAGATTTTGCATACTCTGCCTAGAGGCAGGTTTCCACAGCTCACTGTGTATGTGAATTGTTGGTGTGCTAGAGGTGTGGCCAAGGTATCCATGCAGTGTATGGATCCACTCAATCACATCCCTGTTGGGAGTGAAAGCAGCAGGCCAATCCAATACTCCTCTCCATAGCCAGTAATGGAGGCCAGGGCCCAGATGGACAAAGCCTGAATCCCTGGAATTGATTCTTCCATCTCCTATTCTCCAAGGTTTGGGTTATAGTCCACTCTTGTGCATAATGACAAGAAGAAAGTAATTAAAAATGTTAAAGCCCTCTTTTTCTTTTTGATGTAAAACAGCATGTCTTGAATGGATCAAATTCCACCATTCATGTTTTACGGATTCCTTAATCTGTGATAGAATTTAGAGGAACCATATGAAACATTTATGATACACACAATAAATAATTGTGGAACAAATTAAGAATAGTTTAACTACTTGTACAATTTTCAAGTGCCATAAGGTGCTCATCTGATAATTGGCAGAGATTTGGAATGTGAAAACTTGCTTAAACGACCTCTTAGTTTTACAGATCTAACTATGGCAAAATGTATTTATATTTTCTGAAAGATCCAAGAAAAGATTCAAGCAGCAGATTAATGTATGAGCCTAAAATGTAGAAGGATAGCAAATAGGGGCATAGAAGTCAAGCAAATTCCCTATTAATAAATGTGAAGCAACTAGGAAAGATAAAATAGCAAAGAATTTAAACATATACAACTGCTGTGTTGACATGCATCAAGGGGACTCTAATGATAATACATGTAATCTCATCTAAAATATGCTGGGCCAGTTACTTAGAGGCATATTCTGCTATCAGAACTCTCATTCACTTCACTAGGAATTCAGCATTTGGAATGATGGTGGAGTAATGATGTTGGTGGATTTGTCAGGGGCTTTCCACCTGTATGTGTATTGGTGTTCCTTTGCTGAATACTACCAGATTTATAGGCCAATTTCTTTTTGGAAAACAAGCTGGTGCCAGAGATCAAAATTTTCAAAAGTGAGTTGGGAACCTAGTCTCATTGACTATCAATAGGATTTAGAGTCCTATGAAGATTACACACTTTTTAAAATTTTTACCTAAAATCTTAGGATGTTTCCTAGTGAAAAATGTACATCATATACACAGTACCTTCAGCAAAGATGGTGAGAACAGCAGCGAGACTACATATATTAATGTGCCCCCCATACTTTTCTGTAGCCAGAAAAACAGCTCCCTCTTGAATAATCCTTGGGGTCTGTCATGTGACATGACTGTCCTCTGCACTATCATCTCAGCCCAAAGTCACAAGACACAATCACATGGAGACTATTATTGCAAACACTGAGATGAGCTAATACAGATTTTGGCTGGTTGTTAACTCTGAACTCCTCAGCCAGGTTAGACCATAACTGACATCTACTTGAGTTAGCTTCTCTACAAATCTCCATCCAGACAAAAGAATGCCTAACCCACACGACAGGCTTTAACAAGTGCCTATGTGTGGTGGCTGCAGCCAGCTGTTTTGAAGTCCATTGGGCGCAAAGCTCACCAGCTACATCTACACCAAGATTTTTCAGACTCATAATTCTGAGGGAGGTACAACTCCTCCAGTGTTAGCACTGGTAGAGATTGCAATATCGACAAGGTTCATGCATTTTTAACCATTTTCCTATAAAACCATGGTAAAACACACACCTGAGTCCACTTAAACATCTGTGTTATAGCTTCCACCAATGCTCCTTCCAATGAAGCTAGAACCATGCAACTAAAAATTCTTAGTTTAGACAAGAACTCTATATTTAACTCTCTGGATGGAAAGCATCAAGTTATTTTATAGTACTCCAACAATTTAACAACATGAATTTCAATTCCAGTTTTCCCACATTCGTATAAAAGAAAACAAACACTTCTACCTACTTTCTAAAATAGGGTGACTTGTAAATTTCATTCTCTCATTACATAACAATATCAGATGAATCACTGAAAAGGATCCACTTAGATACTTGGACTTGAAAAAGAAATGAAGAGCAAATTATCTTTACTTTTTCTAACCCCTGACATAAGTGTACAAAAGTAGGTCTAATATTTTTGGCTATTACAGGTTTAGATTTCAGATAATAAGAAAAACTGAATTGCACTTTAAACTTGTTTGAAAGTAAATAAGTTATTTGGAGCAAATTTTACCCTAACTCCAATTGGTGTAAATCCAGAATAGCTGCCCTGAAGTAAAAATCTGGGTTTAAATTTACATCAGCAAAACAGCATAATTGGGCCCTTTTGTTGTTTCTATTCATGAACTAATAAGAAAGATCAGGTCTGAAGAAATTATGTTGTCATCTAGATAAGGATAGTCACAACTAGACTTTGAGTTACATATCTGTAGGTGGTCAAACTCATACATGTAGATATTTTAAAGGGATTATGTTTGCAATGTCCAGCAATGGGCAATTTAAGGACTCTTGATTTTACACGTTGCAGAAAGTCTTATACATTTTCGAAAGAAAAGGGCCACATACATAACCCAGCTGCATACTAGGCTATTGTAGTCAGGTGCATATAAGAGTAAAATCCTCTCTCAGTTTTCCCCGAAGTGTTATCAGCAGGGCAGTAAGTCCAGCAGACTGGTCTTTGGCAACAATACACAACATTCACCCTTCAGTAGTTCCTAGAGCTGCACGCAGCAGTTTTATTGGCAGGAAGGAGGTACAGCAACAAGGAGATTGGTAGAGGGAGGCTCTGACAGTAACAAATACATAAGCAAGAGTCATTTGATCGTTGGAGAAATAGAGGCAAAAACATATTCAAGGCAGCTCTCCATCCTCATTGTAATCTCAATTTAGCCTTAATTTGTCCCCTCCCAAAGTGTGTGTTTTCTAAAATTGCAGTTTCTGTTAAGATGTTGTAGACATGTTCCAAACCTTTGCTGCTCAATTCTTTTGTACGATGGCTTTAAATGAGTCATTAGATAACTACAATGTGCATATATTTCTAAACGAATCATGATTGTTTGCAGTATTTTTAGCAATTAAAAAAATGTTGATAACACTTTTCTCTCATGCAATGCTCAGCCCTGGGGTGCTTGTATCAAAGTCTTGCTGACTTCATCAATGGGAGCAGTGCACACCAGGGCCGGCTCCAGGCACCAGGCAACCAAGCTGGTGCTTGGGGCGGCACCTGGAGGGGGGCGGCGCGGCACTCCAGCCGCCGGGGAGAGCGGGGCCACAGCCGGGCTCACCGCCCTCCCCCTGGCGCTCTGACCGCCCTCCCCCCGCGCCCTCCCCCCGGCGGGAGAGCGGCGAGCCCCGCTCTGGCCGCCGGGGGGAGAGCCGAGCCCCAGCCGGGGCTCGCCGCCCTCTCGCCGGGGGGAGAGCCGAGCCCCAGCTGGGGCTCGCCACCCTCTCGTCGCCCTGCCCCCAGCGCTCTGGCCGCCCTCCTCCCCGGCGCCCTCCCCCCGGGGGGAGAGCGGAGCCCCTGCCGGGGCTCGCCACCCTCCCCTCGTGGCTCCGGCCGCCCCCCCCGCGGGGCAGCAAAAAAGCCAGAGCC
The DNA here is from genome assembly GCF_002925995.2 of Terrapene triunguis. Taxonomy (NCBI): domain Eukaryota; kingdom Metazoa; phylum Chordata; order Testudines; family Emydidae; genus Terrapene; species Terrapene triunguis. Next base: position 34,302,560 of record NW_020664562.1, on the reverse strand, counting down.
GGCCGGTGCACACACATTGCAGGATAGAATTCGGCCCTCTGGAATGAGCTGGCTTTTCTTTGTAAATGACATCATACTAAATCATTAGAATAGCAATGCTATTCTAATCTTTTTTAAAAATCAACTTCCTTTTTAATTAGACTTGGATAAAGTGGTCCAGTGAGTCTTTGCTTGGGTGCAAGGGTCTGCCTGTGTGCTGCAGGATTACAGACAATCTTTTTGGGGGGGGGGAAGGGGGGGAAGACAAGGCCAAATTTGAAGTATGTAGATATTAGGCATCACTCCCGCCTGCTCAAACATGATCCCTACTGAAGTTAAAGGGGGCTTGCTCTGAGTAAGGAATTCTTAATACTTTTGAACCAAAAAGTCATATTAGCCAATAAACAAAAGCTCTTAACAAGTTGGAGAATTGGTCTGAAATTGACAAGAAGAAATTATTCCTTGACTTTAGCAAAACTTTTGATACGGTCTCCCACAGTATTCTTGCTGCCAAGTTAAAGACGTATGGGCTGGATGAATGGACTGTAAGGTGGATAGAAAGCTGGCTAGATCGTCGGGCTCAACGGGTAGTGATCAATGGCTCCATGTCTAGTTGGCAGCCAGTTTCAAGCGGAGTGCCCCAAGGGTCGGTCCTGGGGCCGGTTTTGTTTAATATCTTTATTAATGATCTGGAGGATGGAGTGGACTGCACTCTCAGCAAGTTTGCCGATGACACTAAACTAGGAGGCGTGGTAGATACACTAGAGGGTAGGAATCGGATACAGAGGGACCTAGACAAATTAGAGGATTGGGCCAAAAGAAACCTGATGAGGTTCAACAAGGACGGAAGAATCCCATGCACAGCTACAGACTAGGGACCGAATGGCTAGGTAGCAGTTCCGCAGAAAAGGACCTAGGGGTCACAGTGGACGAGAAGCTAGATATGAGTCAACAGTGTGCTCTTGTTGCCAAGAAGGCTAACGGCATTTTGGGCTGTATAAGTAGGGGCATTGCCAGCAGATCGAGGGACGTGATCGTTCCCCTTTATTCGACATTGGTGAGGCCTCATCTGGAGTACTGTGTCCAGTTTTGGGCCCCACACTACAAGAAGGATGTGGAAAAATTGGAAAGAGTCCAGCGGAGGGCAACAAAAATGATTAGGGGTCTGGAGTGCATGACTTATGAGGAGAGGCTGAGGGAACTGGGATTGTTTAGTCTCCAGAAGAGAAGAATGAGGGGGGATTTGATAGCAGCCTACAACTACCTGAAGTGGGGTTCCAAAGAGGATGGAACGCGGCTGTTCTCAATGGTGGCAGATGACAGAACAAGGAGCAATGGTCTCAAGTTGCAGTGGGGGAGGTATAGGTTGGATATTAGGAAACACTATTTCACTAGGAGGGTGGTGAAGCACTGGAATGCGTTACCTAGGGAGGTGGTGGAGTCTCCTTCCTTGGAGGTTTTTAAGGCCTGGCTTGACAAAACCCTGGCTGGGATGATTTAGTTGGGAATTGGTCCTGCTTTGAGCAGGGGGTTGGACTAGATGACCTCCTGAGGTCCCTTCCAACCCTGATATTCTATGATTCTATGAAATTCAATAAAGACAAGTGCAAGGTACTACACTTAGGAAGAAAAAAAATTGAATGCACAATTACAAAATGGGGAACAACTGACTAGGAAGTAGTACTGCTGGAAAAGATCTGGGAGTTCTATTGGATCACAGATTGAATGAATCAACAATGTGATGCAGTTGCAAAAAGGCTAATATTCTGGTGTTTTTTTAACAGCGATGTCATATGTCAGACATGGGAAGTAATTGTCCTGCTATACTCAACACAAGTTAGGCTTCAGTTGGAGTACCACTCTTCAGTTCTGGGCACCATACTTTCAGAGAGATGTGGACAAATTGGAGAGAGTCCAAAGGAGAGTAACAGAAATGATAAAAGCTTCAGAAAACCTGACCTATGAGGAGAGGTTAAAAATCTGGGTATGTTTAGTCCTGAGAAAAGAGGACTGAGGGGGGACTAGATAAGTCTTCAAATATGTTAAGGACTGTTAAAAAGAGGACAGCAATCAGTTGTTCTCCATGCCACTGTTAAGAAGCAATCAGCTTAATCTGCAGCAAAGGCGGTTTAGATTAGATATTAGGAAAAGCTTTCTAGCTATAAGAAGAGTTAAGCACTAGAATAGACTTCCAAGGGAGGTTGTGGAATGCCCATCACTGGAGATTTTCAAGAACAGGTTAGACAAACGCCTGTCAGGGATGGTCTAGGTATTCTTAGTTCTACCTCAGAGCAGGGTGTTGAAACAAATGACTTCTCAAGGTCCCTTCTAGCCTTACATTATAATAATTCAGGTTGTTTGACCACAGATACTTTGTTTCTGGGTGTTTTTAAAGGGCTACATTCAGAGTAGCAAGCAGTGCTTTCCTTACAACTTTTAGCCCAGTGTGGAAGACCCAGATTCAATTCTCCCCTCTGCCTAATATCTTGAATAAGCATTAGGTCAGAGAGGAAAAACTCCATAATCTGGTAGTAGGAGCACTCACCTGTGATGCCAGAGTCCGAAGTTCAAGTCCCTGTTCCTTTGAATATTTAGTTATTTATACAAAATAGAACAGCTTCAACAAGAGAGACAGAGACACTCTGCCCAGCACTCAGCTGGCAGGAGGTGGAGAGGAGACCCAAGTTTAAGTCCCTCTCCCAATGAATAGTAAGACTGCATTTTCTAGCAAAAAGCCACCCACACATAAATAAAGCTATTTATTTCACCTAGCTCTAGATCCAATCAGGATTGGGCCTAGCCATATTGTGCTAGGTGCTGTAGGAACAGAGGAATATAATCCCTACCTCAAACATCTTAAAATCAATGCAATTACAAAATGGAAGAGGCCTGCCTGTGGGGGCATGTAACTCACCCCCTGCCAGTTCAGGATTGTTCCCCATGGTATGTTTGTCTAATGCTTCGTTTCATGGCATTCCATCAGCATTAGAAAAACATTACAAACCTGTGCTTGTTTTTCTTTAATACGCCTCCACTTGTAAAATGAAAGGACAAACTAGTTATTTTACTTATGATACTTAGTGGTACTCTTCATCTGTAAATCTCCAAGTACTTAAAACATTTATTTTGCATTTTTCGGATGAGGAAACTTAGAAGCAGAGAGGTCCAGAATGAATTCATAGCAGTTCATAGAATCTGGTACCCTATCTACTGAAATATGTCACCTGCTTACTACAATAGGACACCCTAAGTAGTATTTTCGGCTCCTAAGGATAGCTTTGTAACAACAGTGAGGGGCAAAATTCTGCCCTCAGTTACACAGGTGCAACTCCATTTGCTTCAGTGGGAATGCACACACGTAAACTGAATGCAGAATCTATTCCTAGCTGTCATGTGCAATTAAGTTAAATGGCACAGGCAAAATCACTTTAAAATGTTATAATCTTGAAAACCTGAACAGGAATGTATTCAGAGCAAGAGTATTAAAAATGCTTTGACTCTCAGATAATCAAGACACCTGTAAATCAAATGAATTAGCATAATCTCTCTCATCACCTAGTAAAATGCTGACTCAAAAAGTGAGGAGAATGACTTGTAGAGTCTAACTCCTTTAAAAGGCTTTTTATGCTTGACACTAGCAGTCATACTGGGTGTTTTAAACACATTAATTAGAGGCTTTCTGATTTTAACATGCAAAGTACAAAGGTAACTCCCTGGAGATCCCACTCCTGCAAAGGAGAGAATAACTAATACAGATACAATCTGCAATCTGACACTAAGTGAGGAGCCAACACACATACACACACACACACCACACAATCAATGGTCAGCACTAACAGAGCTCCACTACAGAAAAAAGATGCACAGTACCAACTTGGAATCACACTTATACAGCTACCTTTGAGTACTGCAGTGTATATATACCCAAAAAATCCAAATACAGTGGTCTGGGGGAGGTGGAAGAAGCTCGTTTTTCTGTGCACAAATTAATCGCTTCATTGAACTCACTGGACTATGTATTTACAGAACAATACTGTTTCCAGTGCCAAGACTGAATAAAAAACAAATTCCTTAGTTTCATTAATTAAAAAATTTCATGTGTATTTATGATATTAATATCCTCTGGGGAAAATTTCAGGAGGAGCAAAGAAGGTCTACATCAAAAGTCTCATTAAATGCTCTATGCTTCTCCTGTACTCCCTTAGTGATGGTGCATTGTCCCTCTAAAGTTATCTCATTAACTTGTAATACAGTAAACGTCAAGCAGCAAGAAAACCTACTAAAGATATGAAAGAGCTAAAAACATGGATTTCATTAATAAGTCATCTATGTCTTTAAAGGGAGGGAAGAATGCTTTATATTGAGATGGAGGGACTATGAATACCCCATATATTATTTCAGCACAAGTTTGCTTTTGGCTTCCGAGTTCTACAGGTAAGTAGTGATGTGTACTCCATCCTTAATAGTATTCTCTTCCAAAACAGATATTCTCTAATTTATGAGATAAAAATGATTGTTTGACCTTAAAACTCCAATTTCATTTATGTAATCCACCCAGCTGCATAGGTACTGAGTTGCGAACTCACAATTTTAGGCCTCACAGAGTTTAATATACTGTAGTGCTACACTCTAGCTCTAAGCCACCAATAGATAACCCTTAGAGTCACACGAATATTTGTATTACTTTTATTTTTTAATGTAGGTTTTTTTTTCCAGAACCACCAATGACACTCAGTACAGTATTTGTTTGAGTTCTGTCCTGAGCTAAGAACTGCAACTCCTCAACTCTTGTTCTCTGCAACCTTTAAATCTGAAACTCTGAAAATAAAGATAGGAAATGTAACAGCAAAATACGTCTGTCTACAAAAACAGAGAAACCAAAGCAAGTGAATTCATGGTTTTAGAATGCCCTAGGAGACTAACTGCAGTATATTCCTATACATAAAAAAGTCTGTCAGTTGCACTGCATAGACACTGGTTGTATTCTCAGCAGATACAACATCAGAACACTCAAGGAAATCTTATGCAATATTTTCCAAGAAAATTGTGAAATCCACGAAAACTGTATCTGGCTAAGTCACTTTTTAATCTGGAAGCCTAAATCAGCTACTTCCAAAGGGAAAAGAAAATGGTCTATAGCCAAATAGTTTGTGGTTTAAAACTATTGCAGATTAAAGTCTAGATTTACAAAACACAAGAAGATTCAGCCTATTCTTATCAAATCTGAAGTACTAAGAAAATGATTTTTTTAATTACTACAAACTATCGTGACAAAGTAAAGTGTATCAAAAAACTAAATTTGAATTTTTGCAGTTTTAAACTGAAGATTAATAAATTTGAGTCAAATAGAAGGATTCAGCTATATTAAGTACAGTGCACTACTACTGGTAAACAAATTCTGCACCAGCCAACTGGACTGGAAAAAAATATTGTTACCATATGGAATGCAAGCTTTATTAAGGGATGCAATAACTGAGTTACTATAAGCATGTAGTCTCTTAATGGCGTAAAACTAGAACTCGTAGTTGTCCTTGCAGGATGGTTCTTTTCATGTTAATCATTAGGAAACAAAAAAGCTAAAATCATACTATATACACTTATAATACTGTGCAATCTTTAATGCCCCTTTACAACTGAGCAATATACTGGCAAGGAATGTTTGAATAGCAGGTTCTATAACAGACATTAAAAACCATCATGTAGAATTTTTATCCAGCACTAGGGATTTCCAAACTTCCATAGACAAACTTACTATTCAAAAAGCATGTATGTATTATTTGCATCCATCTAATGTTTAGTGAAAAGTCTTAGAAATTCTTCTGTAATAAGGTATTTGCTGTCAATAGTTGTCTCAAAACACAAATTAACTGAGCAGGGATTCTGAATTTATAACCCAAGGACTAATCTGTGTTCTTAAACTAGGTTTGGTTAAAATCTAAATATTTAAAGTAGGACATGATTTCCACCACAGATCAGGACTTAAGAGTTTCCTAATAGAATTACATACCACACCCATAGAATTAAATTACAGAGGCACTGGTCATTGGTTATTAAACAAAGACACCCAATGTTAATATTTAAAGATACACATCTGAAGATGTATTTTGAGACCATACAACTCAGACATACCGACTTGCACAGTGAATGAGAATACAGCAATTGTCTGAATAATGTGTGTTCAAACATCTGAGGAGGGCAGTTATGAAGAACTGCTGAGATCTGTACACTGCTGAGTAGCAATTTACATTTAAAAAACAGAATGAGCTTCTGCGAGTATCTCCTTCTGCAATTGCTTCGGTTTAGGGAGGTAACTGGGCTATAGCTGATCTCTGATGAGCCATTACATCTTTCAGAGGCTTAGCAAGGTGAGAGAAACAAGCCTTATGAAGAAAGTAGCAAACTTATTCCAAAGGGGGGAAAAATAAAAAAAAAAACTTCCCAAACTTAACAGAGTAGAAGAGTACACCGCCTAGCAAAGGGAGACCACTTGAGAACTGCTACTATATCTAGAAATAGGGATATTGGGGAAGAATAATACGGACACGCCTTTTAATTCCACTGAAATACTGGGATGGCTCTGGAAAGGGACAAGTGAGAAATAGAAGCAGAGGGACCGGCCCTCCTGAATAGGAAGAGTTGGCATGAATGACTGAGCACTAGTTTCAAAGTGGGACCGCCTCTCCCGGACCTACTCTTACCAGGGCTGCTTGGACTTGGAGATTTAAACAAAAAAAAAGAAGAAGAAGCCGGAGCGTGTTACAAAATGTCCATCTTTCTAATGCTCAGAGTGAAAATAAAACCTCCTCTTCTAAGGTAGCTAAACCAACACGCATATTAGAAATGCCGGCAGTCGCTTGGAAATGGCTTTGCACAACGCTCTCACTCACTTGCACAGAGAAGTAAAGAAGAGGCTCGGTTTCCTACCTAAGCACAGCCGTGTCCCCTTTTCTGACCACCAGGTTGTCCACAGCTGCCCCAGGGAAGTCCATACTCTGCCCAGCTGGGAGGCAGGAGGGCAACAAGCAGCACAGGCTGAGGAGCACAGCAGCCAGCCACTGGTTTGAGCAACAAGCACCCTGCACCAACAGCATCATGTCCATCCCTGCTCGGGGCTGCTCTCTCTCAGCTTCCAGCTCCTCTCAGTCCCCAGCCCCTGGTACTCGTGACGGGTCTTCCCTCCAGCCAGGCAGCCAAGGCACTGGCAGAGTTCTGCCTCGCCTGGTTTCTTTTGGCCGAGTCCGGAACGCGTCTCTTCTCGGGTGGCTCACACACCATCTAGCGAGGAGGGAAGCGCGCAGGAGACTGAGAGCAGGGGAAGTAGCAGCAGCGGCAGCAGCAGCGGCAGACGGCCCCCAGGCTCCGAGCCGGTTGCCATGCAGCCGTTTCCTTAGCAACTTGGCCTGATGACTGGTGGTGGAGCAGAGGAGAAAAAAAGCGGGGGGGGGGGGGGGGGGGGGGACGGGTTGCTAAAAGCAAAGCAGCAGTGGGAGGAGGTGTGCTACAGCCACCGACGTGGCAATACGGAAATAAATGGCATGCAATTAAAGGCACTGATTGCAGAGTGACCCCCGTTTGCAGGAGGGAGGCAGCTGAGTTTGCTCGTCAGCGGCTTTTTAAAATACAACTAGTTGGAGCTGAAATGCCCCGCACGGCGGCTCGTAGCCACGCCCGACTCTGCTGGCCAGGACGGCTCCGACCCAGCGCTGCTCGCGCGTCGACGGGACCGGGCGAGCAGCCGGTCCGAGCGAGGAGCAGCAAGCTTCAGAGCTGGGCTTCTCCCGCGAAGGCGTCACGTCAGCGGGGAGAACTCTGCTCCGGCGCCCCGGGGCCAACTGAGTCAGGAGAACCCCCCACCCCCTCGCGAGCCCAGCTTGTGGGCGGGAAAGGGGTGAAGTGGAAGGGGGGCTGGGGAACCCACACCTTAGCCTTCATCTACCTGGGCAGAGGAGAAGAGCGAGGAGGCTCCTGTAAATGCCTAGCTAAATTAGCTCAGGGGCTTGCCTTGCCCTAGGCTGGAGAGAAGGCAAACCCGCATCTCTCCTCTGAGCTAGGGGAAAAAAAGAAATCAACGCCCAGAGAAACACATCGCATCCCCGAGGGACCAGCGACTCCCATCTCCCACAGGGACACACAGAGAAGAAAAGAAAGTCCTTAAAAATGGGGCACGTTGTCCCCTTAGTGGAATATCCCATCCTCCGGGTATGGGAGAAATCCTCCAGTGAGGGTTCCCATTCTTAGGGAAGGAGCAGCTATGTACCAGTGGCATCATAAACAATTTGTGGCCCAACCAGACTGCATCATAGACCTCTCAACCCCTCAGAAAAGTGTCCATTAAATTGTGAAACCTAGCAACTCTTTATTCCAAGAGGCAAGGCAGTAAAGTGGTACACAGGTCTAGGAATTTGAAATGCAGTTTATTTCATTGGCTCCTGGGAGAAACTTACCGGCCACTAACTCTTCTTTAAATCAAGGGCACATATATTTAGCCAAAAGTATATACTTGATTTTCAGTGGGAAGTATTAGATTCAAGTCAAACTTTGAATACCGCATTATGTTTTCAGAAATCTATGCAGAATTGTATAATTTCAGCCCCAAAACTACTGGGCTAATCCACATCTAGCATAAGCACACTTCCTGCTGTCATCATCCTTGATAAATGGTTGTGGCACAGATACATCCTAATGGAACCTTTGAAGGTGATAGTATGATGCATCAAGGTAGTTCTCCCTAGTCTCACCACAAATGTCAATACAAACCTTCAAGACTTTTCCTTGTAGCTCTTCCTGAAATTCTGTTAAGATGCACATTCAGGAAACAAGAAGACTCCTTGTCCATCTGTATACTAAAATCCATATCCTGTCTCCCAAGAACTTTCTATAGCATCTCTGAACATATGCATGAGCAATTCCTGATAGGATCTCACAACCTCATATCATCACTGATCCAGCTTCCCTTAAGATTTCATAGGAGCTGTGTCATTTTGCCAAAAGCTTGCAAGCAAAATTTTGCTTTAATAAAAATTCTAACACTGCCTTAACATTTACATATTGGGCCTTCTGCTTTCTCTGAAAGGCTTTGAGATGTCCCAAGCAGTAAATCTCTCATTTCTGCCAACTGGCCTAATCTAGACTGCATAATTAGCCATGCCCTTCAATGTTTTGGCTTTAGTTTCCCAGCTTTTTACCAGGATATCTAGGGGCTCTTTACTTATGGTGAGAAAGGAGCTCAAACAGTGGAAAAACAAAACCATTTACTCCTATAGGCAAATGAAAATAGCAGCCACTAATACTAGTTTGGCCCTGTGGTATTAATAAACTTTTATAAAATCCACCTCAACACCCACTGAACTCTTTCTTTAAGATCATCAGGTTGTGGATGACAGGTTGGTTTTGTCCTGCGGACATGTATTTTCCAATGTAGTTGTTGCATAACCGACTATATAAAATTGGATCTCTGATCAGTTATAATCTCACCAGAAAAGTGATCCAGTATCTTTTTGGCTATTTGAGAGGAATGGTATCTCAGTTACCGTTAACAGCATAAGAGATGTACGGTGCCTTTTCATACCATAGGTTACCTCCTGGCATTCAGGACAGATTTTGAAACATTTAAGTTGCAAAAGGTAATAGAAGCTTGTATAGTAGGCAAGCTCTGTCTCCCCCTTAGGGCTAACCCAGGCTAAACACTCCTGCTTATGCCTCAAAAACTTTTCCCTTGAGTGTCCAAGCAGCATAGAGCTAGTTTCTCCTTGTTAGGAATTTTTATTCCCTTTCCCTTCATTCTGCTTCCAGTTGTAAACTTATCTGATGGGACAACAAGGAATCCGGTGGCACCTTAAAGACAAATCTGTTAGTCTTTAAGGTGCCACCGGACTCCTTGTTGTTTTTGTGGATACAGACCAACACGGCTACCCCTTGATACTTGTTATCTGATGGAAGGAATTCACTTGTGTGTCTCCTCTTCATGTGAGTGCGGAGAGAGGGAAAGAGAAGAGCAAACAAAATCTTTTGGCCTCTGATGATCCACGATAATTTGTCTAGTATTGATGGGCCTTCTCTGTTAGGCAGGAGGACCTAACAACTTCTGTTGGAAGCCAGCATTTCACTTTAATTTGTGTCTCTTTCCTGTCTGGTGATTTATACAGTTAGGGTAGCTTACAATGCAAACGCTCAAATATCTTACAATACAGGGCACAGATGTTATAAGTGAGATCAATACCTGGAACAATTTATAAACATCCAAACACTAAGCACATTTTTTATAACTAATACCTATTTTAACAATACTAACAGGTGAGCTAGACTAATTCCAACTATGTATTTCTCAGCGTTCAAATGAGATATGGAGGCCTTGGCATGAGCTGGCACCTGGTTTGCCATAGCTAAACAGTCCATAAACCTGCGACTTCCAACTCCCCTTCTCTTGACAGTCTTAATTTCCTTTTCCTTTATGCTTCACCCTCTTCTATTGCATCCCACTTTTGTAGGTCTTTTCCAGTTACCACAAAAGATCCTGGTCTAATTCAATGAAGGGCATCCTTCCTCCCTTCTTGTCACACAAGCTTCATACCAAGTCATACAGGAGGCTTGGCACCAGGCTATAAATGCTGCATAATATATAATGCTCACCTTTGTATATTAAGTATCACCTTATAGTAGGGGAAATTCTCCAGTCCCCATATACACAATTTTTTAAAATCTTCTTAGATGGTTTAGATCCTTTATGGAGATCCACCAACTATACACAAGAGAATGTGGGAACATTCTGTACTTGCCCCTAACCAGCCCCCCACGACCCCACCCCCATCCAACCCCCCCTGCTCCCTGTCCCCTGACTGCCCTGACTCCTAACCACACTCCCACCCTCTGACAGGTCCTCTGGGACTCCCACACCTATCCAACCGCCCCCTGCTCCCTGTCCCCCAGGATCCCATGCCCCTTATCCAACCTCCCCGCCCCCGCTCCCTGCCCCCTTATGCTGCTCAAAGCACCAGAACTGGGAGCTGCCATATAGTCTAGCGCATCGGGGCAGGCCGGTGGCTCTCACAGCCGCACTGCCCGACAGGAGCTCGCAGCCCCGACACCCAGAGCGCTGGCGGCATGGCAAGCTGAGGCTGTGGGGGAGGGGGACAGCAAGGGAGGGGCCAGGAGCTAGCCTCGCCGGCTGGGAGCTCAAGCATTGGGCAGGAGGGGCCTGGGGGCCGCAATTTGCACACCTCTGCCCTACACTCAAACCTGGTGAAGATTTGTTCACTATTCTCCCTTTCCACTTACTGAAATAACTTTCTTTAACTTTCTTCCTACCATCCCCTCAGTGGGCTCTCTTTGCCTTTCAAGCTGTTCTCCTATCTGGAGGCTTGTCTTGAGCCTGATGCTGCTGTATCCCTGGGCCTGGAGGGGAGGAGGGTGTCTAGTATACCGTAGTTCTTTTCCTCAGGACTCTAGAGAATCTAGCTACCCCAGGAATATTTTCAGCTCCCTTTCTGCTACCAATTCAAGAAATGCTGGAAGACGATACTTAGAATAGGAGTGGACACCTGTTCTGCCAGGGAAATTTTTTTTCTGAGCAGTCCCCATTCCATTCCAGACCCAGGAGTGGGGTGAATTTGGGCATCCACCTCTACACCGATGTTTAGAGTCTCCTTTCCTCCTCTAGAAATAGGAGTTCTTCTAGACAGAATCCAGCACCTCCCTAATCTCTTATACCCTCAGTCATTTATGTTGACTTGTATCCAAGTTCCCCTGCCCCCCCAGACATCCCACTCTGACAATCACTTGTGTCATGGCCCCAGTGGAGCATGAGGATGCCGCCGGCCACTTGAGAAGTGCAGGACAAAATGTACTCAGAACAGAAGGATTCATTAAAGCCCATATGTTTACCACACAAAACAAGACTCAAAAATGACAAGCAAACATCAGTCCTCAAAATATCAGATTCCATGGAGTATCTACATCTTAGCAATTGCTTGACATCAAAGAGCTATCATGGAAGGTGATCCTTTCTGCCTCTACCCACGAGTTCTCCCCCCCTATCCCCAGATCACATTCAAACAACTGCCTTCCTCATGTGTCTTTCATAGATTCATAGATTCTAGGACTGGAAGGGACCTCGAGAGGTCATCAAGTCCAGTCCCCTGCCCTCATGGCAGGACTAAATACTGTCTAGACCATCCCTGATAGACATTTATCTAACCTACTCTTAAATATCTCCAGAGATGGAGATTCCACAACCTCCCTAGGCAGTTTATTCCAGTGTTTAACAACCCTGACAGGAACTTTTTCCTACTGTCCAACCTAAACCTCCCTTGCTGCAGTTTAAGCCCATTGCTTCTTGTTCTATCCTCAGAGGCTAAGGTGAACAAGTTTTCTCCCTCCTCCTTATGACACCCTTTTAGATACCTGAAAACTGCTATCATGTCCCCTCTCAGTCTTCTCTTTTCCAAACTAAACAAACCCAGTTCTTTCAGCCTTCCTTCATAGGTCATGTTCTCAAGACCTTTAATCATTCTTGTTGCTCTTCTCTGGACCCTCTCCAATTTCTCCACATCTTTCTTGAAATGCAGTGCCCAGAACTGGACACAATACTCCAGTTGAGGCCTAACCAGCGCAGAGTAGAGCGGAAGAATGACTTCTCGTGTCTTGCTCACAACACACCTGTTAATGCATCCCAGAATCACGTTTGCTTTTTTTGCAACAGCATCACATTGTTGACTCATTTAGCTTGTGGTCAACTATAACCCCTAGATCCCTTTCTGCCGTACTCCTTCCTAGACAGTCTCTTCCCATTCTGTATGTGTGAAACTGATTGTTCCTTCCTAAGTGGAGCACTTTGCATTTGTCTTTATTAAACTTCATCCTGTTTACCTCAGACCATTTCTAGAATTTGTCCAGATCATTATGACCCTGTCCTCCAAAGCAGTTGCAATCCCTCCCAGTTTGGTATCATCTGCAAACTTAATAAGCGTACTTTCTATGCGAATATCTAAGTCGTTAATGAAGATATTCAACATTTAACTGCAGTTCAGAGGGAGAAGAGTCTGTATCTCAAGGGCCTCAGGCTCCTCTTTTCCCAGCATGTTTGGCCATTTGTCATCGGACCATAGCTCAACCAGCTTCAGAAGTAGTTCAATCCTTCCTCTCAGCTGCAGAAATAGCCTACTTTCCACTTTTCCCAGAATTCACTCTTCATATAAGATGGTCTTCGATCTCTTTCCCAAACTGAGTACTCATTCATTCTGTCACAGGAGATAAGAGGTGCTCTGACCCATCTTTACCTCAAAGGGCTAGTCTTGGGACCACAGTAACACACAAATGGAGAAAACAGGTCTTGCTTGTTCCTCCCTGAGTCCTCTCTTTATTTCCCACTGATTGCGTACCCTGTCATAGAATACCAGGGTTGGAAGGGACCTCTCAGGAGGTCATCTAGTCCAACTCCCTGCTCAAAGCAGGACCAATCCCCAGACAGATTTTTGCCCAGATCCCTAAATGACCCCCTCAAGGATTGAACTCACAACCCTGGGTTTAGCAGGCCAAGGCTCAAACCACTGAGCTATCCCTCTCCCCATCACATGATATTGAACCAAAGGTCTGTTTTCAGTTAGTTACTTTGATCAGTGTCCGGGTGTAATAGAGTGGAATTTAGCTGTTGTTGTCATGGGTTTGTGCAATATTGTTATTAGAGCTGGTCAGATAATATCTATTGAATCCAAAAATATTAGGAAATGTAAATGAACAAAATATTGTTATCATATGGAATGCAAGCTTCATTAAGGGAAGCAATAACTGAGCTACCATAAGCATGTAATCTCTTAATGGCATGAAACTAAGTCATCCAGCACCAATTGTTAGACAAGTTACCATTCATAGTGGTAAATAAAGGCATTTCTTCGCCTCCTGTTAGCATCAAGAGGAAGACTAGTGAAGACTAGGGAACAGCTGGGAATCAACTATTTTAATTGGGAGAGAGGCAGTTGTGTTATGTGAGAAGCCATTTAAATGTTTTAAGCTCTTATGCAAGATAGTCAATATTACACACTCAAATTGTGGTGATGGGTATGATATAAGAGCACAGGTAGATCTAATTTTAGGAAGAGCCATTTAACATTTATTAAGTCACATTATACTGTTTTTACTTGACCTCAAGTATTTAAAATATTTTTTACTCCTTGAATAAAGAGAGACATTTCCACAATAATATCCTGTTAATTTAAACATAAGATCATTTAAGATCTCAGTTAATGATAGTATTGAGGTCAATATGAATGTTTTTATTGTATTTTCATTTTCAGATTTAAATCCCCTGGTTTCAGGCCATTTGCAGATCAATGAAAAAGCAGGTCAGGATTCAATAGAGTTTTGTTGTTCTGGAGACTAAATTCTTTCATCTGGATCTGTTTTCTGAGACTGTGCAGCACCTGCCACCAAATGTGTGCACATGCACAGTGCACTTCCAGAACAGAACAGAAAAGCTTTCCCATTAGCTGGTTTTCCAGGAAAACAACTCACTTGGAATGTCTTTAATGGTATGGGGAAAATGTTCACTACAGAGATCTGTAAGTGGGTTTCTCTCAAAAATTAGATAATTTATAAATAGGAATGGTCAAGCCATATGATAGAATATTTGTGCTGAATGTAACTTCTTTTTTGGTTAGCAAATCAGTAACCATTCAGGGACTATTATCTTGGAATGTATTTGTTATTTGTAAGTATTCATTTAATAGTCTGGACAAAGTGTTCAGACTGACAAGCTCTTCACTCATCTTTTGTGTTGTGTGTTTAACTCATCTAGAAGCCCTAGTAAAAGAATGTGGGAATGAAGTGATAACTAGGACATACGGTGAGTAGGAAGCTGGCACTTTTGATCTCTGGTAGATTAATGTACCACACAGGAAAGGATGACAAGTGATTCAAGTAGGATGTCTCCAAAATGGTGGCCACTTGAGATCCAATGTGCAGTACATAGTGACATGGATAACTATAGCAATGAAGCTGGGTCCAGCAAACCCTCCTAATATGTCCTTTTCAAATATACATGTGGAGTGTGTGGTTCTTTTGTAACAGGCTCTTTGAATCTACTGAAATGCCTTTGGGATTCTTGTTTGTGTTGATTTTTATTAATAATCATTGTCCCAAGGGCATAGGAAGAAGCATATCAATGGTATTAGCCTTGACTGTCCTTCAATTGGAGCTGCTATATGCCCCATTTCTGGACATTTTAAACATGGCCTGGGCACTTTTGGGAAAAGGATATTAGACTTCAGGCTCCCAGCACTTCTGGTTTCACTGGCAGATTCAACCAATTGTTTGGGTTTACAGCCCATAATCTTGTTTTTAAACTTTTTAGAGAAGGAAGTCAGTTGTTGCTGTAATTCAGATATTTGTTCAACTAATTTCTCAATTCCGTTACAATGACTCGTCACAGCACAACTTGAGGTGTCCATATGACAGTCCAAGGAAGAAATCTCACACCCGTGTTTGCCTCAGAGATATTCTCAGAAGTGTCTTTGTCGAGTCTAATTCAGCTGCATGCTTCTTGTTCTCCATTCTGAGCAACATAGCAAATTGGAGAATGGTCGTGTTAGTTTTCTTTTGTTCCAGTTGGAGGGTAAAAAATCAGATCCTGATCCCAGTGCATTCTGCAGAACTGTTTAAGTAGTAGTTCATCTCATTCTTTAGAGGGAATTTTCCTTCTTGCAATAACTTTATTAAGAGCTGCAAGTCTCTCTCTACCTCTGAGCACAGGATTCTGGTAGATGTTATCCAGTTCAGCATAGTGAGAACCTAAACTGAGGTTAGCAGTCTTATCTCTCTGAGGTGAATCAGTGCTACTGTCCACATCTTGCACAAGATTCCAGGCAACACTGTGTAGATTGCTATTAGGCTGTTGAATTCTGTGTATGAAGGTCCAAATTCTAAAAAGTGCCCACCCTGTGCTCAGCACTTCAAACAGGTTGTTTCAAGGTGGGCTCCCAAAATTGGGAGATATTTGAAAATTTGATCCCAAATACTTTCCCAGTGTTATTTTCCCTCCCGCCCCCATCAAATTGCTGCATTTGCCACAGGGATGCTAGATAAGAAGTTTTCCCAACCAGCTCTCAGAACCATTTTCCATTAGAGAATGTAGTTCTGTCAAAATCTCAATGTGTTGTGAAATCACATCAATTTTATGGAATGTCGTTTTGGAGAAAAAAGGTCCAATCATTTTGACATTTTCTGAACAAAGACTTTTGATTTTTCTTTTTGAAAAAACCTGTTCATTTCCATTTTTAATTTTGTACTATGTATTATAATAAAATAAAATTGCAATCCAAACAAAATATGTTTTTTTGTCAAACTGCAGCAGCAGGAGCATCTTGAGAACCATCCCCAGCCCTATGGTTTGTGGCAATGACCATAAAAGGTACCACTGGAGGACAGCTCTTGTGTTGATTGTCAATTAGAACATAAGCCTGTGTTAATCATATTGTCCACTTTAATTAAAAAATGTGATGTACACAAAACAAATTATTTTGCGGGGGGAATTCTATTTTGCAGAGAATTTCAAAAATGTTCAGATTTTGTTCATAATTAGGGCCCTACCAAATTCAGGGCTGTGAAAAACATGTCATGTACCGTGAAATCTGGTCTCCACCATGAAATCTGGTCTTGTGTGTACTTTTTCTCTATAGTATAGAGATTTCACAGGAGAAACCAGCATTTCTCAAACTGGGGGGTCCCAACCTAAAAAGGGATTGCAGGGAGGTTGCAAGGTTATTGTAGGGGGAGTCATATTATTGTCAGCCTTACCTCTGGACCGCCTTCAGATCTGGGTGGCTGGAGAGTGGTGGCTGCTGGCTGAGGGCCCATCTCTCAAGGCAGCAGCACAGAAGTAATGGTAGCAATACTATACCATCTTTACTTCTGTTCTGCTGCTGGCAGTGGCACTGCCTTCTGAGCTGGGTTCCTGGCCAGCACTTGACGCTCTCCGGCCGCCCAGTTCTGAAGGCAGGGCCACCGCCAACAGCAGTGCAGAAGTAAGGGTGGCAATACCACGACCCCTCTACAAAAACCTTGCGATCCCCTGCAACTACCCCTTTTTGTGTCAGGATCCCCTACAGTTACAACATTGTGAAATTTCACATTTAAATATCTGAAATCATGGAATTTATTTTAAAAATCCTATGAACATGACATTGACCAAAATGCACCGTGAATTCGATAGGGCCCTATTCATAATAGTAAAACAATTTGAATTCTCAAAATCCTGTGCAAAATAGAGTTTCTGTTCCTCACACAGGCCTACTATGTGATCATGAATAAGCAAGGAAGGTGCTCTGTGAGACAGTCTATTAAGCTGCAGTCCTCATTGCAAAAACGCGAGAAACCTGAGAAACCTTGATATAACTTACAGGGACTAGCTCTGATAAACATACAAAAAAAAAATCACAAAACTTATAATGGAAAGAAAGCCATAAATGACACATTTATAGAAAAGCATACTGAAAGTTACCAGTCACATTATTTTAATGAAAATATGTTTTGCTATTAAGACTGTTTGGAACTCATGATCTAGCAGTTAAATCCTGTAGCAGCAACAATGCTGGAACACAGGCAGCAGAGAGATGTTGATGCCTCTTTTTCAGCCTCTGCAAAGGCAATTGGAGCAGCAGTGCTGCAGAGTAGCCTCTTAAATCAGTTATCTTAAACTAGGAGACGTGCAGAGCTGCTATGCAGCGTCTCATCCAAGATATTCTTTTGAAATCTGTGCTCTGCTTCTGGTCAGTTAGAAGAGCGCAGGTAACTTTAGGTTCTTGATTTTCAAGCTTACCATCTACAACAATTATGGGGTAGGTTTGCACAGCATGCAGTTATCAATAAAATGTTAGTCATGTGTGGGTGCATGAAAACATTTTCTTTACCATATGGTATACTAAGGAAATAATTGTCAAATGACAGAAGCTCACTAATATTGATGCCAAATACATATATAATACTGTCAACTTGTTAACAGCCTACATTTTCCTATTTTTAAGATACACAAATGAATATAGTTTGAAAACATCTAGAACAAGCCTCATATTGGAGGCTTTTAAGAAGAAATATATTCCAAATACAAGGATAAATTATTATTATTTTGTATCACAACCAGTCGTGATTTGAATCACACTGAAGACAGGCAAAGGACATCGGTTCATACCTGAATAAACCCATCATTTATCTATTTAAAGTTAAATGATAACTTACAGGAGTTTTCAGTTACCAATTTGAAATGTCTCTTCTTGCGGCTGCTATTTCCTGGGGAACTGACATCTTCAGTATCCAGAGTAGAAATGGAATTTTAGCTTTGTGGAGAAGCAATTCTAACGAGTACTACAATTCTTCAAGCTTGTAGTACTCTTAGTGGGGATAAAATATCTTTTAGAAATAGACAACACTAAAAAAACCTTTTAAGTGCAAGAATATTTTGTCTTTCAAATTTTCTTGCTGATTGGTAGAAGGTAGCTCTATCAAAAGTTATATCTGAAGTGAAGTTAGTTTAAGAATGATTACTGAAAATGATTATGGTACTTTAGAATGCCATTAACCAGATTTTATACCTGTAACTTTCATGTACTTTGAGAAGCTATGGATTATGCTCAAGCACTATGTTAAGTATAATAGCAACAACAACAACAAAAACAAGTAGTTGCTTCCTTGATATTTTTCAGTCAGTAGATGCACAATTATTACTAAACAGATCAGAATTTAAACTCACATTTGGTGTTTGATACATTCATACTTTACAATTATTTGAATCTGAACCCAACACCATATTATTGTACTGCAGAAGGTTTTATGAGAGTGACTTGGGCAAGATAGGATCTGTTATCTTCCAAACACCTCATGAGAGCTCATCCCTTCTAGATCCTTGAATGGAAGAGGCCCCTCTATGTAAGCATCTTCCCACACTTGCACAGGTGCCTGTACAGCATCATCCCAACCTCATTGAGACCTTGTGGAGAGAGGCCCCTTGGGGTGATGAAATGAAGACTGGGTGAGCTAAGCAGGGGGAACCAGAACCAGGGAGGAGAGGGCACATATTGTTCCCATTCCACGCCCGATAATAAAAGCCCATGTCAAAGAGCTGGTGTCAAGGCAAGAGGCCTCTGCTGGGATTGTTCTGGTCTCCCACAAATCCCTGGAGGTCTATTAGGTTTGGGAGTGGTCCCTGCAGCCTATTTTCTAGGAGAGGAAAAACCAGTGCCCCACAGAGGAGAACTTGGTGGCGTGGCACTGTTTTATTTATTAGAGGTAATGGTGCAGTTCCATTAATTAAATTAGGAAAAGAAACTGTACTTGGGACCCAAGTCTCCCAAATTTAAATCAGAGAGGATAAGTGGGTTCCTAGAAATGTAATACTAGAGATGGGACCAAATCATAGTTCAAGTTCAAGATAGTTCAGATCTGGGGTTCTTATTCAGGTTCATCTCTAATGATTACTAAGGGCCCAAACTGGAAGATGTGTCACCCATTGTACCACTTAATACCATAGTAGTCTTATTGATTTGTAACCTCAACATGAGAGTGAGCTAGCCTAGAATTAGAGAATGTTGATTATTTACTTTGTGAAGAGTACATAAAATCAGTAGCAACATTGTCCTTTTGCTGCCTTGGAATGAGTTGGATAGCTTAAAACATTTTGTTCACTCCAGAAGAGATAGATATATTTCTATTTCTAAATAAATTCAGATATACAAAGGGCTCCTGCCCATTTATGAACATTCACTTTCGTATATTGTGCTTTAACTTTGTTCATACTAGTTTTTTCCAGTTTTATTAAACTTCTTGCAGGTTTCTTGTCTTAAATAATTGACTTCCTGCTGAGTATTCTTTAAAAATCACATTAAAAATTATTGCAAACAGTTTAAAGAAACATTCATGTTCCTGTTCATAAAAAGAAATAATCCATCATAAAAACTGAATATCTTCCTTTTCCTACCTCACAGCTCACTTCCATACAGAGTAGTGGCCATTATAACATTCAACATCTGCCAATGCATGGGTCCTCAACCTGGGGATCCTGACCCATAATGAGGCTGCAAGCAGGCTTCAGGGAGTCAGAACCACCATCTATTTCTTTATGACCAGCTGGAAGGGAAGTTCCAAAACTATTTTCTGTTGTAATATGGAGTCACAGTATTGAAAGGTGAAAAACACTGTGCTAACAGTTATCACCATTATTTCCTGCTTTAAGCATCAGAAGGAAATTAGGATTTCACATTATTTACCTACAACATTCACACAGTGTACTGATTTTAAATAAAGTCAATAAAGCATCAGCAATACGTGACCTATATATCAAATATTAAGGTGGGAGTCACCAGATGGTGCTGTCATACATAGTCTCACAATTATTATTCTTCACATGCGAGCAGTGTAAGGACTTGGAAGAAATACTTCTATTGTTACTTTTGCAATGCTTGTTCTTTCTGGGGTAGCATTGGAAAAAAGGAGAAGTTTGTTGTAAGAATTTATGCTAATTAGAGAGTAAGGCAAACAGCAGAGTTGCTCCCTGGGAACCAGACATTGGTATTTTGGCTGAGATTCCTGAAAAGGGGGACTTGTCAGTGTCCCTGTTAAAGCACTTCTTCTCAAGAACTGTCGTATATAATGTAAATTTAAAAAGTGATTAAGAAGATACCAGGATTCTGTGTTACTGATTTCTAGAGCTGATTAGGAAGTTTCTTAAACATTTTTGTCAGAAAATATAGATTCTTGCAAATAGATTCTGCTGATGAAATTACAAATTGACCCTTCTCTCTCAAAATTAAAATTCTTTTGAAAAAAATTGAAAATTGTCTAAACATCCTGTTTTGACATTTTTGATATTTTTCCAATTCAAAACAGGTTGTTGGGTTTTTTTTTGAAGTTTTAGTACATTTATACTAAAAAAATTAAAATAAAGTCAAAAATCAAAACAAAACATTAGGAAATTACTGACATAAAACATTTTGACTGACTTGATCCAAACAAAATGTTCAGATTGTTGGTTTGAAAAAAAATAAGATTTTGATTTTTAATCCCAGTTCAGAATGGAAAAAGAAATCTGAACTCTAAAAAGCTCTTGTGGAATGGGAAATCCATCTTCCACCCAGCTCTACCGTTATTTTCCCTAATGAGAAACCAACGTGCAAGGCCATGAAAAAGCTGCTACCACTCAGCAGTGAGGCAACAATATATATTCTATTCAGGTAATAGAAGCTGCATAATAGATGATAAATCCCCAAGGCAGAAACCTTAGTTTAATTCATAGCAGTAAATTGCCATACATAACTGTGCCACTTCATCTGTAATAAATAAACATTAAAGCAATAAGTGTGTTGTTTAAACCCAGAAAAGACGAAAATTCAGTTGTAATTTGGTCCTGAGGAAGATGGGCAACATTCAAGGTGGCACTCCATTTTTGTTGAACGGTGGACGTTTGAGTCTAACTTTCTTTCCTTTGAAATGTTCAGGTGAATAATATTTTAAATGTAAATTTTAATTTAAGTAGTTTAATTCAACAGAACTTGAGTTAAAGCTCCAGTCACCTTTTTAAAATATATTATGGTTGCTCTATTGCCACCCAGTAGTGAAAGTAAAAACAAAAACAAAAACAAAAATCCAGGGGTGAAATAAAAGTTGCTGAAATAACAAGCTGTGTTCTTATTGTAAATATCACATTGCGTGTTTTAAAAATGATTTAACTTCACTTCACATACAAAGTTGGATGCAGTTAACCAACCCCAACAGTTAAAACTTTAGAAGGAATGTATGAGAAAATTGGAGAAGGAGGAGAAAACATTTAAATATATGCAGACCTATGAAGTCAGTAAGAGACAAGAAATCAGAAAAGCTGAAATACTAAGATCTGCTGCATTCCGAAAGAATACAAGTACAGGAGATTTACAGCAGGCAGATGTGGAGACAGAGAAGGGGACAATATTGATGTTGTGATCAAAATGTTTGAGTAGTCTCGTGCTCTGCAGAAAAATATCATGGTTGAGTGCCACACGTTCAACATTTACAAAAGGTCATGTACAGTCCTTGATCTGTACCCATAACTCCCATTGACATAAATAGGAGTTGTTCCATTTATCCAAGGTACTATCTGATCACAAAAGCACATAAAACATTTGACAAATTTATAAGAGATCAGATACCTTCCCAAAAAACTAATATGAAAACCTCATGGAGAGTATAATTCTGTGATGATAAAAAAAAAATGCTGAGACAAGACACCAATTATTGTAGATGCCTGCAGTCTAATTCAACAAGAGTTTAAATGGAAAGAAAGATCATCAAGTACACTGTGTATGGTCAAAGATTAAACAGCGTGCTGTGTTAAAGAGAATTCCATTTCTGACCACATAAACAAGTCTTTGACTATAGGTTGAATACAGGTTGTGAGATAGATAGGCCTGCATATAAAATTTGAATCCTGTAATAGGGAGGCTTGTCTTTAAGGGCCGAGGGCTGGTCAGCCCTGAGTAGAAAGGAGTCACACCTGGATTGGATCAGGTGGTTCACTAAAGGAGCAGCAGGAAGCTGCAGTGAAGAAGGATTGAGAGAGTTGCCGAGTCTTCCAGAGATACAAGGCCTGGCAGTGAGCTGTGGAAGAGAGACCCCTGAGGACAGTGCCTAACATCAGCAGGGGAATTGTTATGATGTTGTTTTCAGTTTTGCTTTGCTGTACTGGGAAAATGAAAGAGAAAAAAGCCTGGTCAGGAAGGCCTTTGAGACTGTTTGGTGGGAATTTAATGGGAGAGCCCTGAAGAGTGGAAAGTTATTAGCAAGGCACTGCAGAGGCATTCCTGGCCACAAGCAGGTGCACGGGAGGGGACTGATCCTACTATAAACCCCCAAAATTGTGTGTGTTTAAAAAAAAATGCTGATCAATGTTGAACTGCTGAATACCAAAATATAAAGCGAAAGTTAAAAGCTACTGTCTCTAAAATACGAACTGCCCCTCTATATACATGGCTGAGTGAATATATGATGTGTGATTTTTCTAGTTCCAATTTCTTGCTAGCATTGCATATTATTGCAAATTATGTTTGAGTCAGGACTTTACCATGGTTGAGATAATGTCTATGGCCTGACTCTTGACCTCAACTGTCTAAAAATACCCATTGAGCTGCTGACTGACCAGATATATTTTTAAATAAATAGATTTTCTAAGCTCAAAGTTACTGGAATAAGGAGGTTCTTTGTTTGCATGAAGGTGACCTATCAAGACCCTACTGGGTGATGCCAGTGACCTCTGAAGGAGAGTACTCCATTTTGATTAACCAAAAAGCTCCTTAGGAGCAGCTCAGAAAGGGAAGAACAAGTTAGGCCACCATCTTCAAAACCTGAAGTAAAGGAAGAAGCCTTGCTGCTCACTTCAGGTTTGTTATCCTGCAGTAACTGCTGTTGCGGTTATTGGCCTCTGCATGAGCAATATCACCATGGCTGATAAAGAGGCCTAGGTTTCCTCTGCCCTCCTACTTGAGGGGTAGGAATCCAGTAGCACGCAACATCTAAGGTTCAATATATGCCAGCAAGTCCATCATTGTTAAATATCAACACCAATAAGACCACTCGCTGATCTTTACAACCACATGCCAACTTCCTGAAGCCAAATGAAACCACAAGAGTTGTGACAAATATCCTGCTTAAGTATCAACCTTTTGAGTTTTGTTTTCCAATTTTTATTATTAATGGGATGCCTCTACCTGAGCATTCCTGCATTTGTTTTTAACTTCAGAAGAGGGCTGGTATTAAGAGTGTGTTAGAACCCACAGAATCTATTTGAGAACAGCCCCTATAGAATAGTTCCTCTAATACTTTGCTGTTTAAAAGAAAAGATTAATGTATTTCCTAGATTAGGAGTTGCCTGTTTAATCTTGAGAAATGATGTTATTTTCACCTACATTTGTCATTTGAATGTTAAAAGTAACAAACTGTGTCCTCCTGAATTGTATCATAATATTTCATGGTAATCCTGTGTTGGGGGAGAAGGGATTGGATGATAGGCAGCCTGCCCAAATTATGTTTTAAATGGCATCAGAGCTTCAGTCTCAACAGTTGCTTCAATCTTGGAGTGATTTGACTCTCCCTGTATCACCTATTTAGCTGGAACTGAAATATATTGATTGGTATACACCCTACTACTTTCCGGACTGATATCTAAATAGACTGCTGCCTTCCCAAATTACTACATAGAATTTAAGGAGTTGTTGGTTTATTTCAGATGACAATCAGCCTGTACCTTGTTTTATGATTTAATAGTAACCCACTTTGTTTTAATTTTAAGCTTTTGCTTAGTTATGTAGTTAATAAAAATATACAAAATTGGAAATTTGTGGCCTGTGCATTTCCTCTCCAGATGTCCAAGTCTCAAATATGAGAGTCCCCAGAGTAAGTGAGGGGCAGCTCTGTGACCCATGGGGTGATGATATATAGACCTTCACTATAGTCTTCCTGTAACTGGTGCCTGAACTGGAACACTGTTGGTTTTTGAGGGGAAGTTGACTTTTATGTAATGATTATTTCTTTTGATAAGTAATATAGGTTCCAGAACCTTTGATGGGCTAGTGTGGTGGATGAGAGTTGGTCAACCTAAAGGCTGACCAGCTCCCCATTATATGCCTCAAATAAAAGATGCATGTGCTCTTCTTGGACTCAAATGCAAGTATTACAAAAAAAAAAAAATCACATGGATGAGTTGGTGTGGAAATGAACTCGCTTTGGATGTGCTCAATTCCATGTACCACAGGCATTTGAGCAATCGAGTTTTACAAGATATACATTCCTGGGTGGAAGGTGAATTAAAAAAAAGCCAGATTTTCCATGTGCAGAAACCATATACAGTATTAATCTGGATATTGAAGTATTTGCATTAGAAATGCTTGAACATTATAATTCAGTAGGGCAGTGGTTCCCAAACTTGTTCTGCCGCTTGTGCAGGGAAAGCCCCTGGCGGGCCGGGCAGGGTTGTGTACCTGCCGTGTCCGCAGGTTTGGCCGATCGCAGCTCCCAGTGGCCACGATTCGCTGCTCCAGGCCAATGGGAGCTGCTGGAAGCAGTGGCCAGTACTCCCTCGGCCTGCGCCACTTCCAGCAGCTCCCATTGGCCTGGAGCAGCGAACCGCGGCCACTGGGAGCCACGATCGGCCGAACCTGCGGACATGGCAGGAACACAAACCGGCCCGGCCCGCCAGGGACTTTCCCTCCACAAGCGGAGGAACAAGTTTGGGAACCACTGCATAGGGAAAAGAAATAATGTATTTAACCAATCACAACTAAGCAACATAGCTCATTTTGAATATTCATACTCCATCCATAGTGTAACAATTTTTAAAACAACACTATTCGTCAAATTCAAATAATGAATAAAGGAGGAGGAAACTGCAATCTGTGTATGGATATTAGGCAAGTAAAAAAAGTTTAATTCATCACATACATTTACATTGCCAAGTCACTTAACTATAATTTCCAGTACATACATTTGATATGCACATTCATAATGGTTCAAACAGATACGGTCAGACACTCTGTTCTAGTGTAAAAGGGAGTAACACCATGAAGTTAATGTAGTTGCACCAATTTAGCAGGAGGGTTGAATTTCATACAGAAGCACTCCCACATAAATTCGTAGATAATCATTCCTAAGTAATTCAACAAGAATGCACAGATCACTATGATAAAGCCAACCAATAAAACTTCTTCATATGCAAGAGCAAGAAACACCAGATTTCTATAAATGGGAAATCAGAACAAAGATTAAAAAGTTTGGAGCAAAATCCTGTAATTCTACATAATGCAAATCCCCATGGGTTCAATGGGAATTTATAGATTCCTAGATTAAGTTCAGAAAGTCATTATGATAATCCAGTCTGCCAGAGAATCTCACCCAACAATTTCTGCATCAAGCACATTAGTTCTATGGCCTGTGTTATACAGGAGGTCAGACTAGCTAATTACAATAGTCCCTTCTGGTCTTGGAATCTGTGAAACTTCTGTTTGAGTTATAGCATTTTTAAAAATGCCCAGTCTTGGGTTTAAGTGATGGAGAATCCACTACATCCCGAGGTAAATTGTTCCAATATGAAAATTATTCGCTGTCTAAAATTGACAACTTTTCTAGTCTGAATTCCTCTAGCGGCAGCTTTCAACCACTAGATTTTGTTATGTCTTTGTCTGCTAGATTAAAGAGCTCGACTATTAGAATCTCTTTCCCCAAGTAGGTACTCATAGACCATGATGAAGTCACCTATTAACCTACTCTTTTGTAAATCTCTAATGATAAAGCATGTTTAAGACTTCAAATAATTCTTGTAGTTCTCTTCTAGACCCTTTCCAATGTTTCTACATTTTTTTTTAAGTGGTGACACCAGAACTAAACACAGTATTTCAGTAATAGTCTCACTAATGCCATATACAGAGGTAATGCAACCTCCCTTCTCTTACTTCATCTTCACCTGCTTATACATTCAAGGATTGGATTAACCCTCGTAGAGCTGCAGCATCACATGGGGGCACATTTTCAGTTGGTTATCCTCCATGATCCCTAAATCCTTTTCAGTGTCATTGTATTTCCCCCAACTTGTGTGACCAAAATTCTTTGTTCCTAGATTTATGAACTTTGACTGTTTTAAAATGCATCTTGTAGTGATGAACCCACTTAATCAAGCAATCCACATCAATCTGTAGAACTGACCTGTTTCCATCATTATTTACCACTCCACCAATTTGTGTCACCTGCAGAATTTACCAGCAGTTTAGTCTGCATAGAAAAGTGTCCCAAATCATGATGAATTGAATGCATTAGCACGCATTTTTGTTAATCTGAGAATGAGTGAACAAAAGCTGGCCAAAATCAAATCAAAGACAAAGATGAAACATTTAAAGCCTGAAATGGTAATGTAAAATGTTTGGCCTGCAGGCAAAAAGGTATCCCACTTACTACAGGAATAAGCATGAGCTGGATAGATTGAATGTTTGAGACTGAAAGAATGATAATAAAGGATGAAAAATTGTGTCATTTAACCAGTATCAATTTTAGAAAAAAAGGAGAAATTAAAACACTTGGAATGAGAGATGATGTTATGGTCATATGCACAGAATCCGGAGAGGCAGAAATAATTATATTTAAATTTGACAAGTGTCAGCTGCATTAAAGTCTTTAACAGAACTAGACACTCATAACTTATGAAATTCCACATTGCCCATGGCAAAATATGGGGACAGACTTGCTCATTTTCATTTGTGAACATTTACTCATAGTTTGAAATAACACCTCTACACCAAAAGTAATACTGTGATCATTCACACACAGAAGACGACATTCCCAATAGCCATGGTGTACCTGAAATAATGAAATCAGTCAATGGATCATAATGTATTAGTGAGGGACTCTAAAGATGCTTGTAAGTGGGAATTCAGATGTGAAGCAGTGTATTGCTGAGAAATCCACAAGCGAATAGACTGGCTGAGAATACAGTTCAAATAAATCAAAGTCTACTGAAAAAGGCAAGAGCCAAAGGAGGTGATGATTCCTACCTAGTTTCTTAGACTATAAAATAATTCCTATAGGCATCTGCATTTTACCACATTATGTGCAGATAAACAAGCAATTTAAATCTAAACCAACTCTCTCTAAGCAGATGCCAGAAGACCTCCTTCCACTTAAAAATCAGATCAAATGAAATCAAGAGAAAACAAAACCAAATACAGTATTGTAGCAAAGCTGCAGAAGTTATATATAGCTGAGTCTGTTCATGAACCAAGTCAGTCAGATGGCAAAAAGAAATCTATTAGTCTTAATCACAGAAAACCTTCTGCATTAATGCATAATTGAAACACCCAAAGGTAAAATATTCAGTTGCAATAATCAACTGATAAAACAGGAGAAGTAGTAAAACAGGATACAAGACTTTTGGGACACAGGATGTTAGTTGCAACCATATCTACAAGTAGCAACAAGTACCTACATCCAATCTGCTGAATATTGTTAATATAAAGACTACTTAACTGATCAAACCAAAGAATCAGCCACAGGTTTTGACAACACACAGTATCCAAAGGAAGTGTTAACTATAAATCTGTGGTACGAAGGCTAAAGAAAAGAA
This sequence comes from Terrapene triunguis, assembly GCF_002925995.2. Taxonomy (NCBI): domain Eukaryota; kingdom Metazoa; phylum Chordata; order Testudines; family Emydidae; genus Terrapene; species Terrapene triunguis. The sequence continues at coordinate 34,274,470 of NW_020664562.1, read as the reverse complement.
TAAATACAATAACCTTAGAATAGGTGAAATGAAAAGCCACAATAATCCTCTCCCCTGCTAAGAGAATTTAGTAATCTAACTTGAACTCCCAAGGGAAAGAAAAAGTCTGTTTGTTATAATATCTGACAGATCTATCGGTGGTACATTTATATAGCAAAGGACTTATGACTGGGATTTCTTTTCATACTGCAGTTTTAATTAAAGCATGCTCCAATTTTGCATTTCCAGTACCTGTATTAAGAAAAAATTGCTATACATATATTCTTATTTTTAATTAAAAAAATAAAAAATTGAATGTAGTGTTATGAAACATACTAGACTGACAGCTGAGGAATAGACTCCTCCATTTCTGTGCAAAAAAGGTCCAATACATGATCCCCATCACCATGCCTCTGCTGGGCTAGGAATAGACTACAACTCTTGGGATGCTTATTCAGTAACTTCAGTCTACATACCACATAAAAACTTTCCCCCTCTGATTATATATTCAGTAATGTAGCAAATGGTAAAATATTTCCTTAGGAAAAATTATTAGAAAACAGGTTATTGTATGATGAATATTATATGAATATTGTATGATGAACAGCTTCTCTTTGTTAGAATACTAATTATATGGTTCCATAGGGTCTAATTTTAAACCGGTATAAATTGGTATTGCTCATTGACTTCAGTGAAGTTCTATTAATTTCAATGGAGCTATGCCAATTTACACCAGACGAGGAACTAGCCCATAATCTTTTAATGTTTTCCCATGGCTAGTATCATATGTATACACTATCCTTCTAAAGCTATATTATTCTTTTCTGCCTTGGAAAAGCAATAAAACATTAATATTTTACATTGTAAGCCAGTAACAGAACACTTACCCTAGCAGCATTAACTGGTAGCAGTGTCCTCCTTTAAGATGCAGCATGTGAAATGGAGGACAGGGGTCTCTTTGGATCCAGAAACTGATCTTTTACTCTTTCCTTCTTGTCTGGGGGTTGACCATTCCCTGCCATCAATTTTGAGATGCTGTTTAATTTCTTAACCTCCTCATTGTAACTTTGGCCAAGGAGGCAGAGCTGAACAATCTGAAGAGAAGAAATGTAGTGGTGTCGAGGTAGCTTTATAAGTCCTACCAATCTCAGTTATCTGATCTGCTCAGGCAATGGTCATCCAGCAAACGGTTGGACAAAGTGTGCAAGAATGTCAAAGATAATTTTTCCCCCTGCACAGGGATTTAGAAAGTCTAACCCATTTATTCGTTTTTCTTTTCAAGTCCTATATAATCAACATGCCCAGAAAGGGGCCCACTGCTTGCTACCTTCCCCTGGACTACAAGCAGTACACAGTCCTGCTCCTCACAGTCTTGAAGTTTCCTGTCTTTCTGTTAGGTATTGTTTGTGTTCTAATATCCAGAAAAACAAGTGCCTCTTCCCAATTAGGTGCATGAGATAGTTGTCTCTCTGCTGGCCATAATGCTCCTCAGTCACTTGTCAGGGTATGCATCACATTGTGAAAAATGGCAGCTGAAAGTCTTCATTCAGTGGCTCCTCTCTGCTGTAGTGGTGCCTAGAAGTTGCCCTCCAAGTACTAGTGATCCAGCTATGACATTCCATATTTCTGAGCTAAAGGGCATGGTCTTGTATACTCAGACTTCTGACAGTAGTAGAGACTGGAACTAACTTAGGACTGATGGGAGAAAGCCTAGGAGAGAAAGTATGGACCAGATCCTTCCTCAGGCCTAACAGCTTAGGAAGGTGGAAAGATGGAGACTCACAATTTGTCAGATTCACTCCCAAAGCCTTCGTACTAGGTGAGGAAATCTTCCCACAAAGGGAAGATACCATTTAGGGAGACAGCTAATATAGTACTGCCTACCCATCTGATGTAATCTCCCCCATGGCCTGGAACTGGACAATGGCACACAAGAGAAGAGTTTGATGGATTGAGTTCTATTTGGTGCTGAGATGGTTTCTGCCTCAATAAGGTACTCCGTGCCCAAACTGTTGACTTCCTCCTTATAGCCACACATTGAAAGGCATCAGGTGCATATATCCCCCATGAATGAAAAATAGAGTGAGTACAGACTGTCATGTCAGACATCACCCGATATTATTGTAAAGGGCAAGTAGATGACCATATTTGGAAAACAATGTGGAATCACTCCCCTACCTATAAACTGCCAGCAGAGCAATTCAGTCACCTAGGAAATAAAAGAAAAAGTTCTTATCTTCTGTATTTTCTTAATACAGGGCAATAATTTCTTTTTAGGGCAAATTTTGTTTAATTATGGTAACACTAGTATGCCATTTTGTATCAGCATAATCTAATTTTTAAATAAAGTGAGACAATCATGTAAGTAGCTGAACAATTGATTTAATCAATTTTTGATATATTTTTATTAAAAAACTGAAGAATTATTTTGGAATATCATCACAGGTTGATACATAGTATCTTTTTTCTATGAAGAAAGAAGAGATCTTTTGTGCTTTAACTTAACTTCCTTCCCACCCATCTTTTTGTCCTTTGTTTTGTTCAATGAACACAAAAGATTAGCATATTTTTGAAAATGCTAGAATACCACTGTTTAGTGATATGACCAATATTAAATATTATACAATTGATAGGGAAATAGTTGCAATATTTATTTTTGGAAATTAGACAGTAAGAAAATAAGTTAATAGTCAAGTTATCTTTAAGAAATCCTTTTCGGGTAAACACTGAAATATTACTTTTTCAGAACAATTGTTATGACAAGAACACTGAATTGAAAACCTGAATTCTAAGCACTCACTTTGGTTAATCTGAATTTTTGTGGCTTAGAAACACAGCCAGCTTTTCCCCTCTGGAACTCAGTTCCAGCCTATTCTGAAATCCTTAATGAATGAATTCAGTCTGACTGAAGACAAAGTAAATTTGGAACTGCATAAACATAATGGTTGATTTACAATATCAGCAAGCACTAACATTCAACTTGAGCACTACATGTACTGGTAAGTGAACACTATTTAACATGTAATTCTTATATCTGGAGAAGTTTAAAATAGTTCTATTTTTGTTGTAAGAGAGTGAGAAAAGAAGAGGGGTGGGATGGAAGGATCCATGGGCCAGCAAAGTGTTAATTTAATTAAGTGAGAAAACGTTTATGCATTGAATGAAGCAAGAGAAATATTTTACTATTACATAAGTGCAGCTACCATTAATGATATCAAATGAACATATTTCTTCCTGAACCTTTTTCCTAAGGCCTGCAAGTGGGAGTTTTGTCATTGACTTCAGGCAGAATTGGTTGAAGTCCTTGTACAACATGTTCTAATGTTGCACACATGGTTGTCAGTAGAGCTGGTCAGAAATGTTTTTTTACATGGAAAATTTCAACTTTCCATCAGAAACACAAAATGATTTCAATTGAAAACCTAAAATGTTTGACCAAGGTTTAAGTCGTGAGACCAAAAGTTGAATTTTTCTGAGGAAAGCAGGCACTTTCTGCAAAAAAATGTTTAGTTGAAAACCCAGTATTCTCTTAAAAAACAACTTTAATGGTATGGTATCAACCAGTGCTATTTGTTAGTCTTGTTGCCTTTTGTAGTAATGGACTACTTTAATACATTCGCTTCATCCACTTGTACATAATGGATAGTCTCAAAGGCTGTTATACAGTAGCAGTGTTAGAAATGGTCATCTTCGAAGCAGAGTGAAATTCATTGAATGCTCGTGTACATCAATAGCCAGAAGGTGTTTCTAGGCTATGTTACTGGCATATGACTGTGCTGCACTTGTTACACAGAAAGGTATGTATTTCAGCCTTCAGCATGTAGTGTCTAGAAGGATGCTCATCTGGAAATATCAAGCATAACTGTGCCTTTTAACAGACATTTATATGTACCAGACAGTAAAATGTGAAAGTCCTCCCAAATTATGAACATCCAATACTTTTTTTTGCACTTACAGCTATGAATGGTGTTTTTAGTAGCTAGCTGCCTCGCTACCTGAGAATAGAAAAATTAAACCTATGTATCAGTGAATACAAACTTGTGACATTAGGTGAATAAGGATTGAGGGATCTTTGCTCCTCATTGAAAGTCAATGGAATTTAGTAACCCAAGTGTCTAAGTCACTTCTGAAAATGACTGAGGCATCTAAATCAGTTTTGTGTTGCAATACCTGATATTTCTAAAAATCTAGACCTAGGGGATTTAGACATATCATCCATTAATTTTAAATTAGAGGTAACTGATATTAAATGCGTTTAAGTTGAGTATTATAAAAAAAAATCACAAATCTTATTGTCCAGTCTCCAAGAGTGTGTTAGAACTTTAAAGACATATCCAGAAGAACGTCAATATAATATAAACATGTTACAAAATTAAATATTATCTACAAGTCTTTTCCAGTCACATCTTAGAACTGCACGTTAGAGACTTAAAGAATGCCTTTAATTATTATTTATGTAGCACCAAAATTATGTCAAATGCTTGACAGGCAACATAATGAGAAGATCTCCATCTGTGAACTTAGTTCAAACAAAAAGTTTATCTTGGGGATGGGTGCAAACAAATTGCAAATGACTGAACGGTGATGTTTACACACAAGGTTCCCTCTTAGGGTGATCAGATGTCCCGATATGAGGGGCTTTGTGTTATATAGGACCCTATTACTTGCCTCCCATCCCGATTTTTCACACTTGCTATCTGGTCGCCATATCCCAGGTCCCAAAGATAAGTGTCTCTGATCCATGATGAAGCTCTGTTTTGCACTTGTCTTCCACTTGGCTCAATCTTAAATCTAAATGATTAGGCATTAAGTCATGCGCCTGAAACCAGATCACATTTAGCCTGTCTGAATCCACTTCAGATGAATCATGCTTCTCAGTATCCCCGAGATGGTAATGTCCATTCTAGGAAGTCCTCACATACTGAGCAACAATTTGTAATCCCTTCACTTTTGTATGTTACATTGTAAGCATAAACTATTTTTCTGATCTATGAATATGTAAGCCACATTCTCCCTTTATAGGCCCAATCAAAACATCATTAAAGTCAAATGGAAATACAGGGGAGAGTAGGGACCTGAGTTAGCAGCAGACAAGGAGTTAGACAACAGGAATGAGGGAGGAGTTGAGTGGGAATGCTGGAGAGAGGAAAGGGGAGACTGAATGAACAAAGTACAGAACATTACCAAGGGATAGGACAGTCAATAATAGCACTATGCATGAGCCAATATGATCTTAATCTTAACACCACTGCTATGTTTCCCCCTCTTTCACTCAATGTTTTCACACACCCCACCCCCTCTACTACACTAACCCCACCCCATTACCCATCCATTAAGCTGTAACAGCACACGCATGCGCGCACACAGTGCAATGCTGCTCGCCTGCTGATTTCATTTCTCCTTGACTTCTCCATGGACCAGCCCAAAGCTCCTGGTGACTGATGGGCTGGGCACTTCTGTAGTGTATAGTGTGTGCCACTTCTATAAGACAGCAAGAAGAAAGTCTACCTGCTGTGACAGAGCTAGTGATGGTTGGGTGAATAGGAGGAGGTAATTGATGCTGATACCACCTTACTGCTATAGGAGATATTGTAAGCAATAGCAACAACTTGAGAAGCTAACAGGTTTTACTGCCTGAACCCACCAACTGCTACAGTACAGTGCTGTCTAGCTTATGACAGTTGACAAATCCTAGAGGCAACATGTGCAACTGCATGGTTTACATGTTCTCTTGGCCAGCTCTGGTAAAATAAAGACCTGGGACTGCACTCTTCAATAAGCAGTATAGGATGGGTGTAACTGAGTCCTTGCTTATATCAAGTCATGCACCTGTGAGGGACATTTGGCAGACAGACAATTTATTTATGGGAGGTAGGATCTGAATGTGTTTAACAGGACTGAACATGTTGAATTTGGGGGCGTTTTTCAGATATTTCAGTTTGACATACCTGTCAGATTCACTCCTTTCAGGGGTTTGTTAAAATACTAAACCCACTCATGATGGGTAGGTCTGAAGCAGGAGGAAATAGCTGTCTGTGTGTGCAGAAGTAGCACCCAGAACCTACAAGGAGAATTTTGCCTTCTCTTTCCACTCAAGCTTAACCCCATGGGGCTATGAGGAAAGGGGCATTGATTTCACCTTCCCATCTCGTCTACACCTGTGGGGGGGAGGAGGGGGAAATAGCAGTGATTTGCTGTGTTTTGACAGAAGTGTTAAACAGGGACTTGTACAAGCTTGCGGGCTCTGAGTTGAGTGATAAAGCTTCCAAGTAGGCCACTTTCTAAATGACTTTTCTGACTCATTTACAAGGAGGTTCTGACTAGAACTGAATGAATTATTGATTTTTCAGTTTAGAAGCCAAAAAAAAAATGAAAAAAAGTGTGGTTCATTTTGAACCAAAAAGATTATTTTTATTCCTGCTGAACCAAACAAAAATTTTTGTTCAGGTCAAACGAATTGCCTTTTCTAAATGAAATGTTGATTTAAAAACTAAAATGTTAAAATGGTTCATTCTGAAAATGTCAAAATAAATTTCACATTTAAAAAAAATCCGTAGCTTTTTTTTTTTCCGAAACTATTGGCTAATTGCTATCCAAATTTGTTAATGTATTTTTTGATGAATTTACTATTCACTGAAAAAAATTCACTCAGTTCTAGTTCTGCCTTTTAGATCTGCTCCTGGACTCCCACTGCCATTTCCTCTGAATTTAAAATTCTTTACTTGTAAAGCTAGGTAAATACTAATAAGAATAATGTTTATATTTTACAGTCTGGTAGTGGCTCACCCAAAATAAGCATATCAATCAAATATAATTAAGCTGTCAGCTCTTAAATTAGGAAGAATATTGCACTATAAAAAAGCAAACAAATATCAAAAAGAGTGTGACATAGAAAAAGCAGTGTAGCTATCATCCTTTCCCATATTCGGAGAAAACCTGAGTTTACTACTTTTCTCCTCATTCCAGATTGGTTTTTTTTAAACTTAAAGTTATTTATCTTTTTTTAATTAATGCAAATTTAATTGTCTAGCATTTCAGCTGAAATAATCACAGGAGAATTTGAGACTGGATGTTTGATATTTAAACCTACCTGAAAACTGATTCAGACAATACCTATGCTTGTAAATAGGAAGTTGACCTTTAACACCATTAATCTATGCTATATTTTTATGCTGTCTTCTATTATGATGATTAGGATTCAGTTCCAACAATGTAATCAGTACTAGACAGATAAAATAGCAAGTCCCTGCTCTGAAAAACTTACTGGTTAAATCAACAGAAGTGAACCAAGCAAAAGAAAGATAAGTAGATACATAATGTATCATATATACAGACGGTTGAAAATTCTGTCAAAACTCCCCACCCCCCCCCAAGTGTAAAATGGCTTTTTAATTAAATGGAAAGTTTTATGGAAGAAAAATCTGGTTTTGTCAAATATACGGGTGTTCTCATTAAAAATCACAAAAGAATTCTAGGAAAAAAAATGTTTGAACTAACTCAAAATCTAGATGCGCCACTGGCTGGATAGTATAGTTTATACTCATTGCAGTCCATATGAGACTACCTGTTTTGGACACAAAAGGTCACATCTCCAGTTTCTGGCAAAGTTTCAACAGCCTATTTTATGTGGTGGTTTTAGGATGGTTAAGCACTGGAATAAATTGCCTATGGAGGTTGTGGAGTCTCCGTCATTGGAGGTTTTTAAGAGCAGGTTAGACAAACACCAGTCAGGAATAGTCTAGATAATATTTAGTCCTGCCATGAATTCAGGGGACAGGACTAGATGACCTCCCGAGGTCCCTTCCAGTCCTATGATTTTATGTAATATGATCTGGGTTGTCCTGTATGTTAATGGCTTGCATGATGAATAATGCTTGATCTATTTACAGCTTTTAATTCAGATCCTGATTGATAGACCATAGCTGTGATTTAATTGCCTAAGCGCATGCTCTCGCTCTCTCTATTTATATTTATATTTATTTATTTGGCCTTGACCATCCAACCAACTTGCTTTCTCATCTCCCTCGAGGTCCTTGCCATAGATGTCTAAATAGAAAAATGTGCAAGTGAGGAACCACTACGGTAATTATCTGCCCACTTCCATTAATCGGGGATTGCCACTAGGGAAAAAAAGTTTATGATGCCACAGCAGATACAAGAGTGGTTCTCAAAAGTATTTGATCGTGCTCCCCCCCTGGGTGTCGTAGTAGTTTACACCCCGCCCCCCTCCCCCACACACAAGTACATATACAGATACAAGCAACATGCAAGTCTCACTAAACATTAAAAAGAGTAAGGTATTGATTCAAGCAGAGCCAATGATCCATTGTAATAAGAGCAAAAACAAAATGGCGATTGTGGTCGATGCTTACAATTAAATGCGCACACCGCATTGTAGCGAACAGATTAATGTATAAATGGCAACAACTTCATATAATGTTGTGCAAGATTAACAGACATATGTCAAAATGCACAGTGCCATCTGAGGACCTGATATGTCTGGAGGAATCAGCTTTGCTAGTTATTCATTGCTGTGGGTAAAATATGCGCAGAACGTTTTTTCCCCTGAAGTTTTCATGCCCTCCCAGAATGAATTCTGCACCCCCAGTTTGAGAACCTTTGAGATACTTGCTTATTATTTGATTGTTCAGCATGTGTCTTATTAATTCTTTGTAAATCACTTTGAACATCAAAATCAAAATCGTGATGTATATGCTAAGAATTACATCTGGGATTCTCAGATGGGCCTCACTGAATTAAGTGGCCAAATCCTATTAGAATTCAGTGGACGTTGAGCACCCAACTCCTCTAGGCAGCCTATATTATCAATAAAAGATGACATGGCAGCTGAAGCTTGTTCCACAAGCCATAACCTTTTTGGAGCTAAATTTTAATGTTCATCTTTCCTTTCATTTCAGGATTCCAAAAAATATCAATCACTTCTTAAAAATATATAGCCCAACACCCAATGCCATGCATCTTAAAATTTGAGCAATACCCATTTGGACATCTCTAACATGAATGAATATTAAGAATAAAATGATGAAATTTCTTTACAGGACCTCCAAAGGCTTATCATCTATTAAGCCATGGACCAAGTTATTCACTCACTCACACCACTATAACTTAGAAGTAACTATTCTAATTCCATTGGCCTAAATAGAGTATGCAGCTCAGAATCAGATCCTATGAAAAAAATATTTTTTTTTGTAAAAATGCTAAGAAAGGTCCTGGAGCCATCTTTAGTAATGCTGATTATTACCTTATTCTGCAAGTACACTCAAGGGAGGACTAAGGGTGTCAGATTTTGGCCCAATAATATATTCAATAAAGCACTTGTGATTGATGATATTTTCATTGCAGTGACATCCAATAAATAAAGCAAAAAAAATCAATACAACATTGCAATTAGGTGGGGTTTTTTTTTATTATTTTTTGTTTAGTACCTCTGAATATGGAGATATCTGTCTAGCTCAGGGGTAGGCAACCTATGGCACGCGTGCCGAAGGCGGCATGCAAGCTGACTTTCAGTGGCACTCTCACTGCCCGGGTCCTTGCCCCCGATCCGGGGAGCTCTGCATTTTAATTTAATTTGAAATGAAGTTTCTTAAACATTTTAAAAACCTTATTTACTTTACATACAACAATAGTTTAGTTATATATTATAGATTTATAGAAAGAGACCTTCTAAAAACATTCAAATGTATTACTGGCACGCGAAACCTTAAATTAGAGTGAATAAATGAAGACTCGGCACACCACTTCTGAAAGGTTGCCGACCCCTGGTCTAGCTCCAACAATGAAGCAGAGAGTATTTGGATGCATGCTACATCACATGCCTGCCTGATGACAACACACTGGATCAAAGTTTCTTAAAAACTTTCTTCTTTAAAAGGATTAGTGGACAATTGTGGATAGGTAAACCTGGATAATCTCAAATTAGAATGGATGAGGTCCTACATCATCTTAATTGCTATGCATTTCCCTGGTTTGCCTGTCAAGAAAGGAAAACATTAATCCTATACTTTAAGGATGTAGTACAATACCCAATACAGGGAATTTAAACATTCATATGTCTCCAGGCTATACTTCCTAGGGATTCCACAATATATCCACAATGGCTGCGATAACATACAATTATTCTGTGAGGGGGAAGAAAGGTGTTCTAGTGCCCTGGATTTTTTTATGCTGAGTAGAGCTGTCTCAGTCACACTGTACAGTTAATTTTAGCTTCTTTGAACATTCTAGCTGGCTGCATTTTGAATTTATTGATAAGACTTATTGCAGTAACAGGAAGGCCCTCTAAGGAACACTGCAATAACCAAATAATTTTGTATCAAAAGTAAGAAGACAAGTCTTTGCATCAGTCATAGAAAGGAAACATCTTCTGGATAAATCCTCCATCTGGAATGGAGAATTCAGGGTGGCGAGAACCCACTGACCAAGACTGAAGTAATTTCAATGCAGTTAGACCAAGAAATTTGGAGTCTGAGCTGATCCATACACTTAATATTAGCAGTTTAACAATTAATTCCACCATAACACAATTGAAGACATCTGATGTATGGGTCTTTTAATTGATCAACAATTCAGTTTTAGGTAAAGTGTGGCAAAACTAACTCTTTGCTACTAACATTCTCTTTCAGGCTGGTAACTAGAGAACAGATTGCCTTATCAATTCTAAATGTACAGAAAAACTGTGCGCGTTGCTCTCCACATAATAAAAAGGGCTCAAATTTATATTGCCCAATAGTATCTCTAAATAGTAATGAGTGATAATTTAATGATCTAGCTTACACTAAATAGATCTGATGTCAGAAAGGCAAGGACAAAATGATTAGTGAAATATATTTGACAATGGCACATATTTCCAACATCACTTAAACATCCAGAGACATCCTGATTGAAAGTGTTTTTTGGCAGAAAGACAGACTCATTTCACCTCTCAATTAAGTGGATGTTTTATAGTACTGTGCATTTAATCTGTAAATCATATTATATTCAATCAGTAGTGCACATCAGGATGGTTGGGCATGTAATGCTAACTAAATATGTTTCGATCTATGTGCTGGGAACATCCACCCTAAAAATCTGTGGGCCAGATTATGCCCCCACACTCCGGGATCACAAAACATATGGAAAGCAGTCTTAAAAAGTTACCCCTGCATCGTGCGCAGCTTTATGCCACACTTCCTTCTGGTTCATGGCACAGGGGGCTTTCCTAGGGGTAAGAAAGTACACCCCGGGGAGCCTGTGTTGCAGTCTTGCCATACCTGGGTGCCAGAACAGTCCCTTATAGCCTTTTGGCAGCTCTGCTCTACGTCAAAGATTGGACTGGACCCCAACCAGCACAAGGATCGAAGGAATGCAAAGCAAAGCATAAAACTATCCTTGTCACTCATCCCACTATCATTGCACTGAACACAGCTTGGCAAGATCAGCGTATCTGGCCCTGCATAGGGCCATTTATCATTCAGAAGAAACACAGAGCACTTTGGACCTCTCCTGTATATGAGTGAGAGCCATTGTACTAACTTTGAGAGTCCAGGTGTTTTCAATTAAGGTATATGCCAGTGATAATCAAAGTAGTAAAATGTAATTTGAAACAGATTGAGCATGCCTCCGCATTTCTACTTTGTTTCATTTCTGCGTTTTACTTAAGTCTTATAAGCATGCCATCCCAGTCACCTTAACAGTTTTCCCTTTTCCATGCCAGATATAAATCTAGGGAAGAACTTCTGCAACATGACTTCATTGTTGTGCTGTAATACAAAGCCCATTAAGAAGTCTATGCATTTTATAAATAAGATAAACAAGACTCTCTCTTGCTAGCGGAGTTCATTGCTAGCTTTGACAGTGCCAGTATTTAAACAGAGTGCTAACAAATGAAGCAGACAGCATTATGAAATAGATAATTTATATATATAGGGTGTTAGTATAAGGGCTTTCTTGCTTTTGCCCTCACTTACAAGAAATAATAAAGGTACTTCTAACATCCACCACTCAAAAACTGAAGCCACATCAATTAAAAATGAAAAAGTTATAGGCATGGCTTCACTATACAGTACAATAAATTACAGCTTAATCTAACATGCAGTATCTGTTCTGAACATTTTAATATATATTAAAATGGACTGGCATATAGACATTTTTCATTTGCATTAATGCAATTGGATCACTGACAGTGTCAACAATGACTTCCTTTCTTCACCGTATCAGAATCAAAGATGTAGCCAGGGCTGTTCTGTCTGAGTGTCTTTTAAAATACATTCATTACTATGGATGATATGGTGACCTTTATTGTGCTTATTAGCTTTATTATTTTTATGCACAAGCATACGCAAAAGAAATACAGCAGTCAAAAAGAAGACAGATATAGGAAGTAGAAAACCTTTGGCTTAGCTTTGAAGTGATCTGTCTACACTTACTATGCATTGAGCAATGCAGACTGTTCAACTATTGTCTTGTTCAAAGAGAATGAGAATCACAAAGGTAGACCTGTTTTTGAATATTTGAGATGAAACCCCCCGCAGACTGAAAGCAGGTAGAGAAGACAGATAAAGAAAGGTATGAGACTACAAAAAAAGGAGGAGGGGAGGAAATTTAAGGAATAAAATTAGTGAAATAAAATGATAAAAGGTAGGAATGAAGATTGAGAATGGAAGGTGTCAGATCAACCCATTCCATATATTTAGCACTAGATGTCCCTCTTAATACTGAAGATTTGCCCCATGCTGTAAGTAGGCCATTTTGCTTAGCGATGCAGAGTCCCCATTCTTCTGCTACTTAAAGAGATTTGACCCGGTATTCCCAAATACATGACCTGTGCAGAGAGATGTAGTCACATGACTTCTCTCGCTGATGCTATGAGAGCATATGTATCAGAGACATACGGATGCAAACCTGGTCAGCAGCAGTATGAACATAAGCTAATCAAGACCACATCCAGTATAATATCCCATATAACCTCTCGCTGTAGGAAGTGGGTAAGGATAAATCATCTGGTATCAATCATCTAGTACTACATACCCTGAAGAAGATCGAAAGCACACACTGCCAGATCAAGTGAGAGATTAATGTAAATTCCAGAGATGAAGACTGAAAATGCTTTGCTACTAGCCCCTTCCTATTTAAATCAGGATGGCTCAACCCCTCACCCCCAATTCAACTGCACTAGATGAATTTTCAAGCCCCACATACACTGTAGTAATCTAGTCTGGAGACATCAGTAAAGGCAGAGGCATTGGAAGTCCAGAAAAAAAAAGTCACATCCTTATCTGTCAAGCACTTAAGGGGCGGGGGGGGAGAAACACTCTTGGCCACTGCTGCTACATGAACATCTAGGATGAAAGGATCCAACATGCTCCTCAAGATGGAACAACAAGGAGTGGAGAGGCTCCTTCCAATGGAGATAATTCCCACCATTTCTCCTAGTTGCATCCTCTAACCTACAGGATCACCTCATACTTCTCTGGGTTACTGCTTAGTACTAGGATGTTTAATCACTTTTAGATCACAGGCAGTGAAGACAGAGGGTGCATTCTGGAATGACGGGGTTTTTGCACTGCTGTTACAGAGTGTTGCCGGATGATTCACTGAGAGGCAGTGATTAGTGACAATTAATGAAGCCTCATTCTGCAGCTCCCGGTAAATTATATGGTGCCACAACAAGGTGTGCCTATTGTGTTTTTTGGTTGGCAGGAAGAGTCAGAACACAAGTCCTTGCGCACTATGATACATCCTACAATCTTTGGATGTACTCCTTATAAATGTGAAGTATTCTTTATTATTTTTCATGTGAAGACCTCAAAGCTCTTCACAAGGGTGAGTACTTATCACTAAACCCATTTCATGGATGGGTAAACTGAAGCATAGTGTTTAACTTGCCCAAAATCATATAAGAGTCTGTAGCTCAAGTGGGATTAGAAACAGTTTCATAAATCTAAATTGTATGGCCTAACCCATACTCAGTCTATGGCCAAATTTAAATCCTACCTAATTGATAGCTTTCGTAATACAAAAGGGACGTAGTCCAGAGTTTAATAAACTCATTTTGATTTGTTATTAGCAGTCATGCTGTCAATGTCTCACTTTTGTAACAAAAGGAAATGTAACATATAGCTTGTGACTGACAGGTGCTTCCTTTTCAGCTTCTTGCTCTAGAAGTATGTTATGAATACTTTATTAGTTGTAGACAGATTGGCTTGTAGACTTGTTCCTGTGTTTCCTGTTTAAAACGTTATGTATCCCAGAAATATATTTGCTAGCCAGAGGCAATTTGACATGTGCAGATCTCATGCTGCCTTCAATAATAAGAAGCACCAAATGTAGACAGCTAAAAAATGTGTCATCTTTAAGGAACAAGGAAAAAAAAATCAAATAAACTGTAGTATTTGTACCTTCTAGATTCTGCTAATAAATCATGCCCAAAGCAAGCTTGATGATTTTGTTCATATCATCAACGTACAGTGGTACAAAATATTTTTTGGAGCAAGATTGACAGGGAGAAAAATGTTCTGAATTAGAGGGCACAACACAGTGTCAAATTTTGACAACACTTTTTTCCCCAATAGGTTGATTGGATCATTTTTTAAAATCTGAATTTCTATACTTTCCTATGTCATTCAACTCTCTCCTCAACAGCTTTTCTGTTTTTACAAACTCTGATGAAGCTAGAGATCATTACAAGAACAAAACAAAACAAAACAAAAAAATCAGAAACATCCAGATATTCTGCCAGTATTCATTTGTTAACTAAAGACCAAGGATTTTCAAACGTTGATTACTATTTCTCAGATAAAGTACAAATTATATATAGTCAAGCCTCCTCTAATGTAAAATTTTGAAAGAGGATTTCAGAGCACTCTTCCTAGGAGGAGATTATACTACTAAAATACATGTTTTAAACAGATATTCAGGGACAGCCAGCTAATTTTTGTTTTTTGCTAAATCATTTCAAGTTAGGACACAGGAGAAATTGTCTATAGAATGTGTATTATAAGAGAGGATTCTTCCTCTGCTGAATCATAAGTGAAGTGTATACAATTTCAGAGATTAGAGATAGTTTGTAGACCACTTGGAAACAAACATCAATGTTATGATAAATTTTGATAACCATTACCCAGATAAGATAGTAGTCCACAATATGGATTATCCTGTTATTTTTTGTTTTGTTAAAAAGGAAACCAGAAAAACAAAAACAAACACCCCCGCGCGCGCACACACACACACTGCGTAGGACAACAAAAGGATGTTGTATTTCGTAATATTCTTTAAACAAAAATGTAATCTGTTTTTCAATTTCTAAACAAAACTGAGTAAAAAGGTCTGTATTTCCACACTAACCCCGAAGTCAGGTCAGCTCTAGCTAACAGGAACACTTGTGGATTTGATCTGTCTGTAATACTTGTATAGTGACCTTGGTCTTCTTTGACTTTATCAATGTAATAATGAAGCCCATCTAATTAGAAGACACTCTCGGTCTGTGTGTGGAACAGTAGCATAGCATTATTTTACATCGTTGTGCTTCCAACATGGAAGACAGACAAAAATAGCCTCTCACTGTACTGTTTGTGAGAGAAACTTCTGTTTAGCGAACGTCATTAAACAATAAGAACAAAGCTGCTTCTCATTGGAGGATACTTCAGAATATGATACTTCAAGCCTTATCCAACTCAGGTATACGAAAGAGATCCCCTTTCTATTTACCAAAATGAGAATGACATCAGTAGAGCCACAGGATAGATCTGACTCAGACCCACTGCAGAAACAATGACTCAGTTTCAGTCTACCTCAACACTTTGAATTTGTATTTAGACTGGCTGCATACTCAATCTAAATCAGGGACAAAATTTCTTCATTGCCTCCAAAAACCCTTATCTGAAGTGGAAGTCACCAGATCAGGAACAAGAGATAGTCCACTTTGAAAGAAGAATAAAGGGTGTGTAAAGTAGAGTTAGTGTTCTGCTAATCGTAATGGACAGGCCAGAAAGTAAACGAGTTATTTTCAGTTGGACACACGCTGGAGAATATATCCTCATGCACCCCTCCCCCTCAAATTCAGGTCGACAACATGTGACAGGCATAATATGGATCCCATATGGCTCATACAAAACTAAAAGAAAATGTACACCATGCTCCTCATTAAGGTAAAATGTTATAGATTCATCATGAAGACATTCAGACTCTAAAGGGAAAGTATGCGGCATCATCACTTGAAAAGGCACATCTCCCTGAAGAGTCAAATAGGGAGAGTGATGTGTTAATCATTATTGATCGCCATGGATAAAAGAGTCAGATTTAAAGGTACATCCCTCCACATTCTACTCTATTTGACTGCCTGGTTAACTCAGTGAAAGTTGGAGGAACTATGATTGGTCCTGATTTCAATGACAGCCTATCATCAGACCATTATTGTGGATCTGTGACAGCTGCTCCATAGTTTCTACTGCCACAGAGTTGCTATTGTAAGCTTGATTTTTCACTGCCTACCCATAAAATTCACACAGAAATATCAGCCTTACAATTGGTAATGGTCTGTGGCAGAGGTAGGATTTTTCCTACTCTATTTTATGCCTAGTGGATGAAGGATTCATTAATTAAATAGGACATCCCTTCCCCCTCAAGAAGTGTCCAGAGTTCACAAATTTCAGTGTTTTTATTCACTTTTCTGTAAAAGAGACCCCAAGACGTAGAGATAAAGGATAGAGATGTAGTGCACATAACCAAAGATTAGGTGATTAGTCTCTTATTTTAAAAGTTATGAATATTTTAAGTAGTAAGCATGGGTCATGGGAAACTGATAAGCTACAGTAATTTCAGCTCATTGGCAGCTCAAGTGATGGTGCTGGGAAGCAGGAGCAGCCAGCCAGGCAGGAGGGCACTGGGGTTAGGGGAGAAAAAAAGAGTGAAACCTTCTGTTGCTACACTATACCTCTCCCAACGTCCCTAATCTCCCTAGAACCTTAGGAGAAGATTTGACTTCCCTTCATATGCCCTGAGCCTAAGGAGGCTTTTTAAAGATCCATAATTCCTCATGAGCCACAGCCAAGCACAAGGTGCACTTCTTCAGTCTTGCTTTCTCTAACAAATCTGTACCAGTGCGTATATAAAATAAACCCCCAAACACAAAACCCTACCAAATCAAAACATTACATTGCGCACACACAATTCTCTTCTTGGGGAGAAAGAGAGAATGAACCACCCATGGCAGGTATTAGTCACAGTACTTAAAGCACAACTGGTGATGATAGCACTAGAACAACCAACAGAATAGGGGCTCCTGGGCTTTTGCAGAGTAAATGACTAGAGCAGACTGGAAAATGTATCTTTTCTCCGCCGTCAAAAAAGAAAAATGTAGACTTTAATTGAAGAACTCAAAACTACAAGCTCTTGGGTACAACCCAGAATTTTTTGGTTTTCAGCCAAAAATAATATTTCAGTTTTCATCTAAAAAGATTTAAACAAAAACTAATTTCTATAGAAAGCAGGTAGTTTTCATGAAAAATTTTGCTGTGTCAAAACTCCCATTTTCTGTCAAAAAACACTTTTGAGAGAACCTTTTTGACCTGCACTGTAAAGAGCCATAGCAATCTTGTTAGTCCCGGGAAGCCCATTTTGGAGGTGATGAGCCAATTTGGGCTCTTCATAAAGCTCAATGATCTAAGAGACAAAACAAAACACAGAGTTCCGGTGTAGAAAATTCACCAGTATTTATCAAATAAACTGTTTTAAAAGTCAGGATGTGAGTAAAGAGATGGAGGATGAATGGTAGAAAAAAGGCAAGACACCATTCCAGCTTAGCAAACAGCAAAGAACATTAAAAAATAAATCAACCCTGTGATTCTTATGCAAAAACTCCTATAAAATTTAATGTGCATGAAACCCGGAAGGTGCTATACAAATTGCTCTATAAACCTGTAGAATGTATTTAAGAATGATGCAAGTTTTGCAAGCTTTTTGAGCCGTTCTGTACAATTGTAGTTAGTGGGATTCTAGTGGGATATCAATGGGTCTGGATTAGGTCTCCAGAAATTAGAGTGATGGACATTTTTCATTTGTTTAAGATAAATGGGTATTTTGATCCAGTTCTTGAATCTCATTTATCTGAGTTCCACAGGATTATTCTATAAGGGTATGTCTACACTACGAGAGTAGTTCGATTTTAGTTAAATCGAATATGTGCAATCGATATTAGAAAGTCGAACGTGTGTGTCTACACTAAGGACAGTAATTCGACTTTGTCAGTCCACAGTACCAGGGAAAGCGTCGACATTGGAAGCAGTGCACTGTGGGCAGCTATCCCACAGTTCCCGCAGTCCCCGCTGCCCATTGGAATTCTGGGTCGAGCCCCCAATGCCTTCTGGGTAAAAAAATGTGGCGAGGGTGCTTTTGGGTAACTGTCGTCATCCGTCAGTCACCACCGCCCTGCCTCCCTCCCTGAAAGCGCCGGCGGGAAATCAGTTCGCGCACTTTTTGATCAGTGACAGCGCGGACGCCACAGCACTGCGATCATGGATCCCGCTGCGACCATCGCTGCAGTTGTGGCCGTTCTCAACGCCTCGCACCTTATCATACACCTTACCCTGAGGCAGATGCAGAGTAATCAGGCGAGGAGGCTACGGCACCGCCGTGAGGGCCTGAAGTCGGAGAGTAGCACAGAGCTGTCAGAAACCACGAGCCCCAGCGCCCAGGACATCACGGTGGCAATGGGGCATGTGGATTTTGTTGAACGGCGATTCTGGGCCCGGGAAACAAGCACGGACTGGTGGGACCGCATAGTGCTTCAGGTCTGGGATGAATCCCAGTGGCTGCGAAACTTTCGCATGCGGAAGGGCACTTTCCTGGAACTTTGTGACTTGCTGTCCCCTGCCCTGAAGCGCAAGGACACCCGCATGCGAGCAGCCCTGACTGTCCAGAAGCGAGTGGCCATAGCCCTCTGGAAGCTTGCAACGCCAGACAGCTACCGGTCAGTCGCGAACCACTTTGGCGTGGGCAAATCTACCGTGGGGGTTGTTGTCATGCAAGTAGCCAAGGCAATCGTCAAGGTACTGCTGTCAAAGGTAGTGACCCTGGGAAACGCGCAGGCCATCATAGATGGCTTCGCTGCGATGGGATTCCCAAACTGCGGTGGGGCTATAGATGGGACTCACATCCCTATCCTGGGACCGGGCCACCAGGCCAGCCAGTACATCAATAGAAAGGGCTACTTTTCAATGGTGCTGCAAGCACTGGTGGACCATCGGGGACGGTTTACAAACATCTATGTCGGATGGCCGGGCAAGGTTCATGACGCTCGCGTGTTCAGGAACTCTGGTCTGTTTAGACGGCTGCAGGAAGGTATTTACTTCCCGGACCACAAGATAACTGTGGGGGATGTGGAGATGCCTACAGTGATCCTCGGGGACCCAGCCTACCCACTAATGCCCTGGCTCATGAAGCCCTATACTGGCGCCCTGGACACAGAAAAAGAACTGTTTAACTACCGGCTGAGCAAGTGCAGAATGGTGGTGGAGTGTGCTTTTGGCCGTCTCAAGGGGAGATGGAGAAGCTTACTCACTCGCTGTGATCTCAGCGAAACCAATATCCCCATCGTTATTGCAGCTTGCTGTGTGCTCCACAATCTCTGTGAGAGCAAGGGGGAGACCTTTATGGCGGGGTGGGAGGTTGAGGCAAATAGCCTGGCTGCTGATTACGCCCAGCCAGACAGCCGGGCGATTAGAAGAGCCCAGCGGGACGCGCTGTGCATCCGGGAGGCTTTGAAAGCCAGTTTCAAGGCTGAGCAGGGTACCCAGTGACTTTTAAGTTTGTGGACACAGAGGCAGAACTTGCCCCCCTTTCTTTACCCAGTTGCCGTCGACTATCCTCTCCACTTACATACCCCCTTCACCCCCTTCCCAAAAAATAAAGTCTGTTCTGTTTTGTTAATGGACACCGTTGTCTTTATTACTGTTTTCGCGGGAATGTTTTAAACCTGGGACACAGACTGTGGCGGGGGGCGGGTTTAGGGTTGTGATGCAAATGATGCCTCTAAACTCCAGGAATGACAGGCTCCGCGGTGGTGGACTGGTTGTTTCAACGGAGCCTGCCAGCCCTCCTGGCCGGGACTGCGTGTATGTGTCGGCTATGTGACTGTCTTGCAGGGGGAGGAGGGTTACAGATCCCCTGCTGCGCGGCTCTGTGATGCAGGGTAAGGACCGCTGCATAAGATCTGTAACTGCCCTCCCCCGCCACCAAGTCACAGAGCAACACCACCGCCCCCACCACACAAAACATGAAAACCACCTCCCAGACTGACCAGGATAACTAGTCACTGCACTGTATATGTGCCCTGCTGCTGCACCTGCCCCCTGCTAAAGGTGACTGTCCTGTCCAATGACCAAGCCCCTTCCCCCCCCCTTCAGACAGACTCCCCTCCAAAAGAAGAGGATGGAAACAGAAATGAACAGAAACGTATTCTTTATTAACAACCGCACATGGAACGGGGGGGTGAAACTTGGAAGGGGTCTTGTGTGAGGCGGGTAGGAAAGGACTTTTCAAATTTTGGGGAATGAGAGCCTTCTAGTGGTAGAGCAGTCCGCAGGGGTGGAGTGAAATTTTTCACGGCCCCTTCCACCCCTCCGTGTTTGGACTTTGGGTGAGGGGGGTATGGGACTTGGTGGCGGGGCAGGGCAGTTACAGAGAGACTGCAGCGGGGCTCTCTCCTCCTGCCTCCGGTCCTGCAGAACATCCACAAGGCGGCGGAGCGTGTCCGTTTGCTCCCTCATTAGTCCAAGCAGCGTTTGAGTAGCCTGCCTGTCCTCCTGTCGCCACCTCTCCTCCCGTTCCATGTTTGCCCGGTGCATTTGGGACAAGTTCTCCCTCCACTGTGTCTGCTGGGCTGCCTGTGCTCGGGAGCATTCCATTAGTTCAGCAAACATGTCTTCCCGTGTCCTCTTCTTCCTCCTCCTAATGTGCGCTAGCCTCTGGGCAGATGTGGCTGTGGGAATTGGAAAAAGGGAGTGAATTCCTGAGACAGAGCAATGTATCTGTGAACAGAGAACATAGTCTTTCTCTGTCAACAAGACCATGCAGAGCACCTATCACACGCGCACTGAGGACTAGGTCGAATTTTCGGCCCTCGCCTACAGTGCCTGCGGTCTTGCTGTGGCGAGCTGAGGAGCAGGGCTGGACACCGGACTTTGTCTAGCTGGCAAACATGGTAAGCCGTAGACTTGTGGCCGCTTAAAACTTTAAGAGTGGCACTGGCCTCCTTTCACATAGAAAGCAATGCGAGTCTCTGCTGGCAGCAATCCTGCAAGCATGAACTCTGGCCCTGTCCCACCCCCTCGCGGCTGTAAACCGCGTGGCTGTAAACCGGCGGTTGCAGTTCTATAAAGGGACGGGCAAGCAGTCCCAATACTAACTTTCCCCTACCTAATTCACAGCAGGGAGTCATGCCAGACATCACCCTCCTGAAGGTCTCCGAGAGCCAGAAGGAGAAGATGCTCCGGGACAGCCTGCAGAAACCGGGGCCATTTGCTGCACTGCTGTGCAAGGCCATGATCCCGGAGTACCTGCTGGCGTTGTGGCAGGGAAACGTGTCCTACCACGGGGGGCCTAATAAGCTCTCCCTGCCCAGGAACCTGCTGATGAGGCTGGAAAAACACCTGCAGGAGGTGTATGAGGAGTTCTCCCCGGAGGATCTCGCCTCTATCCCCGGTTACATTGACCAGTTCCTGGCTTAGGTGCCCTTGGAGGGACAAATGACTGCAGGGTTTTGGGCACTATAATCATGAAGCGGACATTGTGCAATTTTTTGAAAATGGTTCGGACTATATATTGAGGCGCCCAAAAAAAGACAAATCATGATACACTTTGCACTGATTCCCCTTTTGTTTGACTTTACTGTTTACATGTTTTGAAGCACTTTACCCACTGTTCATATTTTCAATCTTCCTGTTTTGTTGCAAATAAATGTTTACATGTTTTAAAGCACTTTAGCTAATGTTAATATTTTAAATACGCCAGTTATGTTGTAAATAAATGTTTAGATATTTAAAACACTTACTGCTTGATCCGTCCCCTGAATCTGTGTCTGGGGTAACGGCTGGGGAGGGTTGGTAGGGGATCTCTGTCAGGGTGATGAAGAGCTCCTGGCTGTCGGGCAAATCAGCGTTGTAAGCGCTGTCTACTGCCTCGTCCTCCTCATCTCCTTCCTCCTCTTCCCCGTCCGCTGAGGAACCGGCCGCGGACAATATCCCATCCTCAGAGTCCACGGTCAGGGGTGGGGTGGTGGTGGCGGCCGCACCTAGGATGGAATGCAGTGCCTCGTAGAAACAGGATGTGTGGGGCTGGGATCCAGAGCGTCCGTTTGCCTCTTTGGTCTTCTGGTAGCCTTGTCTCAGCTCCTTGATTTTCACGCGGCACTGCGTTGCATCCCGGCTGTAGCCTCTCTCTGCCATGGCTTTAGAGATCTTCTCATAGATCTTTGCATTCCGTCTTTTGGAGCGCAGCTCCGAAAGCACGGACTCATCGCCCCACACTGCGATGAGATCCAAGACTTCCCGATCCGTCCATGCTGGGGCCCTCTTTCTATTGGATTGCACGGCCATCTCTGCTGGAGAGCTCTGCATCGTTGCCACTGCTGCTGAGCTCACCACGGTGTCCAAACAGAAACTGCGCTTCAAACTGCCCAGACAGGAAAAGGAATTCAAATTTTCCCGGGGGAGTGGCTGGTCAGAGCATCCGAGCTCGGACTGCTGTCCAGAGCGTCAACAGAGTGGTGCACTGTGGGATAGCTCCCGGAGCTATTAGCGTCGATTTCCATCCACACCTAGCCTAATTCGACATGGCCATGTCGAATTTAGCGCTACTCCTCTCGTTGGGGAGGATTACAGAAATCGATTTAAAGAGAGCTCTATGTCGAACTAAATGGCTTCCTGGTGTGGACGGGTGCAGGGTTAATTCGATATAACGGCGCTAAATTCGACATAAAAGCCTAGTGTAGACCAGGCCTAAGAGTAGAGTTAGGGTACGTCTATACTTACCTCCGGGTCCGGCGGTAAGCAATCGATCTTCTGGGATCGATTATCGCGTCTTGTCTAGACGCGATAAATCGATCCCGGAAGTGCTCGCCGTCAACGCCGGTACTCCTGCTCCGCGAGAGGAGTACGTGGAGTCGACGGGGGAGCCTGCCTTAACGTAGCTGAAGTTGCATATCTTAGTTCGAAGTGGGGGGTTAGTGTGGACCAGGCCTTAGAAAGAATTTCATAGGGCCAGTTCTGATTCAGGTAAAACTGCTGTTGATTTCAGATCAAGTTTTGCTTGATTAACGGTCAAGCCCAAAGATAACAGAGGGAACAAGATAGATAGGGACACGAAAGGAAGACAGAGTGTAGTCCGGAGTATGATTATGTAACATATTGCAGGTGAAGGCTGATCCACATTTTTTGAAGGGGGAGAGGGTTGCAAAGTATTTTGAAAATATAAATCATGATGTTTCCAATTTGAGGTTTCGGGGGGGGGAAATTAAACTAAAAATGTTTTGGTTATTGAACTAAACTGGAAAAGGATGTACTTTGTCAGCCATCATGCCTGCACTCCTGGAGAGGGAATGGGGCTCCAGGGGAGGGTAATATGAAGGAGTAATATCTATGGGAGAAGAGGAAAGGGAATGGGGAAGCTTCCGTTAGTTACAGTAAGTGAGCACAGGATGGCAGATTCTGCTCCCTGGCAGAGAGGTGTCAGGGAAACCTTCACAGGCAACCTGCCTTCTCCACAAGAGATGCATATAGGGAGCTGGTGGCAGGCCAGTGCTCTCTAGAGCCACTTCTCACACAGATCTTTCAGGCCATAGTAGGACAATTACAGGCACTTCTCTCTTTTTGCAGGAATTCTCAGGCAGCAAGATTCAGGTAATGGGCAAGGCAAGGAATGTGAGAGAGTCCACCACCACCACCGCCTTCAAAACATTGACCCAATCATTTGTAACTTCAAAGCCAAGTGATAGGTCAGGGTCTTTAACCACACCACAGTGACAGCTTCAGTTTCTACAAGATGTGGTGCACTATATGCTGCTTCTCAGAGCTGCACACAGAGGGTGGCATGCGGTCAAATGAGGTTGGTACTGACAATGCTGCTGCCACACTTGTGAGCAGTGGTACTGCCATTGGTATCTGCAGTTCTGTGAACTCAGTGGGTGTGACTGCTCTGGAACTCAGCCACTAACAGTTCCAGCGTTCCTATTTGTGTAGTCATTCCTGATGTTCACAAGCATTTCTTGTGGCCTAAACTGACCTTGTGAGCCTACTCTTGATGCACTGCCCTTGTACAATCCAATTGGTCAGTTTAAAAAAAAAACCTCCAAAGCCAGGAGGATGGTTTTGTTGATTTACTGGGCCTGCCACCTGGGATCTAAATTGCTATTTTTCTGCTGAACGTGACATATTGCAGGAGCAATGCCCTCCTACGAATGCACACAAAGCCTCTTTGCACTGCTAGTGGCCGCAGTCACATTTCATCCCAACTGAGAGCTAAGAAAAATGTCCATACCAGGACTGAAAAAGGCCTTCAGCATTTATTAGAGAGGGATAGTTCCCTGGCCACTAGCATACCCTGGAGTAATCTCCAGCACAGCTTCACCCTCATGCTGGTCTGAGTATACAAAGGATGGACTAATTGGCGCTGCACTCTGAAGGAAAGCCGCCTCAGCATCATTGATGCCATTACAAGTTATCACAACCTTCAACATCAATGTTTGTCAGGGGAATATTCCTCTCCTGAAGCTTCCAGGTCACAAGTGAGTCCTCTTCCCTTCCCAGGACTGTTTAAGGAATTTGGCAATGCCCTTCCCAGTGAGCAATCCCAAGCTGGGGGTGAAAGATGTCCCTTTAATTGTATCCGAAAGGACTGCTGTTTCTTTGCAGCCTCTGTTTGTGGTCTGCTATGCTCAGAGGAATTCATAGGATGTGACACTGGTCTATCCCAAAGGCTCTCACCAGTCTTCTCCTTTCAAAAACTAAGAACTAGCCATAGGCCTTTTTGAGAGGTCTTTCCCACACTGCCAATACCTTTTGAACCTCTCAGAAATAGGGAAATATTTCCCCGCCACCCAACAGGTGAACAAGCAGTGCTGAGAGGCAAACACTAATGAAAACCTCACACCAAGAGGGTGACAGTAGTACTGCTTATGAAATCAAAGTAGCCGGCCTGCTTCAGTGACCCCAGTGTGCCCACACACTATCAGCCTGCTTCCACAAGCACAAAGGGATGCCAGAGTGAGACGCTGCTAGAGTCAGCGTATCACACACATTCTCCAAGAATTTAGCTGCACACTCAGCCAACCAAGTCAGAAAGATACCACATAACATGAGAGCCTGTACTCAACCTAAGGTTTCCCAATGAGACACCAAAAATTAAAATTACTTCGGAACAGAAACAATTCATTAAAACAAAAACAAAAACCCCACAAACACCATTTCAGCAGAACTAAAAGTTTGTGAATTTTTTCCATTTTGAAAATTTGCCCATTTTCACTGGAAAAAAAGGGTTTGAAAGATTTTGACGAGTTCTAATGAAGAGCTTGAATATGATGCAGCAAAAGACAGGATGGCTGTTAGGAGGATGGGGAGGAGAAGAACATGGCCAGAACAGTGAGAGAGGTGACACTAATAAATGAGGGTGGAATTGCCAATGAATAAAGTTCTTTTAAACATCACTGCAGACCTGTTGGCACTTGCCAAGTGCAAGGCTCAAAGCAGTGAGCATGGAACATTTCTGCAGCCTTAAAACTGGCAAGCATGTTAATTCACTAAGTTGTCTGGGAAGAAACATTGATAGCTCTTGCAACACTGAAGGAAAGTCCAGTCACAATATGTAAAGAAATTAAAATGTGTAAAGGTAAATATTTAAGTGGGAATCGAGTTCAAAAAAGTTTTAAAACATAAGGAGGGTTGTAGACTATATTAAAGCTATTAATGATTAAAGCAAAATGGAAGGAACAAAAAGTAACTGGCACATATATGTGCCGATTACACAATAGGTACAGATCTCCGTTTATTATTGCATTCACCAGCTAGCTAATGTTTGCTCATCAGCTTGGTGTGTGGTGAACAGCTGGTGTGTGGTGAACAGCTGTATAGAGCATATTAAGATTCACCAACCAACTCTACTCCCACTACACAGGATATAAACAGAAACAATATGTGATAACCCAAATGAGCCCGTTAACATGATTCAGCAAAGACCCACTTAGGAAAAGTGTTTTAATTAAATGCCCCTTAATAATAATTAGATATTAAACTTCATTGGAAGGAAATTAGTGAATTGTCTTATTTTTGATCCATGTCTGAAACAGTGTTAAGGTTACAGGAGAAAAGAGATCAAGCTAGCCATGCAATGCTAATATTATTGTTCTGTGATCACCACTAGCCTTCAGAATTCTGAGGTTGCTCTGCACAGCTTTGCTTAGCATAGTTTTTTGTTAAATTTATAGTAGCACTTCACAACAAATAATCACAAGGGCTCTCACTGACTTATGGCAGATGTGGACGTGGAATATCAAAATGCATATTTTACAAGAATTTTAAAAAATAAAGTCAAGCCAACTGACTCCATTGACTTAAGCTGAAAGTGTTTCATCAGACAAGGTTGCTCAGAAAATGGTCTGCACGCAGACCCACTTGGAAACAACATGCCGTGAAAATGAAAGTGCTATACAAAATCCAAGCATCTAAATATTAAAGACCTGAACTGTCTTCCATTGCAGAAAGTCTGCTTTTCTATAATGTATATAAAATAACCCTGCTGGAACATGATTCTGCCATCTAACTTACATGAATCTGATATTCATGAGCCAGGATTATTTGTTGCCCCAAGAAACTATCTCTAGGTATATATGGAACAGGGGGTTGAGACAGGAGAGATAAAGGTGAGGAATGGAAGGCACATTTCTACAAAATGGGTGAGGAAAAATAATCAGAGCAATCTATATGAACTGAATGTTACACAGATTCAGGAGAGCAAAGCAGGATTGTTATTTTTATTAAAGCAGAGCCTGCACAAAGCATGTAGAGGAAAGACCGACATCTTCCTAAGTACATTATTTCTGCCTTCTAAGACCTAGAAGATCATTAATGTCTTCCACAGTTTCTAGAGTCTCTCCTGGGATTCGGATAGTGATGATCGCTGGAAGGAATGGGGATTTGTGTTTAGTAGATATGCTTTTTTCTGTATTCTTTGAGAGTTGCAGGCACTGCTCCTCAGTTGCAGCTGAGAAACACTCAGCGCAAGTGAGATGGGGGTAGCTTGAAGTCACTTTTACTATCCTCCAATTGTGGAGTCTTTCAGGCCCAGGTCTGAAGGCTGTTCTCATCTGCTCTGGTTACTAGTGACCCCCGAGGCTATGCTGCAGCCAGGGATTACCAGAGCATAGCACACTCCAGTTATGCCCTGTATGCCAGCAGCCTGGAGAGGGGTTGACATAGGAGCCATTATGGCTGCCAATGTAGGATTTTACTAGGTCGAGGAAACATTGCTGTAGCCAGCTATGCAAACTTTAGGGCTACTTTAAACTACCAGAGCAGTGCAAAATAGCCACAACATAATGAAAGATTGAGGCCTCATTGTTTTAGGGGCCACATTTTTGGGGGCAGCGAGGGAAGCAGTGTACAATGGAAGTCTTCCACAGATGGATTTAATGCTCTTACTGTACAGAACAAGTAACCACAGGCAGTCATACTGTATCCCTATGTCAGAGTTAGTTTCACTTACTGGAGGTAAGAATGAAATTTTGGTAAGTGGTCTAGGTATGGGAATTGTGTCTGCTGTTCAACTGTTCCCTTTGGGCTGCAAGACCTCAGAGGGGAAACATGACTGTGCTCTGATGGCAGGTTTATATTATTTTAACTGGTCAGAATATTCGTTAAACCGGATCCTGATTGATCATGTGGAATGCATTGACTGCACTGGCTTTGCATACCTGGATTCCAGGATGTGATTTTGTGAACAAAGTCATCTGAGAGTGGCTTGCCCAGATGAACCTCTATGTCCCAGAAGGATTATGGAATCAACAAGATAGAAGACTGGGGGCTCGGACTCCTCAAAAGCAGCACGGGACAAAGTTGGTGCCTTTTCCACCAAGAAATGCATTATCGCTTTGTCATCTACGCCATTTAAGGCTATTGACAGTGTCTGAAGCTATGGATGAGGCTGAGTTACAGGCTGGTCTCATGACACATCAGAGTCAGGGCCTGAGAGCTCATAGAATCATAGAATATCAGGGTTGGAAGGGACCTCAGGAGGTCATCTAGTCCAACCCCCTGCTCAAAGCAGGACCAATCCCCAACTAAATCATCTCAGCCAGGGCTTTGTCAAGCCGGGCCTTAAAAACCTCCACCTCCCTAGGTAACCCATTCCAGTGCTTCACCACCTTCCTAGTGAAATAGTGTTTCCTAATATCCAACCTAGACCTCCCCCACTGCAACTTGAGACCATTGCTCCTTGTTCTGTCATCTGCCACAACTGAGAACAGCCGAGTTCCATCCTCTTTGGAACCCCCCTTCAGGTAGTTGAAAGCAGCTATCAAATCCCCCCTCATTCTTCTCTTCTGGAGACTAAACAATCCCAGTTCCCTCAGCCTATCCTCAGAAGTCATGTGCTTCAGACCCCTAATCATTTTTGTTGCCCTCCGCTGGACTCTTTCCAATTTTTCCACATCCTTCTTGTAGTGTGGGGCCCAAAACTGGACACAGTACTCCAGATGAGGCCTCACCAATGTTGAATAAAGGGGAACGATCACATTCCTCGATCTGCTGGCAATGCCCCTACTTATACAGCCCAAAATGCCGTTAGCCTTCTTGGCAACAAGAGCACACTGTTGACTCATATCCAGCTTCTCATGCACTGTGACCCCTAGGTCCTTTTCTGCAGAACTGCTACCCAGCCATTCGGTCCCTAGTCTGTAGCAGTGCATGGGATTCTTCCGTCCTAAGTGCAGGACTCTGCACTTGTCCTTGTTGAACCTCATCAGGTTTTTCTTGGCCCAATCCTCTAATTTGTCTAGGTCCCTCTGTATCCGATCCCTACCCTCCAGTGTATCTACCATGCCGCCCAGATGTTGTCTTGCCTCCTGAAAATACTCCTTTGAATTCTGAGTCTTAGAGCTGCCATGACTCAATACTCTAAGACCAAGGATACCACTGGCACTATGGAAGTTCCTTTGACACCTGTCTCTCCAGGAAGGTATGATCATGTTGCAGAAGAATTCTGGTATCAGTTTGAGCCTTTGGATTTTGAAGGTGACAGAGGATGAAGGCAGCTACTCTGACTTGCTTCTGAGTCCTCAACTGGATGCTGCAAAAGGAGGGGTCAAAGTACTGTAGAAATTAGCAACTGTTTGTTGAATAACACTAAAGTGATGCAGGGGGTTGAGCCTTATTTCCCAGATTTACAGCGTTTTAAAAATTCTACTGTTTTCATTTTGAGATGGAGGCTCATTTGACAGTTTTGATCCCAGAAAGCATTTTCTTTTCAAGAAGCTGGTTTGCAAGATTGAACAATGTTAAAAACACATAGGCACTTTAGAGGCTCGCCTCCCTTTGAGCTCTCTTGCTTTCCCTCATCCCTTCATTTGATGTTTCTAACTCTTACCTTCCCCTGGTCTCTCTTCATGTTGGCTACTTAATCAATGGGTGCAGAGATGGGCATAAAAAGGGCACAGCAATATGAATTTTAGAAACAAAAGTGGGCTGGTAATGCTTTCCTGCAAGAAGTGCAGATTCTGAAATCTATGTAATTGGTTAAGCAGCAGCAATTTTGTTCAATAGATTCAACGTAGGAGTGGCTTTTCTATTCTCCCTTTCGCTAAAGAGACAACTCTTTTTCCTTACAGAAGATCGTTCAAGAGCTGGTATTGTGTGTGGAAGAACACATTAGTAATGTTAACTATTTTCAGTGATAAACGCTCTTACTCTTGATCAAGCTTTAACTTAGCTATGACTTTGAGAGTACGATTATCCTAAGAGGAAACTAAAATTTCACAACTGATCATGTTTTAGATAGAAACCATGAAAAACGACATCTATAGCCTGCCAGAAGATTGCTTGTCATTCTACAGACTTTACATGTGTTTGGAACTGGACCACACTATTATATCACTCTCTCATAATTAGGCTTGGCAGAATTAGATTTTTTTATATAATTTCAATAGATATCAATATTTAAGCATTTTTTTCATTTTTATCAATTTAAATTTTCACCGTTGTGAGAAATTAGGGGGCTCAGACAGTAATTATCGAATGCCAGCAGACATTGAAATTCAAAGACAAAGCTTTATAACCTTTAAAACACAAACTATCAACATCACATGTGAAAATATGGAAAGTAAATATCCTTAAATCAAACCCACTAAGTACTCAAGCAACATTTCTCTTACTTCGCTTATCTGTATATTTTGATCATTACTCAATGGAAGTATTTTTTTTTATTTGCCTGTGTGGTACAGTGACATCAACATTTACTGACATTTACCAATAAAAATTTAATCCTTCCAAGTCTACTCAAAGATGGTCTCAATGAGATTTTCTTGTTAAGAGATTCACCAGGGATTCTCCCCTCTTCTTGTACATTACATTCTTAAAGAATTGGACCATTTCTGCATCTCTTGAGAAATCTTGGCTTGCCTGCTTGTGCCTAACACTTACTCCTTGTAGAGTGTTTGTACGGTGCCTAAGCTACCACAGTACTATTATTACTACCACTAATAACAGCAGCCCTTTCAGTTATCAGCATATGATGTTGTCATGGTTTTATTTCAACAGTCTCTTGGCTTATTGCAATAATTATAAAGGGGCCTCTTTTGCCTAGATAAACTTGGCTTTTTAGGTGATTCTTGGCAGGATAATGACCCTCTACCTCTCCCCCCTTGCAATTGAACAGGGGTGCAATTAGAATTTAGCTGCTGCAGTGGTTCTTTGGGTGTGATCGTTCCATGATAACATGCTGAGAAGAGACAGTTGATTTTAAGAAAATGAATTTACAGTGAAGATCTTTGTCTCTTTTACAGCCTGGAATAAGGTTAAGGGTTGCATTTTCAAAAGAACTCGGCTTTGACCTATTCTGCTCCCATTAAAGTCAATGGTAAAATTCCCACTGAGTGTGATGGGAACAGTTAGGCCAGAACTTTAGAATGCTTTTAGAAAATCCCACTCTGTTTCCTGCACTTCCTTCTTGAGTTGCCTCTCCTTTGCCACTCCCACACCATCATCTCTATCTCAGCCTCTTGCATCACCGCTGCTTGTGCCAGTCAAGTCTACCTCTGCTACCCCTCCCACCAGACATAGCAGCAGACCTATATCTCTCACCACCTCCTCTGCTCAGGCCCAAGTCATCCTTGGCTCGTCTGCCTGCTTCACCTGCTATTCTCCAAACTCTTCCCTTCAGTTCCCTGCTTTGCCTTCTCTCCTCTTGCCTAACATGCATGTTCTTATGCTGCTGTCATACTAAACAATAGTGGCAGCACTCCACCCACTCTTCATTCTCTCCTCCTTCTGCTAGCTAATTTTATGTTATGTTGATTTCTGTTGGCAGAAAAAGCTGGCTGCCACATGCAAATACATGGGGCATATAAAGATGCAGCCAGCCTTTCCCCATGGAATAAAACTGATGAAGTTAATTGGTTCTGCAGAAAACACGAAAATCATTGATACTGGGAGTAAGTGGTAAAACCTACTTAAGCAACGTACTGGGTCGCACAAGCACTATAAAATAGAGTGACGGCAAACAGAAGTACATGCTGGAAAATATAAGGCCTTCCAGTTAAACATCATCATAAGTTCTCTGAACAAACTACATCATTACAAGTTGTGGTTCGGTAATGCCTCTTACTATACATACACTCTGTTAAATGCAGCAAAATACAGGAAAAACAGTACACTTTCATGCTTTGTACTCTGGATGGGGGAAGCTGCTCTAGACATAAGGGCAGCACGAAAACACAGTACAGAATTGCAAGTGGGAAAAGGTGGTGAAGGGCACGTTAAGACAGGAGTTGGTAGAGCATACGGTATGGGGGAGGGGTGGGGCGCAGCAGAGACAAGTACTGAGTTGTAGGGTGAGCAATGCTGTATGGAACCTTGAAAGCGAGGATGAGGAGTCTGATCTATTTTATCAGCTGCACACTAGATACAGTGTTGTGACAGCCTTACTGGATTTACTGCTCTCTTCTCCTACTGCAAGAAACAGGCTTCTCTCCATAGCTGAGCAGATTAGTGATAGAGGCTTTGACCCAATCAAACCATGAACACAGAATGGATTGAGTCTGGATCCTGGTTTAATTGTCTGCAATAGTTTCAACACTTTCTCTACCACAGCCAGAATGAAAGAAAAAAAATAAATACAGCATATTTTCCCTTTTATCTGAGAACCCGAAACCAGTTTGTATACATTTAAGTAAGCCTCATAATATCTCTATGAGGAAAACATGTTTTCCAACTGCATAACTTCAGAGAAAGAAGTTAAGTGATTTGTCAAGGTCAAACAGCATGTCAGTTGCATAGAACCTAGGAATTCTGAATCCCAATCCCCTATTCTAACTACTAGAATACACATTTTAAGAAGTGAGGTGAGGGGGGAGTAAAACAAGAAACAGGCTGGGATTTTCAAAGAAGCCTAAGGGAGGAGGGTGCCCAATAGATTTGGGTGTCTAGTTCTCTTACATCCTTTTCAAAAATGTCACCAATATTTTTCATACTCCATTTTCAGAGACTGGATATATTTCAGTATAAAATAAATTTCAAAAGAAAAACCACTTCCTTTCTTATATTTCCTGGTTAGCAAGTTTAACTTGTATTTTCAAGTTGCATAAGGCATATTGAACAGATGCATTACAGCAAACCAGAACCCCAGAAGTTTGCGTTATAAACACCTTCAATGAAATCTTAGCACCATTCTAGAATTTCAAGTCAGAGAAAACACTTTAAAAAAGCATGCAATTGCCACATCTCTCTTTAAGAAACACTGATCCACAGCAAAGGGTAAGATGGCTAAGTTGTTTTCCCAAATGCACTTATTTTATCTCTAACAATATAAATGTAAAACTTTTAATTGGTTCACTGTATGCATTTTAGCATGCTCTGAAGTGCTAACTAATGTTTGTAATACTTAAGGATCTTTTCCTTCTAAAATTGATCTTATCTGCCCACTTCCAGAAACAGATCTGAAGGAGAAACACACAAATGTTGTACAACATGTAAAGAGGGAATGCCAATTACCACTTAAGGAACCAAACAAAAATACTCCAAAAGAACTAGGGAACTAGATCAAACTTGTGGTGGCATTGTAGTGTAAGAATTTGAGTCTTCTGACTTTTACACATTTTTACGTGATGGGGGAAATGCGGTTAAATGACCACAACAGATGAGGCAGTCTGCATAGTAAATTGATAATTATTTTTGGAAGCATTTTAATGGTCTGTTCCATTCCTCCTTTTAATGAGCCACACAAAATATTTTGATCTAAACAATGTAATGAATCGAAGGGGCCAAATTCAGCTCCAGGGACATGCACCTGCATACTCCATGACAGAATTTGGCACAAAGAATCCAGATTGAGGTCCCTGTTTGGATCTCTTGCTTCTGTGAATAAATCATTGCAACAGGCATGACAGACTCCATCTGGAATGCTGTGTGGTGTAGTGGCTCTGTATTGTCCTCCTGAAGGACACCTTTGCTTTCGAGAGGACACAATTTAAGGCATCAAATATGATACGAGGTCTGAAGGATCCAGTTTTAATATTATGGTGATGAGTACAGTTCAAATGCCTAGACATATTATATTAGACTAGACAACAAAGGATAAGGGAGTTAGATATATTCTGACAAGAAAGTAGAAGACTTGACTGAGAATGTAAAAGTGGTAGGGAAGGATGGTGCTAGGCCCATGAGCTACTTGAATTCAATATACTGTTGCTCTGCGTTCTGACACCAGTGTCCCCATTTTGACCTTCTGCATGGCTAGTCTGCTGAATAGTAACTGAAGTATGGGGCCTTGCAATGGAGAAGAAATCAGTGATTTAGACTCAGGGTATATTCTACAAAACAACTTGCTTTATTTACATATATGCAGCAGTCCTGGAACAGAGGCACTCAAACAGCATACAGGCAATCCCCTCTTCCACAAATCCCAGTCCATATACCAATACCTGTCTCCTAGGAAGCAATGTTGTTACAAGAATTGATTTTATTTGAGCAGAGAGATTAAGACAGAGAGCAAACTCTTTTACTGCTCATCATGACTTCTGCCAAAGGCCTTTGGTTTACCAAACTATCAACCATACAAGTATTTATTCCAAGACAAAACCTTGCTCACACAATTAAAAAAAAAAGGAAAAGAAAAAAAAGAACCTAGAAGACTACATGAAACAATGCTGCTTGGTGACATTTGGCATAGCAATACTAAGGAAAGGGTTGCAAGAACAGGGGTGCTAGGGGATTAGATTTTAAGAAATCTAGTGAGCATGATGCAGTTGGAGGAAGTATAAACTCCATGGGCAAGATGCACTCCCTGCATTGTACACTGGCAGAAACTGTCCCCTGGAAGATTGCGGGCCCCTTACATCAGCCTCAAGCAGAACAATGCAAGTTGCCTGCAACCCCACTCCATAATTGTGTTAAGAGTCATTTGGCACAGTCCCCAAAGTAGGTTGGGCTGTCCAAGAGAGGGAAGTAGATTCAACACATCTCCCTGTCAGCTTCCACCAGTGGAACTTATATGGAAGCCTGAACAAATTGTAAAGCTGCCTCTCCTCCGACTGCACTTTGGGGGAAAAGCAGCTGTAGCACCACCATCTCCCTTCCCCAAGATTAACTTCTGATCAGGGCCAGTGCTACCATTAAGGCAAACTAGGCGGTTGCCTAGGGCGCCAAGATTTGGGGGCACCAAAAAGTGGTGCCCCAATTTTTTTTTTTTTACAGCATTCCTGGGTTGGGCTGCTAGCAGCGTGCTGACACGTGCGGCTCAGACTCCCTCTCCCAGCGCAGCAGCCGCTCCACGTCTCCCGCCTCCCAGGCTTGCAGCACCAATCAGCTTTTTGGTGCCGCAAGCCTGGGAGGGGAGGGGAATTAGATCGGGGGCAGCATGCTCGGGGAGGAGGCGGAGCAGAGGTGAGCTGGGGTGGGGAGCTGCCGCACGGCTCCCCGGGCCGGGGGG
>NW_020664562.1:34233074-34238907 GCF_002925995.2 Terrapene triunguis | reverse complement strand
CTCCCCACCCCAGCTCACCTCTGCTACGCCCCCTCCCCGAGCACGTCATCGCTGCTCCACTTGTCCCGCCTCCCAGGCTTGCAGCGCCAATCAGCTGTTCGGCGCCGCACGCCTGGGAGGGGAGGAGAATTAGATCGGGGCGGCGTGCTCGGGGAGAAGGCGGAGCAGAGCTGAGCTGGGGTGGGGAGCTGCCGCACAGCTCCCAGGGGGGAGCTACTGCGGGGGGGCACCTCAGGGCGAAGGGGGGGTGCAGGGAGCTGCCGCAGGGCTGGGGGGTGCAAGGTGGAAGTTTCGCCTAGGGCACGAAACTTCCTTGCACTGGCCCTGCTTCTGATGTAGCTATCCCCACAAGTTCTAGGGGATGAAAACACATTCACTGATAAGGGGTGAATCTAGCTGCACTGATATAAAAGGAGCCTGGAATATTTTCAGTGACATCTTAATTAAGGTGCAATAAATAATTCCTCCAATACATAAAAATACAAGAAAGAAGCAGACATTGTGGCTTTGTGACGTACTGCTCAAATATCTGATGGTAAAAGAGGAGCCTGTACTACAAAGAGGGGTAGGGAAGAGCGGGGCAGGAAGAGATAATCAGACAAGTCAGAGACAGAAAAGGTAAGAACAACAAATAAAATATTGAAAGAGTTAAGCAGATCAATAGGAGCTTTGAGGAATATGAAGTATGTTTGGTTTTGTCAGGAGAAAAAACTCAAGATGAAGTAGGTGCCTCAGTAAGTGCCGGGGGGGGGGGAGGGGAGGGGTTGGAAGTGACAAGATCTTTGCAAGCTAGCTGCAGTGACTAATGTCATTGGATTGGGGCTCCCCAGTTCTCATGGTCAGTCCCAGCCCTGATGCAAAGTGCAGGATGGCCATGGTGGAGGGGAGCTGTGACACCCCACTCCATCCCCGACTAGCCTGTTAGGTCATGAAGAGGTGTTAGACGTACAGGCCTGCATTCAGCACATGAGCTCTACCAGGGAGTTCCCCCCACCCCTAAGGAAATTCTCTGCTACATAGTTGTAGCCAGGTTCTGTCCCCTTTGCACCTTGAGTGCCACAAAGAGGCCAGATCATATGAGAAAATGCAGCACTATGACTTCCATGAATTCAGCATCTTTCTGCCCACAGAATGCCTCCAAGCAGATCACAATTATACTCATTATTTGAAATGACTCCATTAAAACACTAATGATTTTCCTCTGGGGATTGATCACAAATAGTGTAGTGAGTTCATTTGCTGGTTTTTGAAATTCTACCTGTGGTCTCAATGATCTCAGCATGGTTTCTGTTCCTTGCTTGGATGCGTGCAATGAAATCTGCAGGAGGAGGGGTCTGGGATGGGTGACATAGGTCTTCTGGGACCCCTTTGGAGAAGCACATCCTGAACCAGAGTGTGTAGTCAGGTTTTTGGGGTTGAATCCCTGTAGAGGGTTTCAGGGTGCCTTCCTGAATTGAAAAAAAGCAGGTGAAGCTTAGCCTAGTAAGGCTTTGTTTGTGGGAAGGAGGAAGTCTAACACAGGGAGCTGGGGACATAAAAGCTGATCTCT
Source organism: Terrapene triunguis (assembly GCF_002925995.2). Classification (NCBI taxonomy): domain Eukaryota; kingdom Metazoa; phylum Chordata; order Testudines; family Emydidae; genus Terrapene; species Terrapene triunguis. The sequence goes on along the minus strand of NW_020664562.1, from coordinate 34,237,358 downwards.
GAATACTGTTGGGTGTTTCTACATAGTTTATTTTGAGTTTAAGGATTTATGCTGTATGAAGGAAATGTGAACAGATTGATATCTTATGTATTTTATACAGACCCACCCCCCCACACGCAAAAATAAACCTGAAATCCCAGAGAGGAGTTGTAATAGGATGGCAGACTCTACGACCCTTTATAGGGCTGCAGGACTTTTCTCAAGGCCCTCTTCTCTCAAGTGCTTGAGCCCCACATAAAGATAATGCAATGGCATGTATTAAACTTGAACCTGAATGTTAAAAACTTCCAAGGAACTGCACATGGCAGTCAGAGAATCCTGTCATGGTTACAGGGCTAGCTGCACCAATGGCCCCTTCCTGGTCTCTGAGCTCATCCCCTCAGGTGTCATGCCTTCACCTGTCTCGGGGTGGAATTTCACAATTCTCCTACTCGTAGACTGGGACCTGGGCTACAATACCCTGTGTATCAACTATTCTTATTTGGAAGGTCTGGCTGAGTCAACACCTGCCACTCTTTCATTCAGGACCAATAGCCATGGGTCTATGTTGATCAGACAGCGTTCTAAAAGAAAAAGTATTGCTTATTTTAACAGTTTATTTTTCTGGCATTGATCCTTAACTCAAGTGTTTGCTGAGAAATGGGCCATCTTGAGCCATTCTTTTCTTTCCTACTTGTTTTTCCAGACAGTGCCCTGTTGAGCTACACCATTATATTCATATAGTAAACATCCTAATAATTAGTTCAACATACAGAGGTCATAAATCACAGGGCAGCTCCAAATCCATCGTAATTATTTGATGAATAAATGTCAAATAGCAACTATATAAAAAAATCAAAAGCTTCTTTTGGACAAATTGTAAAAAAAAAAGAAAAGTTAAAATTTGTTGAATAAATTATCTACCATGAATGTTTTTATTCATCTTTAATAAGAAAGCCAATTTGGACCTTCTGGATAAGTAGGATAAGAGAATTCCTTATTGCCAAGAGTAATTTTTCTTTCTTTCTCTAAAGAGAAAAGAAATTAAACCTCTGATGAGTTGGCCTTAAGCAAGAAGTTTTTCCACAGGTCTTGGAGACTACTCTAGATTTTATAATTCATTCACTGAACATCCTACACAGCCCCATCAGAAAAAAAACCAGAAGATTTCAGTGCAATGGCTGCATTCCTGTAAGTATTAAAAGTGATTAGCTGTATTCATGAATCTATAATTGCACCTGCATACAAAGAAGAAATCTATAGAAATATGAAGTGTTTTCAAAAACATGAATATGCATGTGGTGTGGGATGCCAAAAATATCATAATGAAAATTTGAAATTCTTCAGGACCTCATTTTGCTATATTTTCCAGATGTCAGAACTGAGCCAGCTATATAAAGCATAGTCACCATATTGTAAATGTTTAATATGCAATTAGGCTTGAGCAGGATTTTATCTAGCATCTTTGTTTTAGGATGGTCCCTGCCTGGAGTGCCCTCCTGCAGCAGACCACAGCTCAATATGCATACCTGCCTCAGTTTCCCTTTAGGAGTCCCCAGTAATGCTAGGCATGCTCTCCTGACAATAGTACCCTCCTTGGTCCAAAATATAAGTCCTCAAAGCCATATACACCTCTACCCCAATATAACTCTGTCCTCGGGAGCCAAAAAATCTTACCGTGTTATAGGTAAAACCGTCTTATATCGAACTTGCTTTGATCTGCCGGAGTGCGCAGCCCCGCCCCCCTGGAGCGCTGCTTTACCGCGTTATATCCGAATCAGTGTTATATCGGGTCGTGTTATATCGGGGTAGATGTGTAGTTCATTTCTCATCCCAGTGCAAAGAGTCATCATCCAACACCCCATCCCACAATGCCCCACATAATCACACACCAGTGCCTTTGACCAGGCCCAGATTCTCTGTCAGTCCTTCCCCTGTTCTTGTATCAGCACAGCACCCCATCCCCAACCTACCAGGGGAAGAACCCTCACTCCCTCTGGCCATCATAATTCTTAGAGTCAGAAGATTAGGAGGTCATCTAGTCCAACCCCCTGCTGAAAGCAGGACCAACCCCAACTAAATCATCCCAGCCAGGGCTTTGTCTCTGCCGTTCCTCCTACTTTCAGCTCTCTTCATCCCTGGCTTTTTGGCTTAGGGATGCCAGCTAGTGAACCCTGCTGACTGATCCCCTGACTTCAGTTTTCTCCCAGATCCCAAATATACAGTCTCTGGTAGATTTCACCTGCCCCCGACTTCCACTCAGGCAGTTCTGATTTACCAGGCCTCTCCAAGTCACTGGGTCTCTCCCTGTCTCAATCTCCACGGTCCTTTAGAGCACCTAGGTGTTGTCCTGCCCTCTTTATTGGCCAAATGGAAGCACCAGACCCTACTTCATTCACGGGGGCTAGCCCACTTGTAACCTATGAAAAATCTCACTGTGAAAGAAGTTATTTCTCTTATTACTGAGCTGTATCCAATTTCCAGAGAGAATCCCAGAGTCAAAATGTATTCTAAAGAGAACTAAAACATCAGCTCAGGAGTGAAAAATCGAGGCTTAAGCAGTTCACATCAGGGTGCAGGCTCTCATCCACAATGGAAACACAACGACTCACCTTTGCTCTATTGGATATAACCAGCACCCAAAGTCAGCAGCGTTCTTTATTTCCTTCCAACATGGAGACTCCCACATATCCATTTTCTTTCTTCTAACTCCTCAGAGGTCTTTGAGGAAGTACTGCTGGCATATCATAGCTGCTGTATATGCTAATAATTACTGATCTGTCCCTAGAGAGGTTCTTCTGCAGCTGTGCGTAATTACCAGCTAATGATCTGAACAAGCCTTTTCCCAATAACGTCATACTGCTGTGTGCCTCTTCTCCAAACCATAGTGGCCATGGCATTTCCAGAATTTCTGGCATGAAGTCTCTCACTTTCCCAACCTTTCTGGTCAAAACTCATCAGTAGCAGCCATAAATGCAGTTAAGGCTTAATCCAAGTGTGGAAGCCTGACATTAATTTCTTCTCAAATCCCTTGAGTAGTGCTTGCTTCTCTTCTTCATAGAGAACCTGAGTGCTTCAATTCTTGGAGGAGTCATATGGAGAAGTCAATTATTTGAGAAGGTTGGATTGCGTTCTGTATCTTCTGAAGGCAGAACAGTTCATTCCGATTTAAAAGCAAAGAGTGTTCCCAAATTGTTGGCTCCAGAAACAAAATGAGTGCCTGGTAGAGGAAGATCTTTGAAACTTGTGTTCTGATCTAGCAGAAATCCCTACTTTGTTGATCATCAAGGCACTCTTATCTAAAATGTACACATTAAATAACTATATTCATTAGCTTGGATCAGTATGGGGTCTGCCAGCAAAGTATTTTGTTTGACTAGAATTTGCTTGATTCTATGTAACGTAGACAAAAGTTAAACAAAACAGCAATATATGCCACAAAGAATTACTATTTGATCTGCCAGAATATCTCAGCCCCTCGGGATTTGCTTTGCGTCAGCTCTCACTTCCTATTTGACTCGGAAGTGAGCCTGATGCTTGTTTCATTAGTGAAATGACAAACCACAGAGTGATTCTCCTTGAGAGGCACATACCCAATGATGGACAAGAGATTGGATCAGATGACTGGCAATGGAATCACCAGAGCCTTTCATTGCTTGGTCACTGGCTCCAGTCTGACCCAGAGCAACATGGGGATGCAACAGAAAACCATTACCATCCAGTGGTTCTTTAGTAATTTATTATATGAAATAAGTCAGCAGTAACATTCTAATCCATAAGTAGGAAGGTGTCCACCACCATCATAGAACTACAATACTAATTTTAAGAACCCACAGAGCCTCAGTGAATATACTAGTGATTGTTAAATTACTCTCTCATCTATTGGGTTGATTGCTATAAATCAAGGTTCAGCAAAGTTCATCCTAGTTCTCCCGTAAGATACAAAAATACTCAGGACTCCCACTTTTAATAGAGAAGGAAATCTCTTTCCAAGGGAAAATAGCACATTTTAGTAGGATATTTTGAAAATATAGATGTACAGTCAATTTCTTTGTTCTCAGGTCATTCCCAATCACACACCAAAAAAAAAAAAGACAATAAATGGTTCTTTTAACTCTTAAGAACTTAGTAAAGAGTTTCCATTTATCATTTTCCTCATCTTGCCTGAGCTTTTGCTTAGAGAGCTTGGCACCTAGCCAAAGAGGCCAGCCTCGTAGTTTGAGAAATACTGCTTTAGACCACAGTTCAGTCACAATGGCAAGACAGCTTCAAGCAGCTTGCAACCAGGGCCGGCTCCAGCATTTC
>NW_020664562.1:34172969-34232974 GCF_002925995.2 Terrapene triunguis | reverse complement strand
GGCGGCAGTTCGGCGGCAGGTCCTTCGCTCCTAAAGGGAGTGAGGGACCTGCCGCCCCCGAATTGCCACACGTGCCGCCCCTCTCCCTTGGCCGCCCCAAGCACCTGCTTGTTAAGCTGGTGCCTGGAGCCGGCCCTGCTTGCAACTCCTGTGGCCCATTCTCTAGTTGTTTATGGACAAGCAGAAGTCTTCAGTCTTCAGCTCACCAAAAGGTTATAAACACTAAATTCCAGTCCTGCCTCTCTCCCCAAAATGGAGGCCCAAATAATCCCCTCCCATGGAAAATACCCATGGGATTGGCCTTGGATGGACGACATCTTCATGATGATCCTATCACACATTGTCCTATTCAACAGGGCATGGGGAGACCATAGGGCACATTCCTAGTCCTAGCAGCTCCTTCAGGAGGTTAGGGCCCTACCTGTGAAAGCTCTGTACCACCAGTTCTGGCTGCTCCTGGGGAGGGAGAGGGCAGTGGAGAAGATAACGTAGCACTATCTTTCTTCACTGATTTCTGTGGAGCTGGAAGGGGGACAGTTTACATCTCCCTGACCTGTCCCCTTCCTTTCCCATCCCAGCCAGGTTCTATCCCCTCCCACAATTGCAGTCCCCAGGCAACAAGAAAAGGCCTCTGCAAGATCTGAGAGTTGGTGGGACACTGCTGCAGAAGCAGATGATCCTCCTCCAAATATGGAAATGAGAACATGCACACACAGTATCCCCTCTGGGCACTCATGGAAGGTGGATAGTCTGGCCCATACTCTGGAGTTTCAAAATGTAAGTGAAGAATGGTTTGTCACTTGGATTTTGTTGACATTTATCAAAGTAACTCTCAGTCAAGCTTATTTAAATAAAATGTTCACTTTGAATTTTTTTTAATTAAGCTTTTAGAAGGATCTGAAATGAATATGTTTTAACTGAAATAATGGAACAATTTGCATCTCTTGGGTAAACATTCATTTGGCCTTAAGTAAACGACTGAGTACAACTATTATTTTATAGATAACCACTTATACTTAATTGGTTAAATAGCACAGTGCATTTTCTATATATTCGTATGTGCCTATTATGTTTTTCATTAAGCATATTATTTATTATTGGACACTGAACTGCATTTGGCTAATCATGAATAAGTAGAACATGCTTTGAATAAAGTGACTTCCAAACTGCTAGTCACACATCTGCTGATTTCACAAGATCAAAATGGATTCATGCCTACATATTAGTTGATGTAGCACGTAAAGATCTGACTGAATCTGAACACCAAATCCAAACAGTCCTGAGCTATAGAATTGCTAGGAGCTGATGCTGGAGCTTCAAAGTTCAAATTATCTTTAATTTTAGGGCTTGCTTCTGCAGTCCATGCATACTCAGAAGAGGAGGTGGGGGCATCTCTACATGAAGTCACTTAGATCCAGGATTGAACAGGAAGAGGTGGGGGAAGGGAGATCACCAGCCCCCATAACAAGAGACTAGGGGTACGTCCTCGTATCGGCGGGTAGCAATCGATTTATCCGGGATCGATATATCGCGTCTCGTTAAGACGCGATATATCGATACTCGAACGCGCTCACCGTCGACTCCGGAACTCCACCAGAGCGAGCAGCGGTAGCGCAGTTGACGGGGGAGCCGCAGCCGTCGATCCTGCGCCATGTGGACCCCAGGTAATTCGATCCAAGATACTTTGACTTCAGCTACGCGAATAGCGTAGCTGAAGTTGCGTATCTTGGATTGATCCCCCCCACCCAGTGTAGACCAGCCAAAAGAGCAGAAAACAGAGGGGTAGGAGCAGCTGGGAGGTATCAGGTAGTTTGGCAAAAGTTTAATGTGAAGTGGTTCCTTTTGAAATGGCATCTGTGTAAACCTACAGAGATGATGCAGTACCAACTGCTATGAAGAGAAATAGCAGTACACCAGGTTTGTCTCCTCACTTTTGTGAGGTCACAAAGCATTGCTTCATTCTCCTACTCCATTTGCTGGGAGTCAGTCTGGACTGGCACAGAGTGACACTGGAGAATGTAGAGTTACTATAGATGCTGACTCTGGAGCACCCATGGAAAAAAAAATAGTGGGTGCTCAGCACCCACCGGCAGCCCCACGGATCAGCTCCTCCTCCTCCCTCCCAGCACCTCCCACCTGCCTCCATCAGCTGTTCAGCGGTGTGGAGGTGTGAGGGAACAGCGGGGGCAGGAAGAGGCAGGGGGAGGGGGGCGAAATGGGGCAGAGCGGTGGTTGAGCACCCCCCTGGGAACTGGGGAAGTCAGCACCTTTGAGAGTTGCTGTGCAAACATAACAAGTAAAGGTTACTAATCTCTTATTCTAGTCCTTGATTTAAATCTTCTCTTGCCATAATCATGGAACAGTGAATGTAAATCAAATCTTTTTTAATTGCTGAAGATTTGTTTTCCCTTGATTTAGAAAATACGCTACATCTAACAGATCCTCAGATGATAAAACCAGGCTGATTTATACTTTAGCGGAGCTTTATCAGTTTACTGCAGCTCAGAATCAGAGCTGTGTTTCATTTGCTCTAAGGAACCTTGATACAAAAACACTTCAATCATATGACCTGATTCTCCTAACCCACACTAGTGTAAATCAGGAGTAACTCAATTTAAGTCAGTGGCATTATTCTAGCGTCAGAGAGGAGAGAATCAGGCCCACATTGGTTAGAATCGAAATTTTGAAATGTCCGACTTTCTTTCCAAATAACTACTATACACTGCCAAGGTGCTATTCGCAGAGTAGCATTTCCCAGGCCCTTTATGAAACAGTAGTATTATTTATTCACTGTGTGCATCTGGCTAAAGAGATTATGTGGATTTGTTACTGAAGTTCTTTGCCTTGTCAGTTTTAGAATTAAAGATGGCAAATATAGTGCAGTTAAGAGATTTTTACACTGTACTGAATTTGGGAGTAACATCACAGCAAACGAACAAATCTTTGGCTACATTTCTTAACGAATAATCTGCTATGTAATATCTGTTAAAATCTAACAGACTCATTGGGATATGAGGAATACTAACTGTAGTGACACCAGTCACAAACTGTTACTTTGAAACATCGTGTTATTGTGAAAAATTGCTTGCATTTCTGAATAAGTATGTTTACATTGTGTTTACATTTTATAGCATAAAGGCTTGATGGTGACTTCACTTAGTTTTACACTGGTGTAACTCTACTAATGTCAATGGAGTTTCTGATGATTTGTGGATGTCTCAACCCAGAAAGAAGCCCACCCAGTTTAAAAACAGCCATACTATTCAGCAGGAATTATTCCTTTTAGTGACTAATATTTTAATTTTCAATATCATGCTACTCTATAAGTTCACTTTAAAGTAGTATTAAATGTTAAAAAAAAATCCTATTTTGGCTCGTCTATTGAGTAATAGAGGAACCATGCAGTTACAAATAAGTTTAAACTATAAATGTATACATCTGTATATTTTTCCCTAAAACTAATTGTTGTTAATAAGGCACTCCGCTCAAGTCACAAGAGCAACACTGATAGACAACATAATTTTTGATTAATAAAAAGTCCCCATTTATTGTGGTACTAGCAGTTGACTACATACCATGCACAGTGCAGAATAGGTGGGTATACAATTGCAATGAATGTTTTATTTGTTAAGAATTTTAGATGATAAACATTTTTGCAGCTATTGAACAACATACTAAACTATTTTTTTTTTAATCTACTATAGTAGGCTACTTAAATGCAGTGCTCTCTTAGGTTAACACTTCAATTTAGAGTCTGATCTGCTTCTGTTGAACCCTTAGTCATCCTCAACTTTAGCTAGATGACAGACTCCTGTCAAACATAACCCAAGTAATCTCCAGATACGTATTTAAAAGGTCAGGCTTATGCTGCACAAAGCCTAAAAAAGGCTTTCCATTTTTCTTTTTTAAAATGATAGCAGTTTTTCTGTCTCTGCATAATTCACAACATAATAAATAAAGTTAGTATTCATTATGTGCATACTACAGTGTATATATTTCCATTGTTTTTTCAAGGTACCTGAACTACAAAAAATGTGTAATAAGGGCTACTTGGGTGGTTGGTAGATGGGGCTACTATAAGGTAGGTGCAAAACTGGCTGGATAACCGTACTCAGAGTTGTTATTAATGGTTCCCAATCCTGCTGGAAAGGCATAACAAGTGGGGTTCCACAGGGGTCTGTTTTGGAACCGGCTCTGTCCATCATCAACGACTTGGATATTGGCATAGAAAGTACACTTATTAAGTTTTCAGATGATACCAAACTGGGAGGGATTGCAACTGCTTTGGAGGACAGGGTCATAATTCAAAATGATCTGGACAAATTGAAGAAATGGTCTGAGGTAAACAGGATGAAGTTTAACAAAGACAAATGCAAAGTGCTCCACTTAGGAAGGAAAAATCAGTTTCACACATACAGAATGGGAAGAGACTGTCTAGGAAGGAGTACGGCAGAAAGGGATCTAGGGGTTATAGTGGACCACAAGCTAAATATGAGTCAACAGTGTGATGCTGTTGCAAAAAAACCAAACATGATTCTGGGATTTATTAACAGGTGTGTTGTGAGCAAGACATGAGAAGTCATTCTTCCGCTCTACTCTGCGCTGGTTAGGCCTCAACTGGAGTATTGTGTCCAGTTCTGGGCACCGCATTTCAAGAAAGATGTGGAGAAATTGGAAAGGGTCCAGAGAAGAGCAACAAGACTGATTAAAGGTCTAGAGAACATGACCTATGAAGGAAGGCTGAAAGAATTGGGTTTGTTTAGTTTGGAAAAGAGAAGACAGAGGGGACATGATAGCAGTTTTCAGGTATCTAAAAGGGTGTCATAAGGAGGAGGGAGAAAATTTGTTCACCTTAGCCTCTAAGGATAGAACAAGAAGCAATGGGCTTAAACTGCAGCAAGGGAGGTTTAGGTTGGACATTAGGAAAAAGTTCCTAACTGTCAGGGTGGTTAAACACTGGAATAAATTGCCTAGGGAGGTTGTAGAATCTCCATCTCTGGAGATATTTAAGAGTAGGTTAGATAAATGTCTATCAGGGATGGTCTAGACAGTATTTGGTCCTGCCATGAGGGCAGGGGACTGGACTCTGACCTCTCGAGGTCCCTTCCAGTCCTAGAATCTATGAATCTATATTCATGATTTGCTTGTATTCTACAGCTGGCTCTACTACAGCAAATATCTAGGGAAGGAAGAAGGGACTGCTTAAGCAAATCCATCTGCAGGGTATGAGAGTCCATTGCTAAAGCCAGTGTGGTATCCTCATGATACTTTGGTTTCTAAAATGCAACTATGTCTACACAGGCTGCTTTACGCTCCCCACTGGTTTCCTCATGGAATTTTCTGAACGACTATCAAGCTGCTACTAAAGTTCCCTAAAGTTTATCTATGGGAAATTCAATGAACATATAAATGATTTCTCAAAGGGTTTGTCTTCCCAGTCAGTTAGTGCACAGCAAGCCAGGGTGTGAACATACAGTACAGTAGCCTGCCACACACCAACTGGCTGGGTGGACCCTGCTACCATGTGGTAAAAGTTCCATAGTGCCCGTTGATGTCCATCTGAGCAGTTAACACAGGACAGGCTAGTGTGCTGTACATTTAGCAAGAAGTAGTGGTAGTGGACTTGCCAGAAAGGATTTCCTGAATATGAAGTGCAAATTGGTGGCTGTGCTGGAAGAAAAGATTCTTGGATTGGAAGGGCTAGTAGAGATGCTATGGAGCTCCTACACAGTCGGGTTCAGGAAACAGCAGTCCCCTAGGTTCAAGAAAGAAAGGAACTGATCACCCCAGGAGTCAGAAAGAGGAAGTCAGAAGAGGCTTGGCTGTTTGTAACCAGAAGAGACAAAAGGTTAAGGCAGCATTCTATGTGCCTGGATACAGAGGAGGATGGGCAGGCTGTAGTGCTCAGAGAGAAGAGGATCAGGAGGATTTCCTCACAACTAGAAGTTTCCAATCAATGCCAGGTTCTCAATGTGGAAACTGTGGAAGATATTTCTCAAGAGCCAGCTGACCCTAGGGAATGGAGAGATGTACAGGACACACCTGTGGATGGCTGCTCGACCCAACCTGTAAGAAAATTAAGCCTGCTCACAAAGCATTCTCCACCTGCCCAAGGAAGGCAGATGATCTTTGTTGGGGATTCATTACTCAGAAGAACTGAAAGAATATTCTGCAAGAGTCAGGGGGACAGCAGAGTAGTGTGCCGTCTTCTCAGAGCCAAGAGATGAGACATCACTAAAACTGAATAGGCTTCTGAAGTCCATAGGCAAGGATCCATTGGTGATGGGTCACATTAAAGTCAATGACACTGTGTTGCATGGGATCACATATAAATAGGTGGACTTCAGGGAACTTGGAAGAGTGCTAAAGAAGAATTTTGTCCAAATAATCATCTTGGAGATCCTTCAACATATCCATAAATGATCTGGAAAAAGGGGTAAACAGTGAGGTGGCAAAATTTGCAGATGATACAAAACTATTCAAGATAGTTAAGTCCAAAGCAGACTGCGAAGAGCTACAAAAGGATCTCTCAAAACTGGGTAACAAAATGGCAGATGAAATTCAGTGTTGATAAATGCAAAGTAATGCACATTAGAAAACATAATCCCATCTATACCTATAAAATGATGGGGTCAAAAATTAGCTGTTACCACTCAAGAAAGATCTTGGAGTCATTGTGGATAGTTCTCTGAAAACATCCACTCAATGTGCAGCAGCAGTCAAAAAGGTGAACAGAATGTTGGGGTATCTAGAGAAGATATATTGGAATTGGAAAAGGTTCAGAAAAGGGCAACAAAAATGATTAGGGGTATGGAATGGCTTCCATATGAGGAGAGATCAATAAGACTGGGACTTTTCCGCTTGGAAAAGAAACGACTAAGGGAGGGATATGATAGAAGTCTATAAAATCATGACGGGTATGGAGAAAGTAAATAAGGAAGTGTTATTTACTCCTTCTCATAACACAAGAACTAGGGGGCACCAAATGAAATCAATAGGAAGCAGGTTTAAAACAAACAAAAGGAAGTATTTTTTCACACAACGCACAGTCAACCTGTGGAACTCTTTGCCAGAAGATGTTTTGAAGGCCAAGACTATAACAGGGTTCAAAAAAGAACTAGATAAATTCATGGAGGATGGGTCCATCAATGACTGTTAGCCAGGAATGGAGTCCCTAGCCTCTGTTTGCCAGAAGCTGGGACTGGGCGACAGGGGATGGATCACTTGATTACCTGTTCTGTTCATTCCCTCTGGGGCACCTGGCATTGGCCACTGTTGGAAGACAGGAAACTGGGCTAGATGGACCTTTGGTCTGATACAGTATAGCTGTTCATGTGTTCCTGTCCCACAAGTGATGGAAGACAGAAGGCAGAAAATTCTGAAAGTGAATCACTGGGTAGGTAAGTGGTGTAGGGTTTTTGTTTTGTGGAACACTGGTCCACCTTCTGTTTTGAGAGGGCTGGGCCTGTATAATTTGGATGGCCTCCACCTCCATAGAAGGGGAACTAATTTCTTCAGGGACAGGCTGGCTAGAGTAGTCAGGAGGGTGTTAAACTAATAACAAAAGGGGATGGTAAAAAGGGAAGATATGAACACTCACTTAGCACCAAATCAAGATTTTGAGAACAAAATTAAGAAACCAAAGGATATGAGGAGAAGAATTTCTTCAGTTACCTACACACCAATACTAGGAGTCTGGATAACAGACAAGAAGAATTGGAATGGCTTATTTATGAGCATAAATTCAATCTAGCTGGTATTACTGAAACCTGGTGGGAGGATTCACATACTTGCAGTGTTAAAAAAAATCCATGGTTATAACATTTAGGAATGATCAAGTGGGCAAAAGGGGAGGGAGAGTGGCACTATATGTCAAAAATGGCATTGTATGTTTGAGTCACCGACAACTCAGAAGAAAAATTATCTTTAATGCGTATGGATCAATGTGCTAACAAATAAAGCACAAGATGGGATACTAGTTTGTTTGCTACAGACCATCAAAGCACACTAGGGAAATGTATGACCTGCTCTGTAAACACCTATCAATAACATGCAGGAAAAGCTGTGTGATCATGAAGGATTGCAATTTGAGTGACATATGCTGGAGGTCTCATGCTGCCAGTGCTAAAACATCTTCTGAAAATTTTAAATATTATAGATGACAATTTCGTAGCTCAAGAAGTGTTGCAGCCAACATAGGGGAATTCTTTATTGGACCTTATCTTGACAAAGAAATTAATCTCAGACCTAAAAATGAATGGTAAGTTTGGTGCAAGTGATCATGAATTGATCACATTTACAGTGTGCAAAATCCAAACCATTAATATCTATACTTGGTGCTTTAAAAGGACCAATTTCACAAAGCGGAAAACAATTATGAGCCAAATCAACCGGTAGGAAGAATTTAGTCAGAAAAATGTGAATGGTAATTGGGAATTTATTAAGGACACCCAACAGTCACAATCAAAGGAGGAGGCTATTCTAGTTTAAAAGTGACCTGGTTTAGAGGGGAAGTGAACACAGCTATAAAATTATATATAAGCAAAAGGAAAAAAAAGGAGAAGTTGGTTGTCATGAATATAAATCAGTCTAGGAATTGTAGAAATTGATAAGGGAAGCAAAGGGAAAACATCTATGACCAGCAGAGTTACGGACAATAAATAAGCCTCCTTCTTAAAGTATATTAGGAGGAAAAAAGAATCCTAACAATGAGATCAGTCCATTACTAGATGGAAATAAGTAGAATTATCAATAATAATAATGCAAAAGAGGCAAAAGTGATCAATAAATATTCTGTATTTGGGGGGAAAAAGATAAATTAGCCATATCATGACAACACTCTTTCCGTTCCACTAGTATCTTGCAAGGATGTTAAAACAGCAGCTACTAAAGTTAAACATTTTAAAATCAGCAGGTCCAGATAACTTGCATCCAAGTGTTTTTAAAGAGCTGGCTGAGGAGTACATTGGACCATTAATGTTGACTTTCATTTCTTGGAACAATGGGGAGATGCCAGAATACTGGAAGAAAGCTAATGTGCCAATATTTAAAAAGGGTAAAACGGGGTTACCCAGATAGTTATAAGGCTATCGGGCAAGATAATGGAGCAGCTGATATGGGACCTGATTAGTACAGAATTAAAGAAGTGTAATATAATTAGTACCAGTTAACATGTGTTTACAGAAAATAGATTGGGTCCAACTAACTTTTTTTTAAAATGAGATTACAAGTTTGGTTGATAATAGGTAATGTTAATGCAAAAGACATCTGCAAGGTGTTAGATTTGGTACCACATGACATTTTGATAAAAGAAATAGAACTATAAAGTTAATATGGCACACATTGAATGGATTAAAAACTAGCTAACTGATAGACCTAAAAAATGTAAAAGTAAGTGGGGAATCATCATCATCAAGCAGCTGTGTTTCTAGTCAGGTTCCAGATGGATCAGTTCCTGATCCTGTGCTATTTAACATTTTTATCAACAACCTGGAAGAAAACAGTCACTGAAAATTAACGGAGACAAAAATGGGAGAATGGAAAATGGTGGAGAGGACAGGTCACTCATACAGCATGATGTGGATTGCTTGGTAAGTTAGCCACAAGCAAAGTGATATTTGTTTTATTATGGCTAAATATTAATGTATATATCTAGAAACAAAGACTGTAAGCCAGACTTGCAAGAAGGGGGACTCTATCCTGGGAAGCAGTGACTAAAAGGTATCTGAGGGTTGCAGCAGATAATCAGTTGAACCTGAGCTCCCATTGCAATGATGTTGCTAGAAGAGATAATATGGATCCCTGGATGCATAAACTAGTGAACCTCCAGTACAAGTAGAGATGATTTTACCTCTGCACTGGGCACTGGTGCCACCACTGCTTGAATACTGTGGCCAGTCCACAGTTCATGTAGGATGTTGATAAACTGGAGACAGTTCAGAGGAGAGCCATGAGAATGATTAAAGGATTAGAAAACATACCTTACAGTGATTGTTAAGCTAAATAGATAGACTCAAGAAACTCTCCAATTGCCCCTAACAAGCAAAGGTGCTTAAAGCATTGCAGGAAGATGATGCTAACCTAAGTAGCATGGACCTGTGATCCCCTAATGACTATTGACAGCAAAGATTATACCTGTAGGCACTACTGCTTGCTTCTGAGAGGCATAATCCCAGAAACTCTTAAAGAATCACCAGACAATGTGAACAGCCCCTCCAGTTACCACACCATCTTTACAGATCAAGAGCATCAGGAAGGTGCTAGCTAACCAGCTTCACCAAACACTCCAGCTCCTACAAAATGCCCCTTAACTTAGTCTTCAGACTAGGGTTAGGTTTAGAGTCAACAATGACTATTCTTGGAATATGGGACCAAACATGCATTCTACTGCTGTAATAACTCTCATCAGCCTTCAATCCAGTCATCGCAAGGTGCTGCTGACTTGCCCGTAGGACCCAGCAGGCCTGGATGAGGTTTTGGTAGGCTGACATTGCACCTTCCCAACCTCAAAGCTTTCTCAGTTGAGGATCCTCAGCCATCATCTCACTATTATGAGAGATCAAGCAGAACCCTGATCTTACCATTTTCATGTCATTTAGCAGGCATTCCATGAGGAGTGAAGGTGTGGGCCACTCTCAGGAACGTGCTCCTGAAATCTAACGGTTCATAAATAAGTAGCTTCAAATTTATGGAGGAGAAAAGATGAAATGGTTCCTTCTCCTGAAGGATCAGTGATATCAATTTTCAATTTATTTAATGATCCTTGCATACTTTGGAGATTTGAGCCTTAGAAACATAACCAAAGAATTATCTAGCACCTTTCACTCACAGTTTCCCAAGCTCTTGTCAATCCAAACTCCTGTGAGGTGGGCATGGATTGTTACATCCATTTTATTCATAATAGAATAGTCATGTGGGAAACTAAAGCAGAGAGAAGTTAAATCACTTTCTCATAGTCACCCAGAATCGGTGGACTAATCTATAACACAGGAGTCTTGGCTTCCTGATCTTCTCCCATCACTAGATTGTACTCCTCTGCATACTCTGATCCAGAATATTCTCTCTGCAGCATTTGATATGCTAACTTGACTATGACAACAACAGTGTTGGGTATAATTAACCAAAGACACTAATAATTTTTATGCTACCAATGGTCATTCGTCTGATTTTCAAAGTGGATATAAATGCTTTTTGCAATGCAATTACAATGATATATTTTCAACAAAACTAGGATATATGCTTCACCTTTTCTGTAAATGTTTCTTTAGCAAAAGAGATGAGCTTCTTCATTATGACAGGTGAAGAGCTCCAATACATAGACATTTCACCTTTTTTCACCCTCTCTGGCAGTTGTTGCAGGCTGTTAAACAGCTTTAATAGACATTGAACCCAGCCTCTTGCTCTAAGGGCATGGAAACTTTACTTTTATTGTCCTTACTATCTTCATGGTTCATTGAATGCAATGTACAACCATTTTTCAAGAGCTACTGGACCCCAGAAGGGCCCAACAGTTAAATGAAAGTTGTCTTCCTCATGCTCTAGCTAGATTGAGTAATAAAAGGGGAGAACCTAGAAGCAAGGCCCAAAACTTAGATCACTGGACCAAATAAAAAAGTTAAATGAGTTCTTCAAAGACAACAGGGAAGAATAGGGTTCTCCCCCCCCGCAATTTCTAGACTAATGGTGGCCAGTAGTAATACATTTATAATGAAAGGCTATTAAAATTACCTTTGTGCCTTAAAAAGTGGCTAAATGGGAAACTTGTACTCTAATATTTACAGAAAAGGACCTAACAGGTAACAGAAGCATTTGGATGCTTTAGGATGTTTTTACCATTACAGTTGATTTAATGCAAGATAGATGAGGCTTTGGAGACACTTTCACATCTATTTATTTGTATAAAAAGGAGAGTACAAAACAGAACTATTTAACTGCCTTTGCATTTTAAAGGTGTAGGTAACAGTGATTAATCACTCTGCTGAACATAGACATGGAAATGTCCTGGTGTTTCCAAGTGCTTTAGCTTGCTATTCAGTGGGGAAGCCACACGTTTTTATTAGAATGAGATTATTGTGGGACCTCAAATTTATGCTTTAAACAGCCAGAAAGGAGGGGCAGAATTTGCTTTGTTCCAAGTATGGGATCAGGGGATACCCGAATACAGGGAGCATAAGAAATTGCAGGGGAAACACGAAAAAGAAGAGTTCATCTATAGGATCACAGTACCTCACTAATTTGCACTTTATGCCAACCCTCATGCTTTACATCTCCACAGAAAACTCCTAGTCTTTCTCCATGCCAAAAGATTTAACAGCGGGGGGCTGAAAAAAGAGCTTACATTACAAAGTCTTCATTATTTTCACAAATTATAGCGCAGTTGACAACTGTAGTTTACTTTTATTTCCAATACGTCCTGCAGTACATTTACTAGTAATTTATGAACGTGATCATAACAAAACTACATTACACTGTCACAGCCATTTAGTATTGTGATATCTCAGATGAGCTTCCCTTGCTTTTTAAAGTGTCTCCCTCCTGAGGCTGACCAGATGTCCTGATTTTATAGGGACAGTCCTGATATTAGGGCTTTTTCCTTCATAGGTGGCTATTATCCTCCATCCTGATTTTTCACACTTGCTACCTGGTCACCCTAACCTCCTCCCCCCCCCCCACACACCACCACTCACTTGCAAAATACAGTAGTTCACCTGGCTCCTAGTTGTATGAATTAGTGAGAGTCTACACATGGGCGCTGGGTATTGTAGGCACAGAAAGACTCTGCCTTCCCAAATAGCCTGACGTCCCACCGCCCATGCTCCACCCCCAGGCCCCATCCTGTCTGCTGTTCCCTTTGTGCCAGAGGCTTGGGCAGGCAGGCTGGGGGGCCGCGGTGCGCCCTCGGGGCTGTGCCACGCCACCCGTCCTCCCAGGGCTGCTGCGGTTGGGGCTGTTCTGCCTGGGGGGCACTTTCAGGGGCAGGGGGGCCAGCCAGCTGTTGGGTGACGCTGCCCAGGGAGGCTGGGGCCACATTGCCTGGTTCTCGGGGGGGGATGAGAGGGACTGGGGGCACCGAAGGGGCAGGGCTGGGGGGCTACATTATTTTCGTAATTGAGACAATTTCTACAGCTAGCCAGGAGTCACCACAAGGTCATCATCAGCATAAAGGGAGAGGAGGATATCCCCCTCATGTGGAAAAACCCAAGAGAGTTGGGCTGCAAGAGACTTTTCCACTGGTTAATTTCTATTTTTGCCTCATCACAGAACAAGCAAAGAGCTCAGCTCCCAGAACTCAGCCTTTATTTCCTGGTGGATTTGCTGCTGACTCCTAGAGCAGAGTAGGAGCCATTTGTCTTTTCCTCTAGCCCCACCCCATCTCATATAGGGTCCACCATGTAGGTCTGGATGGGTGCTGTAGGCAGCCATTTTCACGGTAGGGGGAAGGTAGATATTAAATCACAGAGGAAGTACGCAGGTGATAGCAATCCTGGGGAAACTAAGTGATTAAACAGCTTCATATATCCACTGGACATTTCAGGTATGTGACGGAAACTCCTATAAAGAAATAATAGTATTCTTCACTAATGGTCCTATCACTTCATTCAGCAATACTGTTAATACAGAGGTTTTGGCCATTACTGCAGCACACTCTCATAAGGACATGTTCTCGCCACCACTTAAAAATGAACGTTTCCTGTAAGATTTATAATTTTGGGGGGAGAATTCCTGATGGGAACATTCCCTCCTGAAGACTATTTTTACTGAGACTTTGTAACAGCATTTCCCATTTCTCTTACTGTACCTCTTAATTATCCCTCATTATCTGAGTATGCAAATCATCTCTGGTCTACCTCTGGCCCATGCAAACGTATTATGAGCTGGGTATACTTCTCTGCTGTCCTGAAGGCCAGTACAAGACCTATGCACCACAGCAGCCTCACTCCAGTGGCACATAGCCTTCTGCAGGCCCTCTGCCTAGGGGTGAATTTCACCCATCTCACCTTTGATTTTTGTAAGTTATTTGCATCAGAAACTCAGAGGCATGAAGCCTGAGAGATAATACATTTATATTAGGATACTGATCCTACATTGTTTAATGTGTTCTGCAATGTGTTATTCTCTCTCAGACTTGGCAAAGTGAAAAGCAATGCTCGTCCTCTATGCTGATTAGTTCCTCTCTCCCCCACTCTTCTGATATCAGACACACCAGAAAGATAACAGCCTTTCAAAACACTAACCTGGGTGAGGAAGGATGGAGCACACTAGTGCTGTATTTTAAATTGAGAAATCATCCCCACTGTTCAGTGTATCATAAGATTTTTTTTTTATATCAGTGTGGTATCACCTTTTCTGTACATTTTCACCAATTTTTGTGGGATCCCTCTCACCCTTCTGGGTGCCAGTAAGTTACGGAGAGTAAGGAAGCCACTGGAATCCTTTGTCACCAGTATCACTGTAACTCCAAGGCTGGAAGAGTTATTTAAGGTCTGCTGTTAACTCAAGGTCCGCAGACGCTCCAAAACATATTACCTCTGAGTCACACACACTCAGCTAATAAGCAAGACCAGTTTTTACACTTACTCTACCTTTCCCTTAATCATCTTCTTCACCTTTTCCAGTTAGCTGGTGTCAGGCCACCATATTAGTCTTTTCCAGGCTTGCCAGTCCCACACCATCCTCCCATACACACATTCTAGCTCCCCTCCCTTTTTTGGCCATCCTATTATACTCCACCCATTAACTCTAGTCTCAAATACCTACCTAATAGGATTCCTTTCATTCATGTCCTTACCATCTCAGCCTCCTCCCTGATATTGCATACATGGGTCTCATTCCTGCTAGCACTATTCCAAATATAATCCAGCAACACTGAAGCTATTGAAATGAGAGGGGTAATGTATTCGAGTGCCTCTTTGGTTTCCCACATCTCTAATCTGTACAGAACAGTTGGTCTTGCCATGGTTTTGTATTGTCGCCCCCTAAGTAGTCTGGACCTCTGTATATCAAATAACTACACTTATCTTGAGCCAGACTTCCCCAAGCTCAACACCCTTGCTTTCAGGTTTCTGTGGATTTCTCCATTTGCCACTAATCAATCCCCAAAGTTCTTAACACAGAAACCTGATTTGGGCACTGGCACCAACATTGATTTTCTTCAGTGTTTGGTTCTGCGTGAGTCACCCACGTGATTTCAGGCTTTTCTTTACTCATTTAGAGGCCACAGTTTGTTAGGTCAGTCTTCCAGGCATCAGCCACCTGGACCAAGCCTACCTCACTGTCAGCCATTAGTGCAATATGGTCTGCATAGACCAACTTCATACCATCTTCCATGTGGATTTGCTTACTTATTAATTCCATCACAATTATGAATAATAATTGACTAAGCACTGCTCCCTGGTGGAGCCCAGTCACCTCAAAACACTGAAGGGTGTCCCCCATTTTTATCATAGAACTGTCAGCCAAACCTGTCACCGTCTGGACAAGGTCCTTCAGTAGCCTGATAGAATTCTATCAGAGGCACCAGCAGTTACCAATGTACTTTGAAATAGAGGAAAACCCATCCATTGTCAACATTTCCATCCAGCTTCTTTTCCACGGTCTAGCAATGAACGTATCATCTGTCATCCCTTTTCCCTTTGCAGAAAGGAAATGCTCCTTTCCTAAAATGGGTTCTGCTATTTGATGAATGTGACTATGGTTCTCTGACAATTTCACAGTGGAGCAGCAGCTCAATTCCTTGGAACTTAAACTGTTGTATAGGTCATCCTTTTGTTTGTATATTGATACCAGTATACAATCTTTTGGATTTGTCTTTTCTTTCCAAATTGCATGCAGGACTCCCATGAGTCAGCATACATAAATCTGTCTCAAGGGTTTGATTATTTCCTCCATGACTTCATCTAGATCTGCTGCTTTTACAGGTGCCATCTTCAGGAGTTCAACCTTGATCCGTGCCTCTGACAGGTCATCAACATAGCACAAAGGGTTCTCATTAGATAGACCCTCATAGTATTTTTACCATCAATTATGTACCATGTCTCCTGTCACAAGCAGTCTGCCTCTTGCATCCTTTAGGACTGGTGTGTTCACTCCATCTTTCATCCTTTTGTTTGTCTGTATAATTACATATATTTTCATTTGGCAAATTGAGAGCAGTTCAACTCATTATACAGCAAGTCTAAAGCTAGGATTCTTGCCTTTCTGACTGCTTGTTTTGCTACCTGCATGGAGACTATAGGCAGAAACTGCTTTTTCTATAGAGTTAATTTTCCAATACCTTTCTGGCTTCTCTTATTTCTTAATGTTTTCTGCCTGCTCTTCCCCACTCCACCACACCCCCCCCCCCTTCAAAAGAAGATGGTGTACCCAGCTTAGTGTGTCCACATAGCATCCGCCACCCTTCTGCTGTTCCAATTTTCACATCTCTTGGCTCAAATCTTGTGACTGTCTCTCTAAAGCGGTTTTCAGTCACACTACACAGTTCTCACATCCTGATGCAGTCTCCTTGTCACAAAGCTCACACTGGGTACATTTGCCAGTAATGTGTGTTGCTACCAACGGTTTGGGTTGTGGTGCAACAGTTTCAATCCTCAACCATCTTCCTTTAGTTCATTCAGGTTAGCAAGAAATCTATGTGCATCTTCACTCTGCTGCTTTGTAAGTGTTAGCAATCAGTGGGTGATTGCCAAAACACATGTCAAGGACTGCATACTCTGTATTCTGTGATCCCAATGTATACCATCTCAGTATCTGCTCATAGGCTGAATGACATGAACTCATATGGAGGAGGAGTAATTCCTCTGGTTCAGCCATATTTGCTAGGTTCTAACTTCTTCCTTCTCTTCCTTAGGACAACCTTGTTGTGGGGTGTATATGGATACTAAAACCAACCCACACTCCTTTACTTGTACTCAGACAGCCATTAGAGTCATTTCCCCAAACAGTTTTACAAAGTTCATCACGAACCACCACTCTTAAACCCTTTCTCCTTCCATTACTACCTGTGTAGTACAACTTATAGACCAGACCCATTCTCAGCCACTTCCTAGCCACCTGGTCTCCTACATAGAGTGTATCGATGTTTCTTTAGACCATCAACTCAGCCAAATCTATGCCTTTACCTGTTAAGGACAAAACATTGAGTAGCAGCAACTTGCAAAGATTTGTTAGACATGTATTTCAGGAGTCCAAATTTTCATCCGGTGATTGATCTTTAGGGCTATTCTCCCTGACTCTGGGGAAGACATCCAGATCACAGCCACTAGGAATCCTATTAACCTAGGACCTGCTAGGCATGAGGCAGGCAAACTCTCCATCTAGGGCTAAAGAGCCCTCCCACCATTTGCAAGAATCCCTGATGGGATGATAAACATGCCAGACTAGCCACCTCTTAAAACTGGTAACTACTCAGGCCCTTCAAGTGCAATCTGAAAAATAACAAAGATGCAGTGTGTCACCTAGCACCATGATCAAGGTCTCCAGCTGGTAAAGCTTGACAAGACCCATGGCCTGGCTGCTGCTTCTCCCTTTGTAGGTACGCTGCCATCCAGCTAGTTCTGAGGAGTATATATGCAGTTTCCTCTTCTCTCTTCAGAGCGCCATAAGAGTACTGCCACTGCCTAGTACTCTAAACATTATCCCATCTCAAGAGGGTTTAATTAGGAGTTTTCTTTCTCCTATGTGAGTTACCTGCCTCAGCTAGAGGGACCCACCCAAGCAGCCTCATTTTATGGCACCAGACACTTTTCACACCCCCATTAAACAGTTGCCATGGCCTGGGGTAGGTCTGATAATGAACTCAGTCCCTATAAAAACGTTCCAAATGGCCACCACAATACAGTAGCATCTGACAACTGAGCTTCTACCACTTTTCTTATGGTGAAGGCGATTCCTACCTTTCTCAGTGTTTGTATGTATTTCTCCTGTGTATTTTGTTGTTCTTAAACTTAATAGTAGAAGATATTTCTCCAGTAAGCATTTTATAGTTGTAATAGAAAAGGTATAAAGCAAAGCACTGGACATTGTCAGATGTTATTGAACAATGGAATATATTTTATCCTGAGGAGAACAAAAGCCTAATTACTACGTTGTTTTTATGCATCGGGAGAGTTTTAAAATAGCAAATCTGAAGTGAGAGACATTCCTTTTTACCAATATATAAACATGTGACATTTTATGACAGATCTTTTCAGATCCTGTAGTACTTCATATTAATATTAACCTAGATCATATAGATCATAGACATTTAAAAGCAGGACTGGAAGTATGTAAGATATAAGATTTGTATTAAAATATTAGACCAGAGGCTGAAGCAGCTGTTACGGATGCCAAACTAATTTACAGAACAGAGCCAGTACAAGAAGTTAAAGCTCAAGAGAGCCACGGAAAGCTTAGCAGTTGACTGTCAGTTTCTGCAGCAGTAAAGGAGATGAGTTCCTGGCAGGAGTCAAAACCAGATGAAGTAGTGCTTGCTAAGGATCCCTGGGCTTCAGACAATGATTATAAGTCTTCCCCAGGGAATGTGGGTCACTTAGCAAATATGACCTCAGCTAAAAGTAAACAACATCTGGCTCCCATTTTACCACAGCCTAAATAAGACCTGAAAAACTAAAAGTCAATGGATACTTTGCTTAAGGAAGCTAGTCTAGAGGCAGTTCAAATATTGTAACTCTTATGGTATCTTAAATTTAAAAAATATATGCCCAGTTTTTTTAAAACCAGGTTCTAATATAAAGCAAGCTATTTTGATCACTTAATTCTTTAAAAATAAAGTGTGTAAAACATTGATATATCAATTAAGTTTAATGATAAACAGATTGAGGAGAATGTTTAGGTTTATTAACCTAAGCCCTACATATTTACCATATGGGACAATCTCTGTTTCAGTGAAATGAAGTGCACATTCAGATATGTATTCAATGCCAGATTTTTGGAATTGTGCAAACATCAATATGCAGACATTGGTATGCCTAATTTTTGTGTACATGTATTATGATTACACAAGAAATAATGGCAACTACATCCTCAAATGACTAGTTTGTTCCACTGCTGCAGGCATTGAATGCACAATCATGATGATTCTGTGTGAATGTAGCAGGCCTCACATTTTGTACACAGTTCTAAAACTAATTCTTCCCCTTTCACAACTATTAAAAAGGGGATAGAAATTGGTTTACCTACATCATCTCCCAGAAGGCTTTTCCTTTCAATTAATATTCTAAGTTAAGGGTCCCCAAGTTAAATAATAGCTTAGATGGAACTCATGGTAACCAATTAGGATGAAGTATTTGTGAATTATTTGTTAACATTGTTTAGTATATTATTGACCTACTCAGAAGTTAATAAGATACTCATAACGTGACTAAATAAATTTTTTTCAACCAGACCTGAACCAGGAATAAAATACATTCTATATCTATACAGTATATACAAAAATTAATTAGGTTTAGACCCTGAAGTGTCATCACTTTTGAAAATGGGAAATCATTTTGGCACTTTTGAAAAATACTATCCCTAGTTTAATTTGAACTGGACAGGGATCCAGATTTGAACTCTGACTCCTTAGCCGATCTCCATTTACAATGGGCCCGATACCAATCTGACAACAATGTAAATTGGAAGTCATTTCACTCAAGCCAATAGATCCCTGAAGTCAGTGTAAATGAGATAAAACTCAGGCCTAACAAGTGAGTGCGATTTCAAGATGCCTCCCACTGAGTAAACCATGTTATAAAGTAAAACTCCATGAAAAATTACATTCAAAGTTGAGTTATTTGCCAGTAAAAAAGGCAGTGTACTTTCTGGCTTGCTATTTTATTCTGCTTTCCAATAAAAAGCCTGTCAACTCCTCTAACGTGTATGTTTCTTATCTGTCATGGACCACTAGTTTGTGGGAAATTTGTCCCTTTACAATGCTTAAAGTGACACAAACCTAATTTTTCCCCTTTATTTAATCCTCCTTTTGTGGTATTTCTCCTCCAATTTTCCTTACATCTTTCATTATAAAAGCATAAGCAGCAAAATGCAAGGAGAAAGGTCATTATATATACCTGGCTATGATGATTTCAAGTTCTGATTAAGATAACATTTGCTCAGAGTAAAAACAAGAGACAATACTTAAAATATTTTGCATATGGTCAGGTATTAAAGCTTTTATTTTTTCCTATAGAAATAATTTAAAATAATATATCTGGTTGGTGGAATAGGAATGGTTTTATCACAGAGGCCTTGTAATCACATACACTCTTTGTATCCTTTTCCATTTCATTCCTGCCTATGTGAAAATGAACAAAATACAAAATCTAGTGTAATTTTAACGTTGACATTAGCAAGAGAACAATGGCTAGCAGCTTTGAACTGCTTTTCCATCTGGCACTTCAACTACTGTTTAGATTAATACTGGTAGGTACAATAGGAGCTGAAATTTTTCTAGGCCAGAGTTTAATGGTGTTCAATGCGGCTCCTCACTAAAAGGCTCCATCCACCTGTGGACAAAGCCTCCTGTCTGTTACCATGGCCCTGAATAAAGTGACTGATGAGCATGTGAATCCGTTTCAAGTAGCAAGAAGGAAGCACTTATATTCCAGTTAACTATGCTGTCTTGATACGAATTATACAAGCTGAGATAATCAATAGCGTATCAGACTGCTGAGAACCCTATTAGCATGTGGTTAACATGCTAGTGCTCACAGTAGCATTCTGCTATGTAGAAAGTGGCCTTTGGTATATCACACTTCAATGGTTTAAGTTCAATAATAATAACTCTTGTTTAACAAGATACAAGATTGACTCTTATAAATTAGAAGATTGTTTTCATGATCCATCTAAAGTGCTCTATTAATAAAAATAGACCAAAGCCTTTTGGCACAATTCATTTCTCATTTCCACTTTCAAGTGGGCTCTAAATATAAGAAATCGTGCCTGCCCAATTAATCACAGTACTGAAGATCTTGAATACCTGTGGAGAATGAAAAAACATTGCTATTAGAAAGTTTAAATTAAAACACTTGAGCTAAATTAAGGAGCATTTTAAATACAGTGACTGTTGTCCAGTAGCAGCTAAGAACTAACCTCTTTGGCTCATTCCCTTTTATTTTTTTTCCTTGAAATTGTCTAATAAATAATTTGCCAGTTCCTTTAGGGCTTTGAGTCTGCTTGATGCCATTCTTGTTAAAGAAGAAAACAGCAAGAAAACTGAGTTCAACAGTAAACATTTAAATTCCAAATTATTTTAATTTACATGCTAGTGACAAAAACAAGGGTTCACGTATGGTGTCAATGTGTTAACCAAGGTTATCTATTTTCTACTACAGTATCTGAACACTATGTAGACACTAGTCTTAAGACGAAACAGCTGAATGCAACTTATGTACATTCTACACTTTGGGATTGTCACGTTGCATCTGTAGGATTAAATGTTTTAAGGAGCTGTCAGGTTTAACTGGAGAGTTTGCACAGTTCTGGCTTGTGGTATAAAAGAAAAATGTTTTGGTAGTGTGATGTATCACTTTATGCTAACTTGTAGATCTAAATAAAACCATCTGTGAACAAAGCCTGCAGAATTAAGTAAACGACTATCATACATTGACTTAACTAATGCTTAATTTGTACGTTTCATCATTTTTTGCTGGATGTTTGACTGCAATTATTTTTAAATTGTATAAATTTAGTATTTGACACTGATGCTGGGAGCTCAAGCCAGGCATAGCAGTGACAGATATGTACAAGCCTCATCACACAAACAGCTCTACATAGGACATCTCAGTTTGATCTGCAGCAGTCCTGTTCTCAAGTGTTTCCCCAAGTTTTTCTGTCACAGCTCCAGGCTCCTTTGAGATTCCTGGCAGAGTGCTTTTATCTTCCTTTTAAAAAGCTCTTCCCTGTTTGGGGGAGTGGCTTCCAAGGAAGCTTAGTATCACAGCAGCAAAGAGAGGAAGTGTACACTTATCACAACAACAGTTAAGTTTGACAAATGTCTATTAGAAATGGGTGGATAGCCCCATTAATCAGTCTGAGTAAACTCACAAATTCATATAAAATTCATTTTGGAATCAAGCTTTGGATATTTCAGACTTTTGGGTTGAGAAAAATGGGCACCAGTTTTAATCATATTTGAATATCAGGTAAGAAAACAGAATAGAAGTTATTCATCCAGCACAGGAAAGGAGTTATAGCATTGCATCTCAATAAAGTGAGACAATAACACATTCATTTTTCAATGTCCAATGCAAACTACAGCAGCCTTAAGAAAATTAATGAAAAGCTTTCACCAAGCTAGAAGGACCATGGCAAAAAACTTAGGTGACATATCAGATCTGAAAAGCAGGTGTTACAAGTTGACTGAGTATAGTAACAGTCACATAATACAGCCTCTTCCTTTTTGATTCTGGAGTCTAACCTTTGATATCCATAAACATGACTCAACAAAGGGCTCAGCACAGGTGATGTATGATCAGCCCTTTTTTTTTTTGGCATGGGACTATTTAAAAAAACAACAACAAAACACTGTCAGGGATAATCCATCATGTAACTGTCTTTTGACATGACCCTGGCCTTTGGGAGCAAACAAATATACCTCAGATAATGTTAGTCCCATTTAGGATATTCTCTGTAAATTCAGAATAGACAAGGAGCCTTTGTGGCAATGGGGGAAAGATTCCTTGAATTAATACTGCACACACAAATTTAACCTCACATAAAAGTCTAGCTAATGGTTGAACGTTGACCCCTTGTCTGAACAGAGGGTGTTGGGAAACTCCTCTCACAGCAATATCTGCATTTTCAGGAGGAAGGGACCAGATTACTTTCCATGGACCTTCTATATACAGAGAGACCCACTGACAATTGGTAAGCCATCTGTGGGTCACTGTAATAAGAGAATTTTGCTCTGGGTTGTCAAGCTTTTGCTAAAGGAAATATTGTAATGTCTATAGAGCTGGGTGAATAATTGATTTTTCAGTCCAATAGCTGAGTTGAAAAATAAAAACCTTCATTTTGGGTTTACCCAGAGGGTTTTTTTTTGGGGGGGGGGGTTTCACTTCGTCACCAGAAGAAAAGCCCAAAATTAATTTGTTTCAGGTTCAATGAACACTTTTGTTTGACTCAAAATTAAACATTTTGTTGTCGGGTGCTTACTTTTTATTTTGGAAAGTGAAATATAGCAAATTGTCTAACAAGATTTCAGGACTTCATTTTGAAGTGCTGAAATGTTTTCTGCCCCAAAAAGGGTTAAAATGACTTTTCATTGACTTTTTTGGAAATTCCCCATCCCCTCCATTTTTTGTTTGGCTGCCGCTATTTGCCAAATTCACTCCGAATCATCAGTTTCAGTCAACCTGAAACTGCACTTTTCAGTGAATAAACTACTCAGATGGGAGGGTTTTTTGGGCACAGATCTAAAATGTATATTTAGTTGGCAATTACTGCAGGTTATATGCCTGGAAACTCCAGGAAATGTATGAATCCTCCCCTTATCCTGATGATTGGACCAACTGGTATCTACCTGAAGCATCAAAGGGAAGAGAAAAGTCATTTCCTTAGATACCAGCTTATCTTTCAGTTACTATGAATATAAATCAAAATGACTTCAGAATCAAACTTGGAATCAAAGAAATGTCTGGTCATGCAAGGGCAGCAACTCCTTCTGTGGATGGAGACGGAGACATTTTTTCAGTAGAGCTTTCATATTGAAAATCAGAAGGACAATACTCTCCAAATTTATCATTGACTTCCACACTCAGCATATGGGCTTTACCCAGTTTAATGCTAGTTTTGGAGCTCTTAAGATTTTAAGATAGCATTTCCCTGATGGCTGGTCAGCAGATGTTTCAGCTCAAGCCTCCCACCATGAGTTTTTCATGCAGTCCCTATTTGTTTTCCCTCTGGCATTTACTTTATTAGTTTACAAGCTGCACATATTAAGTGCATGTCAAGATTGCTGAGCTAGAGATGAAGTCCTACAGCCTTTTGCACTGCTTCCTGTAGCTGCAGCAGGCTTATCACGGAGTTCACTTGGGAAACATACATTTTTCAAGTTGCATTATGCAAATAGCTTTCTGGTGTATTAACCTCTTTTCCTTATGTACAAATTCAGATCTCCCTATTTTGTAGTCAGGCAAAAGACATCCGAATGAACAAGGAGGATGTACATATAAAAAAAATAAAAACAAACAATGTTCTAAGAAAAGCCTGGGTTCAGGGACAGCGCTTACAATTGTTTATTTTAGAAATCTCATTTATGCCTTTTTATTCTGTTTATAATAAGACCAACTGTGCAGAAGGGACTTACTTAGAAAGTCATACGGTTTCCAGTAAGCAAGTAAACGTGAATGGGTGCATCATGCTTATTACAATGGTGAGGGAAATTGCTACATGATAAACAGATAGCTTATTTGTGGCATTCACCAGTACTTGTATGTAGGTTATTTCCTTGTTAGGAAAATAAAGGTATTTTCAGTAACATTTAATGGGCAGAATGTTTACACTCTGTTGAAAAAAATTACCATTTGACCCAACTCTAGAGATACAGTACCCAACTCTTTTTATTTATGTCAGAGTAAAAATAAAAGAGGTCATTCTTATGGACTTAATGGAATTATGATGGTGCAAAACAAGTGTGAGGAGAGGCTCGGACAGTCCTTTTCTCCAACTGAACCATAGGTGGAGTTGGGAGGACAATGTTATGTTAAACTCCCTAATTCACAAAAGATATACAACATTTCATCTAAAAATATCCAATAAATCCGATTAAAATCTACAGAGATTGACTCAAACTAACCCATACGCCATCCCAATACCTCTTAAGCTTGTGGGAATTTGAGAGAGATCTGGATCCAGTATTCAGCCCATCTGTGCCATCATTATTATCCTAGTGTCCCAGTCAAGGATCAGGGTCCCATCTTGCTAGATGTTGAAAAACACGTAGCCTCTACCCTAAAGAGCTTACAATTGAGTTAAGGATTTATTTGGAAAATAATTCATCACGGTTTAAGCAGACTGGCCTACAATAGTCACACTCACGAATACATACATGAAAAATATGAGGAAGTAGTTTAGTTTTCCCATTAAAAAGAGTTTAGTACATAGAGTATGCCATCTTGCTGGGCTGTTACAGCAGGGAAAGCCTGTGCATGAACTGATAGCGGCTTTTCCAGTTAAGAGTATTTATACAGCACTGCTCTTTTCTTTTTTTGGTAGTGAGCTATTTTTTCCCCTGAAGTGTGCCACTATTGCAAATATTTTCAGCTTACAAAGATGCTATTTGTTCATATGGAGCATTTTTAATAGAATAATGTAAATATTCATGGAAGAAGTTGATCATATTCTGGATGAATGGAAAAAAAATCAAATTCACTTATATCCAAGTTACCAGTACCCAATAGTATACTTATACATCACAGCTGTGCTGTTCAGAATCATTTGGACCACCTCCTTTTTTATTTCACTTGTAAACTGTGATTACTACATACTGGACAGAGCTCATATTAGTAAGGAAAAGGTAACGTTCAAGTTCATGAAAACAAAATACAGTACCAAATTCTGCAGTCTTTTCTCAGGGAAAAATACCAAAAGTGTATTTTACATCAGTGGGAATTTTGCCTATGCAAGGAAGGCAGAATTTGTTTCAGGGCATTTATGATAAATGCCATTTCCTGCTTAGATTACAGCTTTATATCAAATAGTTATATAGAAATATTTAAAGTTTTCCTATTGTTCTCAACAAATACTGTTCCAGTCCTGAAGGCTCAGCATACTACCTGTCCTGTGGTGAATTTCCTGCCTTGCAGAAGGATTTCCATTAAACCCCAATGAATTTCCATAAACCAAATAAAACTAAAATGTCCCTCCTTTTTTGGAGAGTAAGTGGGATTTTAATGGATAGAGACTATAGAGACATGCTT
Organism: Terrapene triunguis; assembly: GCF_002925995.2. Lineage (NCBI taxonomy): Eukaryota > Metazoa > Chordata > Testudines > Emydidae > Terrapene > Terrapene triunguis. The sequence goes on along the minus strand of NW_020664562.1, from coordinate 34,207,079 downwards.
TTCAGCATTTACATTGATATAAAGTGCGGCTGGTAGGCGAGTGTTACACAATTTGTAACAAAATTTAGAAAGATGCAGATCATGGAGCAAAGATCTCTGATGCACCACTTAGTATGTGGGCTGCCATGTTCTTCTCCAGATTCAGCTTGACTTATGGGGCCACATCCTCAGCTACCATAAACTACAGTAACTTCATTGAAGTCAAAGCTAAGGCCTTTTACACATATGGTGAAAGACACAGCTCCATTTCAATAGTCTAATCTTGAAGTGACACAGGCAAAGTTGATAGTAGTATGACGGGTTAGATCACAGAACCCCCCTTGGGAGCTGCCACCTGATGGGCCAAGACTACTTCTGCCCCTGCTTTCCTGCCCTGTCAGCTTGGGACTTCAGTGCCCTGCCTGGTTTGAGCCAGACTTGCTAGCCTCCTGCAAACCCAGACCCAGATCTGAATCATGTCCCCTAACAGCTGCAGGCTTAAACTGAAAGCAGCTTACAGAAGTGTTCCTGCCTTTAACACTCAGATGCCCAACTCCCAATGGGGTCTAAACCCAAACAAATCCATTTTACCCTGTATAAAGCTTATACAGGGTAAACTCAAGTTGTTAGCTCTCTATAACACTGGTAGAGAGATATGCTGTTTGCCCACCCAGGTATTAACACATACTCTGAGTTAATTAATAAGTAAAAAGTGATTTTATTAAATACAGAAAGTAGGATTTAAGTGGTTCCAAGTAGTAACAGTCAAAACAAAGTAAGTCACCAAGCAAAATAAAATAAAACATGCAAATCTATGTCTAATCAAACTGAATACAGATAACCTCACCCCTAGAGATGCTTCAGTACGTTTTTTCCTCAGACTGGACACCTTCCAGGCCTGGGCACAATTCTTTCCCTGGTACAGCTCTTGTTCCAACTCAGGTGGTAGGTAGGGGATTCTTCATGATGGCTCCTCACTTTGTTCTGTTCCACCCATTTATATATCTTTTGCATAAGGCGGGAATTCTTTGTCCCTCTGGGTTCCCACTCCCTCCCTCCCTCCCTTCTCAATGGAAAAGCACTAGGTTAAAGATGGATTCCAGTTCAGGTGACATGATCACGTCACTAAGAGCCCAAGCCTTAGTGGAAGGCTTGCTTGCAAACAGAGCCATCCACAGTCAATTGTCCTGGTTAATAGGAGTCATCATGATTCCAAACCACCATTAATGACCCACACTTTGCATAATTACAATAGACCCTCAGAGGTATTTCATATTTCTAGTTTCAGATATGAGAATGATACAGTTATACAAATAGGATGATCACACTCAGTAGATTATAAACTTTGAAATGATACCTTACAAGAGACCTTTTGTATAAAGCATATTCCAGTTACATTAGCATATTTTTATAAAATCATATAGAGTGCAACGTCACATGTAGCAAGGTCCGCCTCTTAGAGAAAGGGACACAATCTCCTTACCCTCCTAGTAACTGGCATATCGATGTCTGACAGCATTTAGAGATCCAGGAATTAATACAAATACTCCCCAGAGTACAAAATGTACCAACAAAAGGCAGTCAGATGCCCTCAATAAGAAGGGTAGATTTAAACCTCATCATTAGTTCCACTGGCTTCCCTCAATTTATTAGAATCACCTCAGTCTTTTACAGCTTGAACTACAGATGAGAGGTAGCTCAACCTTCTCCAAACATCAATACATGGCTCCAGGAAGCAAGAAAACAAAAGTACTTTCTACTTCAGTCTTTTTGCTTCTTCAGTTCTGGAAGGATGGAGGGCAGGATCATGTCTTAACTTTTGAATTCTTCCCTGACTATTTTTCCTTTCAGCTGCAAGCTAGAAGTTAAAAACAAAAAACAAACACACCCCCACACATTAGGGAAAAGAAGTTAAGCTGGGGTTCATTGGCTAAAACAGTTTATTAGAGGAGAACACGAATGAAACTCCATGTAGGTTATTAACCATGCAAGAAAATCAGCGTACTAAGCTCTGTGTGGGTAATTAGATGTATTGGAGTGTAAGGATGCCCATTCAGGGTATATTTCGTTACCCTGAGAGCATTAGCTGACCCACCTCCTGTCAATCAGTCAGGGAAAGCATGCCGTTCAGATTCCTAGATGCTTATGTAGGGGCTGGGGCTTCCTTTGGCAGCTGAAATCTTACGAGACAGTCACAAAGCATACTCGGGAGTGATTTTTAAATCCCCTTAACACAAGACACAAGTACTCTGGCATATAGGAGATGATTCACATCTCATATCCAAGGTCAGATTCTGCATTGCACAGTGAAGTAAGGGAGCCTGAGCTGGGGACAGAATCTGTCCCTTGGAATATTTTTGTTCAGCCAGTTCTGAGTTAATCAGTGAGCTTAGAATTCTTTACATTTCTATCTATAATGTGTGTACATAGATGTTTACCATCTTTCCCAGTTCTCTAATAACTCAAAACCAGTTGAATGGATTTTTCAATCAAGTTTTACACACACACACACACACCCCTTATGGCTGAGACCAAACAGACTCAGCAGTAAAGGTGAATTACTGAAGAACTCATGAGCATATATAGCAAAGGTCATAATGGATGGTTAATTATGGCCTTAATTTAACTCATGGGAAAGAGCAAATACATTACATTTTTGAACCTCTATATTCCCACGAAATGGGAATTTGTAGTGGAGGTGGAGTTTGAGATTTTTTTTTAAGTATTATTTTGCAGATTTCTTGTGGATGATTGTCCTGACATTCCATGCAGGACAGCAATCAACATACATCTTCAAAGCTATTATAAAATATTGTTTTGTATTCAAAAATCAAAATAAAAAAGGTACACAAAGTGAGATTTACACAAGTAAGAATATTTTGAGCAGCATAGTGATGTTTTGAAAGAGGCTTTTTTAAAAGAAGTGGTCATTCTGGATGTTTGATCTTAATGATCAGTCCAATGCCTTTTTGTCTGAAATGGTTCTTCATATCAGTCTCATGAGAACCATTTGCACAAGAATGAATTTCATTTACTCTTTGCCTTATTGCCTGATTTCTTTTTATTGATGCCAGTTTTAAGTCTTCAAATTTCAACTCATCATTTCATTTCAATGCAGAGTTTTCCCTTCAGGTGGAAACTCTAATAGTTATCCCTCTTGACCAAAATTGTGACATATAGGATGATACCTCTTCTTTGTACAAATTAGTGTAAATTTATTTCCCTGGTTACTTGTCTTATTAGAATAACTGATAGTCTTATTCCTGTTTGCAAAACACTCTGAAGAGTAAATGCTAAGATTATAATTAGTTCAACATTGTTTGTGCTAGATTTTTAGTCCCAAAATGGTAAGAAACAAATTAAACAGCTGGGCTGGTAAAAGAAAGGTGCAGATACTTTTTAAATATCTCACAAGACTACTGGCTATACAGTAAATCTAAAATAAATCTTCACAGAATAGGAATTCAGAATTCAGTCTGAATTAACATGGTGACAGTGATGTGTTATATTTGTGTTATATTCTTTTGAATGTTCAGTTTCAAAAACTTGTCATACTAGCATATCAGAATTCTAAAATGCAGAACCCTGTATTGTTTCAAACCAGATGATCCAATAGCTCCAAGAAATACCTATATTAGCTGTAATATTCTAACTTCAAACCTAATAATGGAAAGTGGGCATTGATGCTCCTATTCAAAGTATTTAAACTCATGCTGAATTCTATCCTTTTTCAGAAAAAGCACTTAAGCATGTGCTTAACTGAATCCTGCTGAAGACAGTGAGACTTACTCATAGGCCTAAACTTAGCATATACTTAAAAGAAAATAAAACGTATTGTGATTAATTTTAAAGTGAATTTAAGTTTTCACCATTTCTCCCCCACCAGCAAATTCAATTTTTTCTAGCCTTAGGCAGTTCTTTGAAATGACAAATAGAGTATTTGCTTTAGTGTTGCAGGAATTTTTATATTCTAATTATGTGAACATAATCCCTTGATTAACCTATTCAAATAGAGAAAGACAAGGTGCATGAGGTAATATTTTATTGGACCAATTTGTGTGAGTGAGACAGAGACAGACTTTTGAGCCAACAGAAGTTGGTCCAATAAAAGATATTGACTCACCCACTTTGTCTCTCCAGTATCCTGGGACCAACACAGCTGCAGTACCACTGCATACAACGATTCAAATGTAAGCATACCTGGCTGATGCAGTGGCTCATAATATTCATTGTTTCCTGAATATTTATGCTTATAAGTTTGGCAACTATTACGATGCATGTTATACAGATTGTTTTAGTGAAATACCTGTCAGAGCCAAGAGATTTTTTGAAGAGAGTGTGGGAAAGAAGATGGCAAAGCTGCCATTGGTTTGTCTCTGCTGAAAGTGCATGATCTCAGGTAGGGTGTTTGTGGGGCCTATTTCAATCCCTTTAGGCAACTCAGATATTTGGTTTTCAAAGCATTCATTGCACTGCATGATGGACTATTCAAATCCCTAGGCTTTTGATTCCAGCTAGTTTACATCTAAATTGCTTTCTTCATTAAGCTCAAACTTCAATTTTCAATATATTAAATTTCTATGTTGTTCAAAGCAACAAAAGGTTCTTTTTATAGGCTTTGTTCCTACAATTATTAAATTAAGGCTATCATTAAAAAGTAGTTTATCAAGATTTATTGTATATAGTTTGACTTTTGTACTATGAAATCAAATAAAGCAAATCTGATCGCAGTTTAAAAAGAGAAAAATACACTCTGCAAGAGTTAGATTACTCCAATTCCTCTTTGCTATACTCTATTAGGAATTATTCATTATGGTGAAATTCACCCCTTGCGCTTAGCCCAGACAAGACTTATGTTCTGGTTAGGTCACACTTGAGTCTTCAAAAACTGGGCTAAGTGGTGGACAGCCTTTATCGGGCCCTCTGCACAGTAGTGGATCTCACAAAATAAGTTCATGTTTTTCCTCCATCACGAACAAGCCTGCTCCTCTTCATGTTTGTTACTATACATTAATATAAAATGGTCAATCTTGAAACTATTATAAAAGTAATAACCCTACTTCCCTTCAGGCTTCCTACTCTGCTTCCCTCCTCCTCAATAAATCATCAGGAGTCTGTCAAATATTTAAGAGGCCAGTTAAAAATGATAGTTCTTTTAAACAATTTTTGGGCAGTGCATGCAAACACATTGAATCTGAGTCTCTCTGCAGCAAGAGTTCATCTTGGCTGAACAAATATTGTGTGTGTCTAAATCCATAGCTAATAGCTAATTCATTTCACAACATTCGGAATTGTGACAGGATACAAATTTAACATTTAAAAGAAAATCATACTAAAATGTTCTCCGTGTAGGGAGATAAGAATCAGAATAGCAACTAACCTCTACCCCTCTGTGGGTCCCAAAGAAATGAATGCTTACTTCTTGAACACTGAACAACCAGTCTGTAGCTCTCCAAAGTGCCACTTTGCTAATACAATACTTTCCTTGTGAGAATCTTACAGCATGTCTGATACCACAGTATTCTTTCCACAACTACACTGAGCAATCAAAAACCTTAGCAGTACTCACAATTATAGCTGGGGGAATTTAGCCAAAAATTTTAGTTGGGGGGAAAAAATGGAGATTCAGTAACAAAGTGTTTTGTGAATTCATATCAGTTTCACTAAATTGTTAATGAAAAAAGTCAAAACATTTTGTTTTCACATTTCCTAAACAAAATATTTCATTTTTTTTTTGGTCTGAAATGATTAAAACAGTTAAAAACCTTTAAAAATGGTTGAAATTGAAATGAAATGTTCCTGGTTGAGCAGAATGTCAACAAAACTACGTGAATGCAATGAGACACTTAATTTTACATGCATAAATGTTAGGAAATTCAAAATGACCCACAAGTTACTGTAATTTGTCCACTTTGCATGCACAGTAGTAAAATATGAATAAATATCTACATTATTGAAAGGATAAATTCATAGAATCCCAGATGAACAACCCACCTGATTTACTTCCTCATAGTCCAATCTTTTGGCCTGAGTCTGCACTGTAGGGCCCTAACTGTGGAGCATGATGAAGTGGCCACAGATGAACCATTCAGAGAAAGCAGAACAATTGTTGTTTCTTTGACTTCCATACCAATATGACTAAAGTAAGCTCTTAAGCATGGACATTAATATTAAACAGTAATGGGATAGGTGGTCAAAGAGTCTGAGATATGATTACTGTGGACACTCTTATTTGCTGGATTTTCATTATTTAGAGTGTTAATCATAATGGTGTGTTTGAGATTGTGGGGAAGAGGTTACGCATGTGAGTACATTGGGGTGGGCAAAGCATTCTATCTAGGTATGAATATATTACAGGTGAAATCACAATCATGGAGCTCTGCATCCTTTTTGTATTTCATAGTAACATTTACCCAGTAATGAGAATTTTAATAATCTGATGTCAATGTAAAAATTATTTACATAAATAATAAACTATGTTGGAGAGTTTACTGAAGAGGTAAGCTCAGCTAGCCTGTGCATTGAAGAGGATCTTCATTTTCCTCTCAAATCATATAACTAAAAATCGGGCTGTAATGTAAAGGATGAATAGTTTGACATGCAGCTATGAATAAATGTAATGGATTTGAGGGAGATTATCTTTACAAAACTGACAAACATTTGTCTCTACTGTAGTTACTATGCTGAATTTAAAAAAAAATCTACTTACATGAGGCACTGGTGTGTGGAGCCATAAATGGGGTGACGGGAAGCGGTACCACCAAGTGTACTTTTACTGCTCTTTGAAAAAGAATTGTGCACGTCATGCTGCACATCACAGTATACAGACTAGCTACTTATGGATTTGGCCACAACCCCTAGATGATACGGCACATCTGCTTTTTAGCCCTCAGACTGTGGCCATGTTAGTGTTTGAGACACAAACAGGGAGGGAAAAAACACCCCCCTGAGCGCAACAAGTTACAGCGCTGTAAAGCGCCAGTGTAAACAGTGTAAGATAATCCCCTCATGGAGGTGGAGTACCTGCAGCACTGGAAGAGCTCTCCCCCAGCACTGGCGCACGACCGTACTCGCACTTCAAAGCGCTGCCGCGGGAGCGCTCCTGCAGCAGCGCTTTGAAGTTTCGAGTGTAGCCACGATCTTAGCTAACAGCCAGTTGGCTTTTAGCTCATGCTGTAGAGGCTCATGCACTCTTCAGAGGTCCCTGGTTCGATCCCGCCCGCTGACGACCGGGGTCTGTCAGCGTTACAGCTACACTGCAGTTAAACACCCACGGCTGGCCTATGTGAGCTGAATCAGGGGGAGCTGCCCTCTGGCTGGTGTGCAGTCTGGAATCTAAACAGACCATTCTCCTGAAGGCAAGGAAGAGAAAAGTTAGATGCCTGCAAGTCACCAGGGCCTGATGAAATGCATCCTAGAATACTCAAGGAGCTAATAGAGGAGGTATCTGAGCCTCTAGCTATTATCTTTGGAAAATCATGGGAGACAGGAGAGATTCCAGAAGACTGGAAAAGGGCAAATATAGTGCCCATCTATAAAAAGGGAAATAAAAACAACCCAAGAAACTACAGACCAGTTAGTTTAACTTCTGTGCCAGGGAAGATAATGGAGCAAGTAATTAAGGAAATCATCTGCAAACACTTGGAAGGTGGTAAGGTGATAGGGAATAGCCAGCATGGATTTGTAAAGAACAAACCATGTCAAACCAATCTGATAGCTTTCTTTGATAGGATGAGTCTTGTGGATAAGGGAGAAGCAGTGGATGTGGTATACCTAGACTTTAGTAAGGCATTTGATATGGTCTCGCATGATATTCTTATCAATAAACTAGGATAATACAACTTAAATGGGGCTACTATAAGGTGGGTGCATAACTGGCTGGATAACCATACTCTGAGAGTAGTTATTAATGGTTCCCAATCCTGCTGGAAAGGTATAACAAGTGGGGTTCTGCAGGGGTCTGTTTTGGGACCGGCTCTGTTCAATATCTTCATCAACGACTTAGATATTGGCATAAAAAGTACGCTTATTAAGTTTGCAGATGATACCAAACTGGGAGGGATTGCAACTGCTTTGGAGAACAGGGTCATAATTCAAAATGATCTGGACAAATTGGAGAAGTGGTCTGAGGTAAACAGGATGAAGTTTAACAGACAAATGCAAAGTGCTCCACTTAGGAAGGAAAAATCAGTTTCACACATACAGAATGGGAAGAGACTGCCTAGGAAGGAGTACGGCAGAAAGGGATCTAGGGGTTATAGTGGACCACAAGCTAATTATGAGTCAACAGTGTGATGCTGTTGCAAAAAAAGCAAACATGATTCTGGGATGCATTAACAGGTGTGTTGTGAGCAAGACACGAGAAGTCATTCTTCCGCTCTACTCTGTGCTGGTTAGGCCTCAACTGGAATATTGTGTCCAGTTCTGGGCACCGCATTTCAAGAAAGATGTGGAGAAATTGGAGAGGGTCCAGAGAAGAGCAACAAGAATGATTAAGGGTCTAGAGAACATGACCTACGAAGGAAGGCTGAAAGAATTGGGTTTGTTTAGTTTGGAAAAGAGAAGACTGAGAGGGGACATGATAGCAGTTTTCAGGTATCTAAAAGGATGTCATAAGGAGGGAGAGAGAAAACTTGTTCATCTTAGCCTCTAAGGATAGAACAAGAAGCACTGGGCTTAAACTACAGCAAGGGAGGTTTAGGTTGGACATTAGGGTGGTTAAACACTGGAATAAATTGCCTAGGGAGGTTGTGGAATCTCCATCTCTGGAGATATTTAAGGTTAGATAAATGTCTATCAGGGATGGTCTAGACAGTATTTGGTTCTGCCATGAGGGCAGGGGACTGGACTCTATGACCTCTCAAGGTCCCTTCCAGTCCTAGAATCTATGAATCCTGCTCTGCTTCCTTCATGGGGTTAGGAGTCAGACAATCCACCTCCCCAGCGTACATGCTCAGTGCATTGCAGGACGTGGCTCTCATTTAACAAAGTAACCTTGGTGCAGGGACCTTCTTTTTGTTTTATTTGTACAGTGTCTTGCTCAACGTCGCCCAGGTCCTTGACTAGAATTCCTAAATGCTATGGTAATACAAATAAATAATAAAATAAGGCAGCAGTTCTAACTAACAAACCGTTTTTAATTACCACTCATCACCATTGCACCTGAACATATTCCATGTAAAACAAATTGCAAAGTTCCTGGTGGATTTTGTGGAGCATCTGGCTTATCTTCCCCCTTATCAGTTATAGAAAGCTGGCTTGGGGTTTTGGTCATTTGACTGACATTTCTCTACAAACATACAAAACGCTTTCAGATGAAATATTTAGATCCAATACTTGGATCTCATCTACCTAAAGCATTAGCAAAGTGTCCATCACTAATATATAGAAGCCTGATCCAAAGCCCAATGAAGTCAACAGAAAGAGTCCCATGAGTTCACTGGGTTTGGACCAGGTCCTAGGCATGTCAGTATACATCTGGTTTTCCAGTGTGCAACCACAGCCTGTTGAAGTGTCCGCTTTGCTCAGCAAAGGTTCATAAAGAAAATTGGTTAAAATAACCATATTATATATAATTAAGGCCAGACACTCACCTTCAATTTCCATGCACCGCAGATGAGCACTTTCATAGCACACTACACTTGAACCTTCACCAGGACAAACAGCTCTCTTTTAAGTTAAGAATCACACACTACTGTCTGTATTCTCATTACATTACAATTTCTGATTAAGAATGGCCATTTGCACTGAGTTATGGGTAAATCTAATGTCATATTGTACTCACTTTTAGACTGACTGAGATAACTAATCATCTATGTTTTACACTAGATTAAATTCCAAGTGGCTGGAGATGAAAGGGCATTGATACAAACATGCTTTTATATTGTCACATTCTTGGACAGTTTAGTAAGGACAATACATCATTCAAAAAGGAAGGACTAATATTCAAAATCTGAACTTTGTTTCACACATATTTCTATCCTTTTTAAAAAAAGTACTTTTCTGCCTAAGTGACAGAGTGACTTGCCATACTGCCACTCATCTGATGCTAGATAACATTTAAAAGGCTTTTAAAAGAGTTGTTAGAGCATATTTTAAAACCAATCATTAACATGTGACCTTTCAGGACAATAGATGTAGGAACCACAAGAAACAAACACTAATTAGAAATGGAGTGTTCACTAGCATATTTTAAATCCAGTTTCAGCAATAACTCACTCATGGTTACTTTTAAGACCATTAAAACATCCTTTTAGGTGAGTTTTCTTATTTGCAAAAAGCGGATATTTTTATGGAAATTCTAGCTTTTTATAGTCATATGCACATTAGCAGCAGCCAATAATTTCCATTCTACATGCTTCTAACCTACCAATAGTCCTCAAAATGTGGAGAGCAGTGTTGTGTATGAGATGGAGCCAGGAATTTCCAAATTCTAATCCTGATTAATGGTTTTTTAAGGCCAAAAGAGACCACTGCAATCACCCAGTCTGACCTCTTCCATAACACAGGCCATAGACTTTCATACAGCAATGCTCTGCATTAATCCCAGTATTAACTTGTGTTCCTTGAAGTCCTTAAAAAAAAAAAAAAAAGAGGGTCTGTTTATCTACTTGTAAAATGTGGATAGCAGTAGTCTAAGGTGTGTGTTAAGCATTGATGTTTGTACAATGTTTTGTAAATGCTATTATTAAATGGTCTTTTCAAAAATGTATCTACTGTAATTTTCTACCCAATCCCAAGTAAGTTAAAAGAGGTCAGTTACATACAGAGTTTATTGTAAGCTTTTTATAGATGCAGATGATACCTTTTAATTGCAATACAGATGAGGAGATAGCCTGTTTGACAAGTCTGAATCCTGAATGATGTTAGTAGTATTTTGATGGGTTCTTTTTTCCCCCCCACATTTTCGTTTACAGATACATCTACATCTACAAGCCCTTGGGCTGGATAAGTGGAAAAACTTGTGAAGCTCTTTTGCATTAATTCCGATCATGAAGTGTATCCAGATACAATGCAGACACTCACTTTTGAGCACTTAAAAAGAGCACCGCACAAGGATAACAAGTTAGCGTTGCCATACACTGTGGAATAGCAACACAATGCATTTCTGACCATGCTCATGTGTAACAGTCTCATTAGCTGATAAAGCACAGTTGTTAGAGACACATGAGGCACCTTTACTTTCTTTGTCTTCAATCACTAAGATGTGTGGCATTTCAAAAAGTCAAGTGGGGAGGATTAGACTCAGCTGGAAAAAAAAATCGTTGCAGAGCAGATAAACACCAATCTGAGTGGAAAGCACATTTACAAAGAAAGGCAAGGTAGAAACCACTCTCCTTTTCTGGTTTTAGGAAGCAAGAGTACAGGGACAGGTTATCCTCACCCGAAGTCAAGACACAAGAACCTACCAAAACAACTAGAACTTAAGCCTACAAATGGCTTGTTAGCAGAGTAGAAATCATAGTTTTAAGTGATAACACAGCATTAAGTAGTATTCAGATTTTAACATTCTGCATGCTGTAGGTTCAGAAGACCCACCTGGTAGCAAATTATAATCTGAACAGGTAGAAAAGGGCACTGCATTCCCCACTCAAAAGGGCATTGAATTGGAGGTGGTGGTGGGAAGCCACAAGTTTCTAACTTGCACAGCACAGACACAGAGCAGCTATGTTTATTATAGGTAAAGTACAGGCATAGAAATCCTCCTAGAATACAGCCTACAATTCAGCCTGGGTCATGTCTAGACCTCATCCTTGGTCATGCTGAACTCTGCCACTTCAGTCTATACAAGCCCCCTGGTATTGGAAAGTCCATGTGAACAAAGTTATGTCAGTGAAAGGAACTTGCAAGAGTCATTTCACAGGAGGCGCAAAGTATAGTGGTCAGGGACAGGACATAGCCTGGGCTGGTAAGGAACACTCACTTCAGGCCCTCCCCTAGGAGGCCTCCATTAGTGAGGCCCAATAGCTATCCTCCCATGGTAGGATTTGCAAGAGGGTAGCAGAACACACACAGCTTACCATCATCAGTGTCCGCTGGTGTTCTGGGCTGGTTTAACAAGGTGAAAAGTGTACCTCTGTCTTAGTGGGGGGAGGTGTAAACTGAGTCCATGTAGAATAATTTAGCCAGTAGACAAAGGAGAGATTTGTAGCTGGGCTACTTGCAGCTATAGCACTACTCTGATGAACCAGTTTCTTCTCCTTGCCTTATAGAGACCAACAAAAGGGATAAAGTATCAATTCCTTACTTATTAGCAGATACTAGATTACTCAAGCCATAATCAAGTCCCAGCAGGAACATTTCACCCAGAGGCCTTTCTTGCAGAACTAAGGGAAACAGAATGAAAATATTCTATCATTTAAATAGTTGCCTCCCTGTTCAAAAGCTTATCAGCTCCAGCTGTAGGTATGGGGTATCTACTATGCCCACTCTCCTAGCAACAAACCAGACACCTGTGTCTCTACAGCTTTAGGAAAAAATCAGTAAAGTATTTCAAGAGATAGTCATGTTAGAGAGCATGAGAGAAGTATTCTTAGCTCAGTTTAATGCTCATTTAAATATTTAAAGAGACCGGCATTTTATACACACTAATAAAGATACACAAAAATAATCTAAAACAATGAAAGCCAAATTTCATACTAATATCTTTGTCCTATTCCATACTGAAAATTTAACAGTAGCTAGGAATAGAAGACCTAAGAGAATTTGTATTTGTTACATATTCTCAAATTCATTATCAATGTCTTCTTGACAGTCATTTATACTTCATAACACCGTCACAGTAATTACTATAGAGAGTATAGCACAAGCACATAGCATGTTTCCTACAGACCTCAGAATACATATGGGCCATTGTAGCCCCATGCCTTCCATGGAGTTATACTGATTTACACCAGTTGAAGATCTGGCCCTTTTTGTGGTCTTAACAAAAAGAAATAAAAAAAATTAAAGAGTAAATAATTTTCAGTCACCATGTAGGTCATCTCACATTATACAGTAACATATATCACAATGTTCTCTTTGTTCTAAAATGTACCTGAGATTTTATATCCTATTACAATTGGAGGAACTAAGGTTTAGCTCCACAAAGGGACTTGGGTGTGGAAACTGCCTTGAAAAAAAAAAATCAATGGAATCCAGAAAGCCTGAGTTAGGCACCGAGACAATGCATGGGAAGAGATAGGTGCCAAAGGACAGCATCCACAAGAGCCAGCATGCTAAGCTACCAAATAGATGCTAACAAGAAGGGCTTTTCTTAACTTCCCATCCCTGACCCGTGACTGAAGTACCTAAGGGAAGTACCTATCTCCTGGGATCCACAGCCATGAACCTCTGCCGGAGTTAGGTGCCTAAGCTGTTTCTTGCAAGAGACATAAGAGGAGGAGGTGCCTTCCTTAAAATTCTTAACCCAGTGGTTAGGACATGCCCCTGGGATGTGGGAGATCCAGGTTTAATTCCCCCTTCTGCCTGATGGGAGAAAGGATTTCAATATGGGTCTCCTACCACTCAGGGACTGCCCTAACCACTGAGCTATGGGGGCTCTCTCAAGTGCCCCTCTTAAAACTGTTTCACGTCAGATAAACACTTCAATAGTATTTGAGGCAGGGAGAGAATGAATGATTCTAGAGCCTGGCAGTTAGGGCACTCACATGGGAGTCCCAGCATCCAGTCCCCCTGCTCCAGTGACTATTTATCCCTAAATGAAACAGATTCTGGGAACCCAGCTCAGAATATCTGATAGCCCTGTGGTTAGAGCACTCTGCTGAGAGGTGGCTGATCCCTGTTCAAATCTTTTCTCCCCATCAAGCAGAGGAAATAATTGAACCCAGGTCTCCTACACCCCAGGTGTATGCTCTAAGGCTAAAAGTGAGACTCCTCCTTTGGCTGGATTTTGCATGGGGCCTGATCCAGTAGGCTTATCATGAGCACATCTACAGGGCTGGGCATCACATCACCTGGTTTGATGTTCCAGGTGCATAAAGCAAGGCTTTGTACACATACCCAGCAGCAGAAACGTAGGGGGCTTATGGCAAAAAATTAGACATCAAGAGATTTTAGGTGCCTACAGGGTTAGGCTGCAGCCTAGCAGGGCTTCTGAGGTGCCTAAACTTTGGGCTTGAGTGCATAAAGTGGGGAGTTAGGAGCCTAAGTCCTTTTGGGTATCTGGGCCTGAGATCATATTGTTCATTCAATTCATGTGCTTCATTCATACACATTGAAGAAGTTTCCTTTGTGTGAATTTGTAATGAAGTTTGATTGTAAAATTACTATTTCGAGCTAGATTGATCCTTTAAGCCCGCCCCACACATAAGGCTGGTATGCAGCTCCACTGACCAAGGAGAAACTCTGATAAGGTTTCCTTGCTCTCCCCCCCCCCCCCGCCCCCCAATTAGGAAAATAGTTTACTACAGCCCTTTACCCATGCTTCCCCTTATGCCTGCTCACCATTGCTGGCTGGTGTATTGGGATGCTGGAGCCAAGGATCTACCCACCTGCTTAGAAGGGTAATATCATGCAGCCCTGGTCTCTACCCTACATGGAGACCTGCAGAGCCCCAGGCACAGATTAAAGCAACTTCCAGTGCTACTCTAACTTCACCAGGCTCCCTACAGTCTCATGAGCTGTTGCAGCAACCAGGATAGTCACAGCACAGGAACTCCCCCCAGCATAAAGGAGCCTTAGGGCACTAGTGAATCAGGCCCCAGGGTAGAGGGATAAAAGAATAGCAAAGTCTGGGAAAAGGCAGCATGGATTGCTGATCAATTGCTCCAAGTCTAGAAGCACAGCTCAATTAGCCAGCATTATTCCTTTGTCTCTAGAAAACATTTGGCTAGGTCCCTGATTTTCCTTTAGCCGGTAGGTGGGAGGTACAGTTCATGTACTTTGTGACGAATATTTTGTATTTCCTTTCAAACAATTTTTCATACCATATTGTTGAAACTTGATTTAAGCAACTCGCTCAGCAAAACTTTGCATCTCAGCAATGGTTGTGTTTTAGCATAACCCTCCCTCTTTTTAGGAATGACTTCATCTCTCATGAAACCAAACCCTGGAGATGGGAGTTTAATATTCTGTAAAATGATGCATCACTGGTGAAGTCTTGTCAGTTCAATTTGCAGCAGTGTGTACTCTGTAAGCCTCACTTTAGAGCATTTAGCTCTTTCTGTGTACAAAACAATATGTTAAACAAAATTAGGGGTATTCTATTGTGAATTAACCTGCACATCATCACGAGTTGTTTACTTGTGAGTGGGTGAGAAAAAGAGTTTCCTTTTATACTAGAAAGACAATGAGAGCAGGGCTCACAAGGAAATGGATTGACAAGAGATTGCTGGGAATATGCCAATCGTACATGTAGGTGTTCAACTGGAGGCATGAGGAGTTATTTTTGAGCACCCAAAACTGTGTTAGAGACAGGACATGGGGCCTGCATTTCCACACACAAATAGGATACAAAAAGTGGGTTCCATAAACAGACCAAAGGGGGGAGGGAGGGCGAGAGGAGAGAGAGAGATGAAGGAGAAGAACAGAAAGATAAGGCAGCTATTTAGTGAGGCATGTACACATCTCGATAGAGCCATTGAATTATGTTTATAAGCTTTTTTTTTTTTTTTTTACATGCCAGAAGTATTTTTTTAGGAAGGATTTGAATAAGAGGGAGGTGGCCTGGTAAATAGGTTTAGGGAGGGGAAGCATGGATACAGGAGCAGAAAGAAAATGAGTACGTGAGACCTATGAAAGGGTTAGCCAGAAGCCCTTCTAGGTGCCAGTACACGCAAGAGCCATTTTCTCAGGATATGTACAGACAATGAGGGTGTATTTGGAGGGTGTAGTCCTATCTTGTCTCTGATTAGCTGATGTGAAGTTACATGGATATATTTCTGAAACTGACCAGAATGATACTGTTCTCTCAGCTTGCTTGTGTGGTTGAATTAAGCTTCCTAGTAATTCCACTGTTTAAATCCATCTCCAGATTTTAAAATGCTGTCGCTCCAAACACAACAACTCTGAATAGCTCTGCTCCCTAGGCGCATTACTACATCATTAATGTGATTTACACCCTTCTGGGTAGCGCATCCACACCCAATATCTTATTTTGCTAGTGATTTGCAATTTGAAAAGGCTGTTACTTAAAGGGCTCATGTGGTTAAAATCAAGACTGAGCTGCTGCATGTAGAGAATGAAATCCTTCAGATGAGGACATATAAAATTGAAGTCTTAGCCACTTGTGGTAAATGTTCATATACCCTTCACTCAATATTAGTGATCCTGGCCAAATACAAATTTGTCTCACTAAGAATTGGACTAATACCACCAACTCACTTCAACAAACAGTAATAACTTTTGGTCACTACCTCCCGTGGCTGGATTTGAAGAGGCAGCCTGTACTGAAAGGCCCTATATCACATTTCCAATCCCTAAGGCCATTATGTCAAAGAATAGTAATTTTTCCAATCCTCTGTCTGGGGTTTGAACCTATGTTCTGTATTTGGTTACTTGCAACTGAACTAGCAAAATTTCCTCCCGCAGTTTCATTTGACTAATGGTATTCTTCACTACCTATCCCAGTATGCTGCATAGATTGCAGAGAACAGTTCAAAAGCTGTCAGATGGCACCCTATCAATTAATTTAATTGGGACAGTTTTCCAGAGTGATTTCCTGTTTATCAAATTTGCCTACTTAAAAAAACCCTCACACCTTAGTTTTAGATTTGGGCCCCCTACTAGACATAAATATGCTTCACAGGCTCACCCTTTAAGTTGCAGAATCCATGCACTTTGTCAATTACAAATTGCAGTATGATGCATTGCAGTTTTCTTACCTATAGACCTTCCTAGCCAAGTCAAGTGATTGTTCTCCAAAGATAGTCAGCTGGGTAAATGTCAGGAGCTCAAAAAGTAAATTATAGTGCAAATAGCTTTGATATTTCTATGAAATGAAAGTAAAGCATATTTATTTTTAAAATACAGAATTTTATTTAAAATAAGTGAAATCCTTCTATCGTGACCTTTACGAGATTCCAAACAGTGACGAATTTGGTCATTACAAATAACCTTTTCCCAGCAAGAGCTTTACCAACTGGGACTTCCTTGCAGTAATATATGTGAATTAATTTTCTTCCTAAAAAGTGTGCAATACAAAATCCTGTGTATAATATAAAAGCCATTAAGATATTTAATCTGCAGTGATACATTTTTTTAAATATGAAAACAAAAAAGAGGAAATTACAAACAAAAATTTCAAATGATGCGATAGTGATAATGTAGCTTGTATTGAAGTCATATCCATAGATCTTATGCAATGAAATAAAAAAATACTTATTTCCAAGATCAGACCCTGATTCAGCATGGTGTTTAGAGATCTGGGATTACCCATGTGTTTAAAATTAGGCACATGCTTAAGTATTTTACAGTATTAGGGCCTTAATGCAAAATCTGAATGTCTTCTCATTTTTCCTGGGATGTTGCATCCCTGTTTTGCATTTGTTAAACAGAGCTAAAATTAAAAATCAAAATACCAAATGAAGCCCAGACACTAAGGAATTAAACAATAAAATACCAGTTCATACCTCATGTTATAATACTCCATGCTGGTATTGTACATTATGAAATAAATATTATTCCATAGACACTTATCACAGACAATTTCCTTCCTCTATTAACAATATTGAACAGTGAACACAGAATTGGCATTTAATCAATAATTCAGTGGGAATACAAGAATGGCAACCCCCCCAAATCTTGAGCAAGCAGTTGAAGTGGCATCACGTAGGAATGAAATACTTTGTAAAAGTAAATTTTGTTTATTTCTATTTTAAAAGGTCCAAGCCAATGAAAAGCTTGGAACTACCGAAGCTCCAGGAAAAATAAGACCTCCCCTGAAAATAAGACCTAGCGCATCTTTGGGAGCAAAAATTAATATAAGACACTGTCTTATTTTCGGGGAAACAGGGTATTAACAGAAACTTAAGTGCCACAGTGATGCACTTTCTCATGCAGCTAGACCCAGTTAAATGTGGCTTTAAGCTATATTGGTCACATGATTAGTGATCATGTGATGTGTGGTCAGGCATGAGGAAGAAGTAAAAATGACTGAAGTAGTAGCACCTAAGTCCCTGTATTTTTAAAATGTATGTCAAGGGTTCCCAGGACTTTGGATGAATGCCCTGTGTGGTGAGTTGTGAAAGCCTGTACATTAAATAAATGCATGTTTAAAGAAAGTGGAGATTTGCCAGTGTGCTAGGGGATTTAGCCACACAAGCTGCATTACTTTCAATGGAGTCATGTGACTCCTAGTTCACAAGAAAAAACCTTATTAACTACCTAGAGAGTCTGAGTTAGCTTGCATGAGGTGACAAAAATTGTCATTGGCACGCTCCATATTTTTCACCTAAAATTAATCCTGCCTGAAAAACAAGCCCTTGCAGGTCTTTGACAGGAGAGTAAGTCAATGTATTGTCATCTTATAAAGCTAGGTTTAATTTAAATTAAAAAGGGGCCTGCATTTAATAGATCTGCCTTTTTGGGTGTTGAAATGTCACCTTTTCATGCTACAGTAATCAAAAAAATCTTTTTTGTGTCAAATTCAAGCAAACTAAAATCCATCACTTTCACCCATTGTTAGTTGTCAAGTACAATTTCAGTATTAAGCATTACATTCAAAATGACTTAGAACGTCACACTGTCATTAATTTAAATGTCATTTCTCCACTAAAATTGAAGATAATAAATAGGAAATGAGATAACAGATTTGGGGGTGTAAACTTTGTCCTTCTGTGCCACCTTTAAAGCATTAAAACAATCACACTACATTAAAATTTTATGTTGCATTTACTTGCAATCATTCATTAGCAAACTACAGGTAGTTCAGAAGAGCACAGATCTATCTGATGAACCCCATTGGTGGGTCCTCATTCTCCCTTCCCGTGCAAGCTATGCTTTTTCACCTATCTCCTCCTACACAACTGTGGGAGGACGGAGGTAAACACAGTCTCGCTCACTGTGAATCCCTATGCCCCCATAAAGCACTATTCCTCCTTGAGATCTCCACTCCACTGCTCCTTCCACTCCCAATTCCTCTCCATATCATCATACTCCCTTTCTACACAGCCATTCAAACTGCTTCTTTGCTCCGCAGGAAGTTCCTAAATGGTACACGGGGGGGCGGGGGAGGGAGAGGTGTTGGAGTAGCAGGGGGATGAATGGGAATATGGAGGAAGGGTTGAGGGATCAGGGTTTTGGTTAAGGGGCCTGGATGGAGGGAGCAGGGCTGTGTGGATTCCTAATGCCTTTGATCTGAGGCATCGGTGTTTGAAGCACTCCCATGGTGTTGTTAGATACTACACCTTTGAGTTATTTTATTGTTCACTCAGTTATGTCCATACACCAGGCTACAGGACCTTGGTCTGAGTCTATTAATTGTTCACTTCATCACTTCCCATAGAATCAGGCATGTAAAAAGGTTCACTCACCGCAGGAGCACCTCCTTGTAGCCAGGCGTGACAGATATCTCCCTATTTGGCACTCCTCGCCAACAGTCACTCCATTGCTGGGGTAGTGTCTCTTCTAGCAATTTGGCCTTCTGGACAGGTCATGCATTAGTCCCCCCCAGTAGACACAGAAATCAACCTAGCTATAGTCCAATGACCTTAAAACTGGTCTTCCATCTGTCTCTGAGCGGTTTTCACCCCACCTTCCTTGGTAGCTGGTACAGGAACCCAGGCCCTCCCTCTACATTGGGTTTCACTCTAAGGACCCTGTAGCTAGCAGTCAAGGCCTTGCTATCTTCCTGAACTGCTCCTATCCCCCAGAGAGCAAATATGAGAAAGCCCTGCCTCCCTTCCTGCAGGCCCTGACTATGCCAAACTTCCTGACTTTATAAACATCACCCAGCCCTCTCCCAAGCTGGGCTCCATTATTAATTAAGCTTGGTTTGCTTGCTCTCTCTCCCAGGTGCTGCCAAGTATGTTAATTGGCCTCAAGCCCACATTAACTCCTTCGGGGTTGTGTGGGGGTATACACCCTGTCACAAGACAGTTTTTAAAGACACTATATGCAAATATTTAAATGTACATTAGACATTTCTCTTCCCTTTTGCACAGTAACTGTCTCAAAGTCTATCCAAGCCTTCCCCCTTTCCTTGGAGTTTTCCAGTTACCTTCAATAGCAGTAGCTTTTATGTCCTCAATATAGAGGTCCAGCTACTGAAGTTAATGGGAATAAGATCAAGCCCAAATAAATGGGTAGAATTAAAGCAGCATTTATAACCAGTCCTGACAAGATGGATATACCCATCATGTGAAAGGGTAGAAAGGGAGGGAGATAGAGAGTAAAGAGCTGAAGAAGACAGTGGCTTAACCCCGGATGTCTGACCTTCTACTTAAACTTCATCTGTAACACAAAAGACTTTTTCTGCCTTCCTAGAAAAGGCTTATGTCAACCTTAGCAGCAGTATGAAGCTCTGCAATGTATTTAATTTATTCGCTTTTTCTTCTGTGTTGAATAAATTTTGTTTTATTTAACCCAAATAGGAGTAATTGGCTATTCTGAAGGTAATTATTGCAAGCCATAGTGAAGACAGGCAACTGACCCTTCTACCACCAAGATGAGGGGTCTGAGGCTGAGGCCATCTTCGGTTCTCATTCAAAAGACATAAACCATGAGATCTCATATTGTAATAAGCTTTCTGACTACAGCATAAGAAAACCCCAAATGCCAAGGAAGAGAGCTATGTTTAAAGGTGAAAGTATATTTGATTTTTTTTTTCAGTGTGATCTTTAACTTTCACCTCTGAAACACATTTCTTATTGTCCCACAGTATTTCCTAAGCCTATTAGAAATTGAATAGGTTTTTAACTGATTGCAAATTAAGGACTTATTCCAATTGTCCACTGAGGTCAATTGAAGGACTCCCATTGACTGCAATGTGAGTTGGATCAGTCCCTAATGATACTATATCAGAGGAACTGACTTTACATAATACAGGTCATGTAGGCAAGAGTCACAGGATCCAGACCCAAAATAGCAATTTAAATACAGTACAAATTTGGGCACCAGTGTGATAACTTCAGAACTAGGGTAGTGAATATATAGACTATGCCTGGCGATGATAAAAGACTCTGGAACATTCAGCACAGCTTGTAATCCATGCAGCTCTGTTGGGAGGTCTGTAAAGTAAAATAGTGTCATAGTAAAACAGATGAAGCAAACAATGCATAAATCTCCTCGCGCCAAGACATCTGAGCCCAAATATTTATTAAATAGTAATACAGTTTTCTAACTACAGATGATGCATGTTGAACAAAAGACATAACTAAGATAAACACTACAGCAACATCTGTAAAAGCAATGTGATCACCATCAATCTGTATCTCAGAAGAATGAGCAATGCCTCTGTAACCAGGTGCTCCAGTTCATAAAAATTCTTCCTATGAGGCATTAAATTTAAAAATAAATGTTGGGACATTTATGTCTGAGCTTCTGTCAGGCAGGATAAGCAGAATCAGAAAAAAAAAAGCCAGGTATAGTTGAGTATTATCAGCAAAGCAGTGAAAATTGAGTCCATACTGTTGGAAAACTGAAGTCATTGGGGTCAAAAAATACTAAAAAGCATTGAGCAAAGAACAAAGCCCTGGGGAACTACATTAACTTGAGCTGAATACTTCAATGCATAAGATACAAATTGTGACCATTTAAGTAAATAAGAAGAAAACTAGGTAAACACTGAACTAGGCACTCCTACAAGATGTTTCAATTGATCTGAAAGGACCTCATGATCTATAGTCAGTGGTGTTTAATACAAGTCTAGGGGCTTGATTTTGATCACAAAAATGCAGGCACGCATCACTGCACATGCACTGAAATGGATTTTGGAAGACATTGGATTTGATCGGTAAATGTATATAAATATCAAGAAATTCCTGGAATCAGTCTGTAACAAAAGAATACTCCACAGACTTTAACAATGACGATCGTGGTTCAGTGACCCTGACTAAAATCCAGCTGAAACTTGCTGTAGTGTATAAAGTTACTGGTGAAGTGGAGACTGCAGCTGCAACAACCCCCTTCCCAGAACTTTTCTCTGTCCTTTATTCAATGCTCAATGTGAACTGACTGCTCATGAAAGGTGTTAGATTGACAGAAGCTCTCCATTTATCTACAAAACTGGGACACAATGGGTAGTATTTATTTAAATATAACGTAAAACACATACCAGACCTGGGGTGATTACTGTTATTATTTTTATAGTACCATACATTTGCGTGACACAGAAAAAGAAAGAAAGAAAAAGAAACTCACCCTGCCTTGAAGCGTATATAATCTTTAGAGTATATCTACACTGTAGTCAGAGGTGTGATTGTGGCTCAAGTAGATATACCCATGGTAGAATGGCTAAAAATAGCAATGAAGCCCACAGCAGCACAGGCTTCAGCACAAGCTGTACAAGCTCATCCAGGCCCCCTGGCTATGTACACATGTTGTTAGCCTGCATTGAAGCCTGTGCTATTGTTTCTTCACTGCTATTTTTAGCATTGCTAGCTAGATTAAAGCTAGTGCAGGACGCCTACACGAGCTGCAGTCACATCTCCAATTGCAGTATAGACATACCCTAAGTCAGGGGTGGGCAAACTACTGCCTGTGGGCCGGATCCAGCCAACCAGCCATTTTAATCTGGTCCTCAAGCTCCCACTGGGGAGCAGCGTCTGGAGCTTGCCCCGCTCTGGCGCTCCAGCCAGGGAGCAGGGTCGAGGGCCACTCCGCGCAGCTCCCGGAAACAGCGGCATGTCCCCCCCTGGCTCCTATGTGTAGGGGCAGCCAGGGGCCTCTGCTCTGCATGCTGTCCCCCCCAGGCACCGCCCCCTCAGCTCCCATTGGCTGGGAACGGGGCAGCTGCTGGGCCGGGACGGTTTGTTTACCTGCAGCGTCTGCAGGTTTGGCCAATCGCAGCTCCCATTGGCTGCGGTTCGCCGTTCCAGGCCAATGGGGGCTGCGGGAAGCGATGCGGGCTGAGGGATGCGCTGGCCACCACTTCCCGCAGCCCCCATTGGCCTGGAGTGGCAAACCGCGGCCAGTGGGAACTACGATCTGCCGAACCTGCTGACGCTGCAGATAAACAAACCATCCCAGCCTGCCAACAGATTTCCCTGACGGGCTGCGTGCCAAAGGTTGCCGATCCTTGACCTAAAAGTCATCCACCTTGTCTCACTATAAATAGTCAGACAAAGATGAGACACAGAAACATACTGGGAGACCCAAAGAATTAAACCACTATTTGAGTTTGTTTGCATCATGAATGTATTATTTGATACTTCATTTATTTTTGTTTTGGCAAAGGCTAGGGGAAAGTAGGTTTTGATAAGTCACATGAAACAAGAGATCTGAATGAAGAGAGAATAATTGACAGAATGTCAGGCTCAGTCATTATAGCCCATTCAGGGTTACTTTCACCCCACTAGTGAGTTGTTTTTACTTTGCCCTAGCCATTTTACTACACCTTTCAGAAATAGGGGAGATGATTTTCCCTCAGAACCCATTCCTTTTCCTCTTTAACGATCTTCCTCCCTCAGCATCATCTTCTTCTCACCTTAGTTCTTATTATGCATATGCACAAGGGAGTCAAATTAAGGTTGCACTATTAACTTTAATTCTGGCATTTCCTAACTTCAGAGTGCTTGACTTTGCAACATTAACAGTCTTTTAATATAGCAGAAAACAAAGTTTGCCTTTCCAACTCAGCATATGTCCATGTACTTCACAAAGTAGTTAGTTAAATAATGCTGATACAGTGCCTATGTGTGTGTTCCATTCTATTCATCCGATGAAGTGGGCTGTAGCCCACGAAAGCTTATGCTCAAATAAATTTGTTAGGCTCTAAGGTGCCACAAGTACTCCTGTTCTTAAAGCAGCCATTATGGACTTAACAGGAGCCAGAATGTCAGAATGTATTTTATTAAGAGAGGGAATAGTGAGCAAGATACTTTTTTCAAGAACTACTCTGGAATACATGTATACGATACACCCATAAATTCAGGGGAAGACAGAAAACGTAAATAGCCATATATATATTTATTGTAGCTAAATAACAAACACTGAAAATATGTTTTTGTGGGCTTCATCCTGTCACCTTCTCCGCAGCTCAGGACAGCCGTGAGCCAATGGAACTGGTATGTTCCACTGAGAAAGTTGGAGTAAGTTTGGATACCACCACAGAGCCCCTACTCCACCGGAGAGCCCAAGGTGCAAAAGGCTTTGTGGAACAGCGGCAATGGATGCATTGAAGCGTGGATCCACTAGCTATTTCCTCCCAGAGATGCAGAGCACACAGGTCATGGAGGCTACTGCCTCTGTTGTCTGTGGGAAATAGTCCTTCAGGCTGAAATTTCTAAAGGCACCACAAGGAGTTATATGCTTGACTTCATTGAATTTCAATGGGATTTGGATGTCTAACTTCCTTAGGCTCCTAGCTTTCCTTTGTGTCTCTCCAGGAATCCCCAGAACATCCTCTGGCCAGGGAGGCTGTGTGTGGAGTTGAGGATTTGGCCTCATATATTGAATATTCTCTCTGAGGACACAGATTCTATCACTGAATTTCTGCATCCATACATCATAAAGCAAATATAAAGCTAGCTTTACACATGTAACAAAGCCTGTTACAGAAACTGTTGGTGTTCATACATCTTTATTGGTCATAAAGATTGATATCTATGCCTCAAAGTGATGGAAGATAAAACAGTATCACTGACCTTGTTAGAAGTGCTTTAACGTAATATACCAGGAAAGCAGGTGTTTATATAGAGGGGAAATTGTCATTAAACTTGATAGTAGTCTTCCATTGTTTGACCAAATAGGTTCCTGAGGGCTTATGTGTCAGCAACAAAAATCATGTTCTGTGTATAGAGTTAGGTAAGGTATAGAAAAGTAGTGAATTATAAACAATTCAATAAAAAAGATATAATGGAAGAAAATGAATTAAAATTACACCCTGCAGTTTTCTAGAAATGAAGTAGAATACTATATACAGTATATCTCTGCTCTTGAAGGTGGAAATGCATTTGCTATCATTATCCTAGTATGCTGCGTAGCATAAAACAAGATACACTAATGGCAAAGCTTTTGACAGTAGCTAAAATAGCCTACAGCAGCTATCAATACCCTACCTGTTAATGTTACGTAAAATTAAAAGACCAGCTTGAGGAAATCATCTGCAACATCTCTTGGAAATTGTTACTATCAAATAGGAGAGAGACCGAAGTATCTCACTCTCCATTTTAATTTGTTTCAAAGGAAACCAGCACAATGTCATATGTAAAGTAAAGGATGTTAATATGCAATTGCTAAAATATGTATTATCTTGGTTCTCTGAAAAAAATGCCAAATTCATAAAAATATTTATTATCCATATTTTTAACATAGTAAATTAATTTTTTATTTCAATATTTCTTGCACTGTTATGTAGGTTAGAAGAGAGCATTCTTAGCAAAAAATGTAATGGTTTTTAATAATCAGATTTAGGTCATTAGAAAAGTATCCTTCAGCTAAGAAAAGGAAGATTGTGTAAAGAATGCCAGATGCACAGTTCTGTGGTAGTCTAAGCTGGGTATGACTTAAGACCCAGACAGCAAACTGTGTTTTTCTAACTCTAGCAATGTATTCAGGTGCCAAAATCCCTCTTTCCCCATAGTATGAGTATGTGTATAGCTGGCCCAGTACATGGCGAGGTAAACTCAGCTATGTTTATTTCAGTGATAACATACTCACCTGCAGTAAACCAGGGTGAAATTCACTTGTAGTTCCACCTTGGGCTTCAACTGGTGTGCACTCTGGAACACATGGGGGGTCTGTGTGTTCACATGCCCTCAGTGTCACAGAGGGAGTCTTCTGACTGGCTCTGCATACAACACTACCCCTCTAAGTGGGACAGAGACGGCGTAGCAGCTATTGCAGGCCATTCTTCCTCCTTCATATGGTGAGACTCAGACACATCACCCTACAGATACACACAATATATCCAGTTTCACCCCATCTACTCTATAAATTTTGGCTACAGACCCCAGAGTAGCCCATTCATTGAACAAGGCAAATACATTACTTTTTTTACCAGGTAGGAGAGAGAGGAATCGACCTATGTGCAGTGTATGTTACCCTTGCCTACAAATGAAAATGTAAGTGGCTAGGGGCCTGGTTCTGCAGCTCTTACTCATTGTTGAAGCATTCACATATCCAAAGGCTGCATGATTGGGCCCTAAAATTGTAATTGTTATGATAGAAACCTGTTCCTGTTAGGTCAAATGTGGGTAGGAGTTATGGTTGTTTTTGAAAGCATAAAAGTTAACAATATGTACAGTCAAATAAAATACTGCATAGAGTATGCACAAGAGGACCCAGTAACTGCTGGTGTGGGAACTATAACTTTGCATTTCCTGACATGTTTAAAACTGCAACATAACACTGCATAGCTTGTTTATTTGCAATAAACCATACATTAACATACCAGTACATAACATTGTCTTAACACCTGCATATCTTAATATAAACTGGACAACTTTAAAGTACCCAGTTATGAATGTTGAAGCTAATGCCCAAGCTTTGCTCCTATTGCATAGTGGGGAGAGACTGTCTACACTGCAAAGGTAAAAAGTTAAAGGAACCAATTAACCAAACTTACAGCATCAATTTTATTCACCCCTTTAGTACAAAAGGTCAAATAGTAAGAGGCTTTCCTTGTCATGAGAGAAATTGTTAAATGTATTTAAAGATAAAATGCCAAAATCTCCCCTGAGAAACATGAACATAACTCCTGTTGAATTAAGTGAATGTGGCAGTCCAGTCTCTGATTTGCAAGATCAGGGACTGATCTTGCAAGTTTATCAATAAGTAGCCCTTAATCACATGAGTAGTTCCACTGTTATCAACAAGAATGCCCCACTGAATAATACAGGACTACTAACATGACTAATAATGTATAAAGCTATACTCAGAATCTAGCCAAAATTTACTGAGTGTACTGGTGTTTGAGCCTTCTGTGGGTGGAAATTATCTTGCTAAGAATGATGTTGGCAGTTTATGGGACTGGAAACTCTTACACAATCGCATGTAAAATAGAAATAACCTTAATGGTCAAAAAGTAAACAGTTTTTTTTAGCCATTAGGGCCAGATCCTCTTGAACAAATTCTGTTGACATGAGTGTGAATAACATGTACAGATCAGGAATAGTATATGACACTAGTTTGAGTTTGACCACATTTTCAATTTATTTTAATCTGGATTTAACATTTTAATATTAATGGAATTTATCAGTGAAAGAATGAAATTTCTATTCTGTTCACATTGTATTATGCCGCAGGTCAGACTAGATGACCATAATGATCCTGTTTAGCCTTAAAAATCTATGATTTTATGGGAAGTCAGGCGGCCACATCCTTAGCTACTGTACATAAGTGCACTTCTGTTGGCTTCAACATAGAGCTATCCTAATTTATACCACCTGGGATCTATCCCACACTAGGCGCTAAAATTCAAAGACAGGCAAAAACTGAACTTCTGTATTTATCCCAATCCTTCAAACACTGTTGTCTGGCTGAAGTGGGACATGAGTGTGAACTGTCTCTGGTTTTGGAAACCCAAAAGCTGATTGGCATGGCTTTGGAAACCAAATCAGACCTGTTTTTGCCCTTCATTGCTAAAAAAAACAGCTGTGGTCAGAGCTGCTAGAGATCTTGTTGTCTATGTGATGTGAGATTATTTTATACTAGATAGCAAGTATAAAAGAATCAGAGTGATTACATAAAAGTAATAAAGGACTGACTAAAGCCTCAGGATAAAGCCTGATTCTCATTTACACTAAACCACTTTACACTGCTTTGGCAATGCAATGAGGTTGAAGGGGCTATAATTTACATTTACACTCTCTTTAAGATTCCTTTACACCACTGGAGCTGTGTAAAGAAGCCTTGATGTATGAGAATCAGGCCCATCAATCCTACCCCCGATAATTCAATATTATTTTCCATGGTATACTTTACAGTGCCTTGTATAAAATAAACTTACTAGAGACTCTTCAAGCAGCACAAGCTGTCTGGCCTGTTTTGACTCAATTACAGTATAATCTTTATCAGCTGCTGCAAAGATCACATTTTCAGGTTTTACCAACTTTTGCTGAATAAGCAGCCCTAGTGGTGGGATTGTGACACACCAGGGAATCCTGTTTATTGCAAGCATTGTGAGGGCCTAGTGCTACCTTTCACATTTTAACCATTACTCCAAATGTATTCTATCTGTTCCATTGAGCTATATTGTAACTGTTTTGTGTTTCCTTTTCTTTTTCCTCAGTACAGAAGCACTAATCAAATGACTGGAGCCATTTCAATCTCTTCTCAGAACTCCTTTAAGATCATTTTTCATTGCAATTTATAATATAAATTGTATCAGGAACAGTTTCAATGTTTACTATATTGTCTCTTGGTTTACATTTAAAGAATAGCATAATGGAGAAAGATCACATTAAGTTAGTTCTGCTCAACTAATGGCATTTTATTCTCCCCCAAAAATTCAATATATGGCTATCTGGATCCAGGGCTGCCCAGAGGATTCAGGGGGCCTGGGGCAAAGCAATTTCAGGGGCCCCTTCCATAAAAAAAAGTTGCAATACTATAGAATACTATGTTCTCGTGGGGGCACCTGTGGGGCCCGGGGCCTGGGGCAAATTGCCTCACTTGCCCCCCCCCCTCTGGGCGGCCCTGTCTGGATAAGCGTACATGAAAATTAATGGACAAATGATTATGTAAAAATAGCTATTGTAAATGTTGTATAAAAATAAAATGGACAAATACTTTGTAAATCCGAGGGGCAGGTTCTCATACCTGTAGTGTTCTCACTTTGGTTCAAACCTTACTCTCGGAGTAGCCCCACTGGTGTTAACGGGTTTGCTTGCAGACTCAGGTACTACCCAGCATGAATGGGGATATTAGAATGTGGTTCATAGAAAACGTCACTATTGTATGTAATTTTAAATGTAGTGCTTGCCATTAAAATAAACTATATTAATACTACAATGGAAACCTGTGACCCACTTATGAATGATTGAAAACATCAGAGCTAGTTGACACCCGCCACCTTTTTATTTTTCATTTTCTTCTGTCCCAGTTGTTTATGATTTAATAATGTGCATTGTCAAATTGTTTCTTTACATTTTAATTGCTAAATTTAATCTTTGAAGAATATTTTTCAGTATCAAAAATGTAAATAGAAATAGGGCTGAACAGGAATCATATGAATAATTCAGTCTTATAGTATGCAGTTTTACACTTAGAAATGAGTGATTCGCTGTAAACATATAGCCATCACAGAGAAAGTACAGACATTGAAATATGGAAAAAAAATGTGAATAAACCATAATTATTTAATAGCATTCCAACATTATAATTTTTTTAGATTGTGCTTTAATTATAATGTACCTTACAGGATGAATTTTGCATCTCCAATTTAGTAAGAACTCGCTTTAAAAAATAAAAACATGTCTGGTGTCAGCTAGCTATGACTGATCAGTCATTCTTAAGCAGGTCACTGTTTTCTCAGAGGAATATGTATAAATTTTTTTGTTGACAAGTAGGAAATTTGACATTGTATCTAATACAGGTGTTTTCTATTGGGAGTTACAAAGCAAATCTATTCATAACGTATAGGAAGCATACAAAGATGATGTATAGGTCCCTTTTAAATCCTTCCAGAGACATGCATTTTAGCAATTATAGATTGAGCTTTGTGGGACTATATCATATATGATGAGCATTAACAGACATAATTGTCCTCTCATTTTCATCAGCATAAAACAGGAGTAACTGCATGGATATGATATTGTGTAGAACCAGTGTAAGTTAAAGACGAATCAATCCCAACCTATTGTATCAGTGTAGCTGAGTCTTATCACTTCTTTAATAACCACAGGTCTGATTCTACTCCCTTTGAAGTCAATAGCAGAAAGCCCATTGACTCTACTGAGAGTAGGACCAGGACCCGCCGCCGAATTTCCATCGAAGACCCTGAGCGGAAGGACCCCGCCGCCACCGAATTTCCACCTAGGACAGCAAAATGCCACCCCCCAAATCCTGCTGCCCTAGGCGACCGCCTAGGGTCGCCTAGTGGAAGCGCTGGCCCTGACTCTGGTATTCATTTAGAGACACAACTTTTCACTGAATTATTGTACCTTTGGGAGAGAATTTTATACAGCAATATAAATCCTTCCATTGACTTCAATGGGGCCAGGATCTCACCCGTGAAGACTAATTCTGATTATGTAGCCAAAAGCTGTAATTCCTACACAACAGAATTTTCAGGCTTGAGCAAAAACCTCCTGTCTTCTGTGAAGCTTGAACCTGCACCTCTATCCCACAGTGATATAATCCATGAAATTTACATGCTGAAAAAAGTCCTGGCATTAGCAGTAGGAAGGGCTCTCAGAAGTTGACCGAAAGACACTGACCCATTTAATTTCTAAAGAAAAAGTTCTCTCTGGTGCATAAGGTTGTCTCCATCATTTAAGCCACAATTATTCCCTTAACAAGTGTTGGGCTGGGCCCTAGCATTAATTCTAGCACACAACCAAAATAACTTATGTCTACTCTGCAACATCCAGAGTTTCCAGGCTTTCCACTTTTTCTACAACCTCTCAAGGCTAAGAGCCTGTCAAGGCAGTGGCTGCAACCTGAAGAGAGAATATTTCTTACAAGATGTTATTAAAAGTGTGGTTTGAAATGTATTATGATGTGGCAGGGTGATCAGCAGCTATGAAAATCTGTCCATTCATAGGTCTCAAAGTCTTAAGAATGGACTCTGCCAAGAAACACCCCCATACTTGAGGGACTGGCAGCTGCCTTGATTATATTCCACACAGCCTATGGAACTTACAACACATATGGTGGGACATTCAGTAGGATGTAAAGAAGCAGCTGTTTTCAACAGGATTCCCCTAATTATCACAGTTTCATGGGGACCAAGCCAAGACATCTTTGTCACACCCTCAAAAGATGTGTAGGCCCCACACTAGCACTAGTAGAAAGAAAGAAAAAAGCAGCAGTGCAGCTCTAAGTATGCCCCAAGAATATGTCTTTTATGACTAGAGAAATAATACATTGTGCTTGACACTACACCTACAATTTTACACCTCAATGATTTTAATATTATGAATAACAGATATCTAATATCAACTTTCAACTTTCGGAGATGGAGGGCTTGCAGTGCAGCAGTTTTGCCTGCAATTTAGATTCTTGTACAGCAATTCAGTCTCTGTAGTATTTGGATTACAGTCATGTTACTGTCTGAATATTTGAATTTTTATCCTATCATATAGTGTAACACTTTTATATATAGTATCAGTTCAAATAGCAGTAAACAAGTCAATGTAGTTCACCTCCACTTGTGGTAAAAACTGTCAGTATTTGAAGGGAAAACTTTTAGATGGCATTAGTAAATTTTTACACCAAGTAGCATTTATATGAGGTAAACAATATTGACCAGTAACTACAAATGAAATAAATTTAAAAATAATTGGTTGAGTTACTGAAAGATATCACCTATTTTGTCTCCTTGGAAACCCCTAATTCTCAACAACAGTCCTATTCAGCACTTTGATGTCATTTTTAGCAGCCAATGTCCTTAATGTATTTTATGAGCATTAAGTCATTAAGTCTCACAACATATCTGTGCAGCAGGTTAATTATTATCGCCTGTGATGGGGTGTTCACACCCCACACTTGGCCCCAAGAGATTAAAAGACAATATTGGGCCCAGGTATTCCTGCCCTTCCCGACCTTCAGAATATGCTCCAACTGGAGAGGAGACTTAAAAGGGAGCAACCCAGATCAGAAGGGGGACAGTGGGGAGAAAGGAAGACCTACCCTCAGGGCTCCTGAGCAAGAGTGCTGAAGAAGCCTCCCTGTGAGGAATAGGACTGCATGCTGAGCTCAGTTGGGGCAGAAGGTTTAGCTGCCTTTTCTTTTTCTTTTGTTATCTTATATTGGACTTAGAGCAGTGGGGAGAGATGGATGGTAGGAAGTGACCCAGAGATAACTTTGAGGGCACTCCCAGGTGCCAGATACTTATTGGCTGTCATAAGGCCCTGGGTCAGTGGCCAGTGGAGTGGAAGGGCCCGGGCCCCCTAGCAACTACCCTTGTTGCAGGAGGGGCAGTAGCCTCATCTCCACCCCATTCACCCTCTGGTAAGAAGAGGGCAAGCACATTGAAAACCTCAGGTGAAGCTCAGCTCATACACAATTGAGGAACTGGAATGAAAGGCCTTCCCGCTGAGAGGAGAGTCTGGATACTGGGTGTGCTACCCATTAGACCATCATGATATGGCCCTCTAAGGACTCTATTACATTTGGTGGAGAATGCGGGCAACATAGTATCCCAAGACTGATGGTAGGCCAGAGAGAGAGAGAGACAGATTTTGAGGAACTGCAGAAGTGGGTTCTCAAGAACCAGCAGCAATAGGCCACCCAGCAATAGCAAAGTTCATCTGATCCAGCAGCTTGCTGCCCAACAACTGCCAGTGTCACAGCAGCAGCTGGTTAAGGAAATGGCAGTGCAGCAGCAAGAACAACATGAGTGGCTCATCCTGCAGATGGCAACGTTCCTATTGCAACCTGGGGTGGCCTTGAGTCTAACCACAGGAGGGAGAAATGCTAACCCAATACCACCCATCCCTATAAAGCTGACAAAAATAGGCCTCACAGACAACCCAGAGGCATCATGTCTGAGAGAGATGCCATCGTGGCCCAATGGTCCAAGAAAAGCTGGGCCACCCTATTGATCCCCTACTTGAACAGACTGGCCCCAGCGGCATATCGGTGCCTTGACGTGAAGGCGAACAGGACTACATGCATGTCAAGGCAGCCATCCGAGACACCCTTAACATCTCACCTGAAACCTACTGGCAGGGGTTCTGCCACTAGAAATCCCCACCGCCACCCCTGGAGCATGACCATGGACTGTTGCCCATAACCTGAAAGAGCATGCTGGAATTGGCTCCAGCAAGAGGGATGCATGCGTGGCAGAGATGACTGTCATGGAACAGTTCACCCAAATTCTCCCTGGTGGTGGTGGGGTGGGGCATGAGTGGGTGGTAAGACATCGTCCAGAAACGTGGCAGAGGCTGTGTCTTCGGTGGAGAATTACTTGGTGTCCCTTGGGCTGGAGGTACAAACACCAAAAATCAGCCCTGCATGCCCCCACTCCTCCTGTAACCCAGATACCTAAACTCTGCCAAGTGTACCTCGGGGAAGTTGGACACCCAACCCTAGTGTAGGGGGACGCAAAGACCAAGAGAGGACCCTGAAAGCCAACTGTTAGTTAGCTAAGAGGGATCCTGATCAAACTGAGTAACCTTATCTGAAGAGGCCATCCCACTTGGGAGAATCAACAGCAGAACCAGCTTTGCCCATGGGGAACTGTTTTGCATGTGGACAACAAGGACATTTCAGAAGATACTGCTGGTTCATGGACTGTAATTAAAGGCAAGCCTGGACAGCTAATAACTGGGCTCAGAAGAGGGACCCAGGGAAAATGTTAGTCCCTGTGCAAGTGGATGGAGAAGTAGTACAGGACTGATAGACTCAGACTGTAGCCAGAGTTTAGACAGGGAGAGGCTGGTGGGGTCTGGAAGTAAATCTGGAGGCATGATCTAAATCCAGTGTAACCACAGAGACATATGACCCTATCCAATCAGAGAACTACATCTGACTGTGCAAAAACACACTGAAACAGTATGGGCTGGCGTGACTAAAGACCTGGACTACCCAGTTATACCTTTTTAGAAGTAGTGGTCAAAGGGTGATGGGGCACATCCATAGAAGAGGCTAAACCAGAGCAGGAAGACCCAGGATGGCTGGAGATGGCTGCAATAGCTGAGAGGGGGCCTTGAAAGAATAGGCTCTGAGGGAGGATGAAGACCAAGGAGAGAGACCATCCTCATAGGTAAAGGACATGAACCCAACCAGAGCTGCCACCTTTCAATCTGGACCTGCTGTCCAGCAAGGTAGACTTCACGGAAGAACAAAAGAACTCAGATTCAACTCTGAGTAGGGTTTATGAGCAGTTCATCCAGGCAAATAACAAAGTATTAGATCCCCAGCAGT
>NW_020664562.1:34124894-34172959 GCF_002925995.2 Terrapene triunguis | reverse complement strand
TGAGCAGTTCATCCAGGCAAATAACAAAGTATTAGATCCCCAGCAGTTGAAAAAGTGGCCCCTGTTCCAACCAGACTTCTCAAAGTCATTTATTCTACAAAGAGATGTGTCCAATGTTGAGCTTGAAACACTGCTATCTCAAGAATTTGGAGGAGAAGAACATCCTGTTTCCTATCTCAGCAGGAAGTTGTTCCCGTGAGAGGTAGCTTACTTGGTCATCAAGAAGGAGGCCCTGGCAGTGAACTGGGCCATCAATGCTCTACACTATTACTTGTGTGAGCAGCTCTTCTGCCTAATAGCTGACTGTGCACAACTCCATTGGCTGAACTTGATGAAAGACCACAACCCACATATTATGCAGTGGTACCTCTCAATGCTGCCGTATAGCTTCCAGATGACCTATTGTGCGGGCATAGAGAATAAAAATGTGGAATTCTTTTCACAGGATGGAGGGGACACGAACCAGGCCTGAGATATCATG
Organism: Terrapene triunguis; assembly: GCF_002925995.2. Lineage (NCBI taxonomy): Eukaryota > Metazoa > Chordata > Testudines > Emydidae > Terrapene > Terrapene triunguis. The sequence continues at coordinate 34,172,478 of NW_020664562.1, read as the reverse complement.
AAGGCCCAAAGGAGTTAAAGGATACTCAGGCGCTACCCACTAGACTATTGGGCCCTCCAAGGACTGCAGAAGCTAAGTGACATTCCCTATGACTTATGTAACTCCCTATTTCTTTTTCTTATTTCATGGTGTTTAGCCAAAAACACTGATTGCTGTAATTACATCTGCTGTTTCTACTTGCTCTGAGTTGATAACAGAAACATTCCCAGACAAGTACAGAGCCCTGAGAGACTGCAAAGAAGGATTTGCTATTTCAGCACACTAGTAGTGCAGGAAGTTGTTAACCATGCTCAGTAGCAGTTTTGAAGCTGGTGTAGAAGGCTTCATTAAGGGCAGACTTCCTGCATGTACACACATACACCTCCTGCCTCCCCCCCACACACACTTTGTTACAAGCTAGAAGCTCCTGACCAGTCAGTAGAGAGTTGTGTCAGGGTACAACACTGGAAGCCAGTGTGAGCTCTGGTTAGATCTAGCCCAGCCCTACAGGGAGAATATAGAGCTGCCTGAAGTAACCCAGACTGAATCTGTGGGGTGGATCTCAATGCAGTTTCCTGTAATTTTATAGGGTATTTGGACATTATTGGTCTACAGCAGTTGTATATTAAGGTATCTATACAGTCCTTAGATCCAAGAAGGAAAATAAGTATTTTTTATATAGCAATGGATTATAGTTAAGAGGATAGGGAAGTTTGCTACTTGCCTAAAAGGATGCTGCCTTACTCTTGTTATTATAAGACACAATCTTAGAATTAAGTAAGTAAGGCAATTGTGTTTGTGTGAATATATACATATTGAGACACAAGGCATGGCCCTGAGCCCTGACTGGTAGAGCACCAGTCAGAACCAGCCAAGTCCTGCCGGGAGAAGATAGAGCTGCCAGGGGTAACCCAGATTGAATCTGTGGGTTGGATGTCAATATAGTTTCCCCTAATTTTACAAAAGTCCGTGGGAAAACACCATAAAGGAGGAATCAGATCCTGGAGACCAAATGTCTTTGTGAGGCATATTACATCATTGGACCAAAGAGAGTGTGTGAGCCTAACAGCAACAGCAATTGTCAAGTTTTTTTAATTTGATATTCTGTATTCGCTCAATAGTGTAGATGCTGAAACAATTGATTATGTTGTATAACTATATGTTTTATTTAATTGTCAATATGATACCCAGAGTAAGCCTACATGAAAGCAGACGATCTCCAATTGTCAGAAGTTCCAATCCTTGTATTTATTTTGTAAGTTATTACATATATTTGGGGAGGGGAAGTGGTTAGGCCTGGTGTTATATTCTTCATTTTAAAGGAAAATAACAAATCTGTAGTTACTGATGCCAATCTAGCTAGGGTGCATTGTGTAACTGCTGTGCTGTAATGATTTACCTCTTGAGTGTTATTCAGACAAAGGAATTTGAAATTAATTTTGAGTGTGCATAACACTCTTATGGTAAAAATTGGTACTGGATTGCTATGGAGGGAAAGAAAATAAATCCTATTATAATTTCCACTTTTAGTATACAGAAGGTTCCTAAATTAAAGGATATTTTAAGTCAGAGAGGAACTCTGTAGCAGAGACTTGGTAAGTATATTGACTTATGTCCCCTTTACATAGGTTACACTTACATAAAATCTGAGGCAGAGCGAGGAAAAGAACCCAAGGACCAGACTTCAAGCTCCCCGTCTCTCAGGGATGAAAGTAAAATGGGGCTCTTACCGGTACGGGGCCAGCTCTACCCCCCCCCAGAAGGGGCGGGGCCTCAGGCAGAAGGGGCCTGTGGGAAGTGGCACGGGCTGCCCGCTGCTTCCCGCAGCTCCCATTGGCCAGGAACAGCAAACTGCAGCCACTGGGAGCTGCGGGCAGCCGTACCTGTGCATGGTCAATGAAAACAAACTGTCTCATGGCCTGCCAGCGGATTACCCTGACAGGGCTGTGTGCAGCCCACGGGTGGCAGGTTGCCCACCACTGACTTACACCCTCTATCCACAAAATCTCTGTCAAAGATTTTGGTTCTGGTATACAAAACCCCTGCTATGTGAGTGTTGGACTGCTCTTGAACAAAGACTATCCATTCTACTCAGTTATACAGCTCATCTCTGTAAAATGAAAGTTTTCTGATTTGTGAAAATAATTATGAAATATGATGATTTCCCCCAGTTCCACTGACAGTGGGGGATTTTTCCATAGTTGTAGTACTGAAAGCAAGTCATTTATGTGGAGAGCCCTTAGGTATGGCTTGAGTTAGACAGCATTCATTCTTATCTTCTTCAGCCAAGTCAAGATCAGGTTTTATAGGCTGGAAGGTTTTTATGCAAGTAATATACCCATCATCTCTAGTATATTTAGAAACAGTCTCCAGAAAGTCACCCTAGTGAATAATGAGCTCTGTGAAATGGTGGCCAATTAGAACAACTCTGAAAAGTATGTGGAGCATAGACATTAACAATTTTAACTGGACTCTAGTGTAGAATAAATACACTGCATAGATAATGAGTAAAGAGGCATTTATTTCCTAGCTACATTTAACATCAATCAATAGGAGAAAATTAAACTTATCTTTAAGAAACAAACTGATATCCTAAACATTTGGGTTTTGAGACTGCCTGAAAGAATAGCATGTCTATAACCTGTGATGCATCAGAAATGGGTCTTATCTATGGCAGAGGAATAATATATTATACAACTCATAATTTTTATGGAACATAACAGCACATTAGCTGTTATTCTATCTGAAAGAGAGACTAAACATGCCTATATTTTACAAGCAATCAGGGAGCTGTATAGAATCCAAAGAAGAAAGACTAATTTACAGATATGCACAACCACAGCATGGGGTTTCTACACAAGCAAATACAGCTGTGGTATATGTGGGTCCTGATGTTTATACACGTGCATCTGACATTCAGAGCCATTTGTATTTACAAATAGCATGACTTTAAAATTAAATAAAAATCCATGAAAATAATAAAGATAGAGGATAACAGAGCTGTTTAATGCTTGAAATATTATTAAACTAATCACAAGTTGGGGAAATGTCAACTTTCTTTGGCTACAACAAATGGGAGCCTTGGTTTTTGTTCATGGATGCGTGTAGTCACTGAGTGGGCAGGTGACATATTGGCACAGGCCAACCTGAAGAGCATCCTTCCCCCTTCCCATTTCCTCCAAAAAAACTTAGCAACACCCTTAAAGAGCTTCCAATAGCTTTCCAAGAGCAATGTCTGAGCTGGCATTATTGCTGGCCAAATTCTGGAGTCCTGTCTCATTCAGTCCTTAAATGGGCAACTGTAAGTTGGGGGTGACACCCGCCTTTCATGAGCACCCCCTTCTGGTTGAGTGTGATCCTGCCATTTCTTAGTTCTTGGAACAGGGCAGCACCTACATCTGGTGAGCATCCCCCCATTCGGCCAATGGTTTCTTCAGAGGGTCTTCAGTGACTCAGCCCTCCAGCCAAGTAACACACATATCTGTGGGTGGAACAGAACAAACCCTTCTGAGGATTATAGTCTTTACCTTCCACCAAGGGTTCCTTCCTTCAGACACTGCCATCTATACCAGTCCAAAAGGGCCCATTGTGATATGCCCCCCACCACCACCACCGTTCCACCGGGTTTAGTCTTTAACCAGAGCAACAGGACCCATTGTGGTACCCTTGCTTGGTCTGACTAGGTTCTGAGCTCAGTCCTTGCTTGGTCCCTGCAGCCAGCCAGGAGCTCCTTCTTAGCTCCCCCAGCCTTTGGCAGCCACCCTTCCCAGGCTCAGCCTTGCTCACACTGAACTGTCCATGGCCCTGTTGCTCTTCCAGCTAGCTAGGAACCTAGTGCTATCTCTTCCAGCTCCATGCAGTAACTGACTGCTCTGTCTCTGCTGCTTCTTTTTATATGGCCCTCCTAGCCCCTGACTGGCTGCTCCCCTTAAGCTACACGAGGCCCTCTGGAGGACTTCTCCTCGGATCTTTTCTGGGGCAGGGTGAGACAGGGTCACGAGGCCTCCAGCAGGGGGGCCTCCAGACCTAGTCCACCCCGTCACAGCAACACTCCCATTTAAACCAATGGGAGCACTGCCTGAGGAAAAAGTGTGTGAAAAGACTAGTATTTGGCCCCATACTATCTGAAATAGGTAGATTAGCTGCATCCATACATCTATGGTGTGCTGCTATCTGGAACACAAACACTCCGCTAAATGTGGGACATAGACCTCTGAGAGCCAGTACTTCTCCCTTCATCCTTCTGTCCCCATTCCTTTCTGCCATCTTTGTCCCCTCCTTCTTCTCTTTTCTGTTCTTGTGCTCACACACTGCCTCCCTATTGCTCCAACACACTATGAAGAGTGTAATATCAAGCGGTCTGGAGCAAAGTAGTCTTTGTGCTATGGCAGCACCATGGCCATCATTAATAGACCACAGGGGTGGGGCGGAAGAGCCCAGCCCATTTGAAATATTCCTTCCTTTTCAGTGGGCATAACCTCAGTTTTCTCCAGGTGTAGCTTCAGTCAGATGCTCTTAATCCAGTCACTGATCTCATTTATGGACTGGGGGGACATGGATGCAGGTGTTGTTAGCTTGTGACGTTAAGAAGATTTATAGCTGGGTATTGTCCACATACTGTTGGAAGTTTTACATACAGATGTGACAGGGAAAAGAGGGAAGTCTACAAGTGAGAGGTGTGGGGGCAGAACTGTAATCACCCATCACCAGCATTTGGGACAGGTTTGAGAAGAAGGGCCTGAGACAGTTTACTGCATTTTTCACAGTTCCAAGTCTATAAGGATCAGCAAGACTTTATGATTGGCCATGCTGAATGCTGCTCAGATAGCCAATGTTATAAACATGGACATAGCTAAGAGGAAATATTCCACTAGTGCAACCAGCCCCATTTCTGAGCTACTCTGGAAAACAGATTAGGATGGGTTCTGGACATTGTTGGAGATCAGTAAATGGAGTTGACTCATCAGTAGCTTCTCATTTATCTTGCTCATGAACTGGGGTTAGGTATGTAGTATTAGAGGGTAAGGTTAGTAGTAACATTCATTATTTTGTGGGCACTGGTAGCCCTTTACCTTTTTTTTTTTTTTTTTTTTTAGATAGGGTAGCAGATTGCTTTCTCCAAATAAGCATCAACAATTTCTATTTAGTAGCAAGTTAGATGCTCATGGGTGCCTTTCACCAGCCAGACTTGGCATGGCACATAGCCACAAATGGTGGTTGGATTTCTATTGATATTTCAAGTTCTTCCTCTTGACTTAATGGGCTTACTCCTTTGTTCAAGAGATTCTCAGTGGTGGAATAGCAGAGCTATTTCAAATCAAGTCTGAGGTGTGCTGGCAGAAATATAGATGGGGGCAAAGTTCACACAGTGCCTGGAAACACTATCCCTAGCATTAGCCAAAACTTGCATTGTCTATTTCACAGTACTTAAAATCCCCTCCAGTTACCACCAAATTGAAAAATAAGAGGCTACATACAATCCAGCTGTTGATTGTATAATTAGTCTTTCTGTGGGGCAGAAGCATTACTCTCCATCAAACGCCTGTAGCTGCTTTGTCTGCACAAACGTACTCAGCTAAAATCCACCCACCCACCAGTTCAGGCTCCTGTAAAACTAACATTTACTTGTTGGATCACTGAAACAAACTCATTAAAAAAGATACAAACAGACCTAAACCAGGTGGGTAATTTTTCTGTAAGTCTAACTCTTAAACAGAACCAGAAATGTAGACATCGTTGAAGGCTGAAAGGAAATGCATTTGTTTTCTCCTCTAACATTCTATCCCCCACCTAAATACACTTTTTATTATAGGTAAAGGAGAATTGTATCATTCCGTGACTCCCTTGTCTAATGATTTTTTATTAGATATGCTTGATACTACTGGATTCACTCAGAGAAAAACTATGGTAAAATCTAATCAAAGATATACAAAATAAATTATCACTCTCTTTTCTGCACAACATAAAAATAATTGCTACTGTGATTCCCACAGTGATTTACTGTGTATATAAGTGAAAAGGCACCTGATAAGCAGATGTGTGATGGCAAGTGATGATAAATATTCATACATATAGTTAATACTAAAACATTTTCTTCTCTAATACTTATTCCACTTTACTTATTTCTAGTTGCTGGGGAGGTAGACATATTAAAATATTAATTTTCCGCTTTACTGGAATGATTTCAGAGTCAAGTGCCATTAAAAGTCTGAATGTAAATATGAGAAAAGAGGATATGACTTGCACTAATCCTCTTCATTTAAAAAAAAAAAAACCAAACTGTTTGTTTGCACACTTGTTTTCCCCTCCCCCCAACTATTTCAGAGTTTCAAAATGTTTTTGGAAAGAGTTAAGCCAGACATCCATCAAAAATACATTGGGCACCACAGTTCTGTGAAATACTACGTTTCTATCTTTCAGGAGCTGCTGAAAAGGCTTGCACTTGTGGATCAATAGGAAAATATGCCGTAGGTTAGAAAATTCCAGCTCAGTCATTTGGGCTTTCCACATATACCTGTTTGCAGTACATTATATACCTATATACCTTGCAGTTGAGGTAATATGTTGTGACTGCGTTGTCCTTCATGATTTTCACTGTTATGTCTTTGATGTGGGAGAGGTAAACTCTCTATGCCAGACAAACTGCTCAAAGTGAAAAAGAGGCAGAAAATTAATTTTCACATTTTCCAATGAAATTTTGTGTGTTTTGTGGCAAATAATCAATTTCACATTTTCTGTGAAATCTATCCATCCAGTTCATCTTTGTTGCCCATCACTATGTTATGTGAGTGCAATCCATGACAACTTGATGACTGTAAAACAAATACATCCTCAAGACAGATTTTGGGTCTAAATCTTTTCTCACACCAATTTTGCACTGGTATCATTCCATTCACTTCAATGGAGTTACTACTACTAATTTAAAGCAGTGGAGGCGAGGCGAAGACCCTGTTGGTTTACAACAATATTCATAAACAATAACTTAAATAATTGAAATATATCCATCATTCTGTATTATTGCAGGGGTTGGGATGCTCAGGTGAGGTGGAGTGGCAGGGGGCTGGGGAAGAATAGGGTGTGGCACCTGTCTGCATGTGCATGTGTCAGGAGATGGACAGTCTAACACCCAATTCCCTTTCTCCCCTCCCCCCCCGGAATGTTTGGTAGGATCTGGGAAACTCACCCCACCCCAGTGGTGTCTGAGTCCCCCTCCTTGCTCCCGTGCATGTGTGACAAGATCTGGGGGAGCTGCCCATCTGTGGGGATCTAACCATCCTCCCTGCCCCCGCTCATGGGATCCAAGTCCTGGGGAGGGGTTTGCCTTACTGGGGGTGTCTGACGCCCCTCTCCTTACTCCCCTTTCCCATGTGAGCCAGGATCTGAGGAAGCCCTGCCCCTCTGAGTGGATAGCTCAGAATAGGCATGCTCAGACCATGTGCCAAGAACACACTGGAGTGAGGATCTGAGAACGGGCATGATTGACACATACCAAACACTCTCCAGCATTGTAAAGGGAGGATGGGAACACCCACTGACACAAATTAACACATCTCAGAGCTATTGCTTCAGGCTTTATTCATCTCCTTGAGGAGTTTTCAGGTGAGAGCATCACGTTGAGATGAATCGGCCACTTCTGAGCCTCCTGTGCTGCAGATGGATGTGTACACCTGTGTTCTGCACCTACTGACAAAACATTGGAGGATGTGAGAAGAAACGCAGACTAGCTAAGCAGTGCACAGAATACAGCTCCTTTTCAGAAAATTGTGGTGGCATTTGAGACAGCCTTTGGGTTCTTGCCTCATCGATAGGGGAAAGTCAGATTGCAAGGGTGGATCCAGTTGGAAACCTCAGTACACTGCCATGAAAACGCATCAGGAACAGCCCACCCCCACCTGGAGTGGAGGGTAGCCTGGAGAAAGAAGTGTGGGGAGAGTGGCTGGACTGGAAAGGACAGGGCTGGTTGGTAGGGGAGGAGGTGTGGAGCTAAGCAGTGTAGAGGAGAAGGATGTAGGGCTGGGATCGGTAGTCCACTTGGCCTACATGCTATCTACAACTGCCACAACGATCATTAACTCCTACCAACAAGTTTTCTTTCTGTTAAAAAAACCTAGGAAATTAAAGGGAAAGAAACTTGGTTACCACAGCGGTTTCCCAGCAACAAGGTTTCCTGGTGACAACTCAGCAAAACTGAAACTTAAGAAAACCAGGGAATACAGAGATAAGGTAATATAACTTTAACACTGTCCTTTTTGAGCATTACTTCCAAATGCCCATCATCACACACATACTCACATTCTGCCATTTTGCTATATTACTTTTTGCAGGTAGATACTTGCATCTGCCCTGCATGCAAACACTTAACCTGCTCCCCTGACAGAATGCCACACTTGTGAAATGCAACAACCACTTCACACTGACTCACGATACCATCTAATCCTATATTTTCCCTTATCATTAAACCAACAGACTGCTCATATATCCCACCTTACTACTGAGAATTCCCATGGCAAGCCTCACCCCCAGTGCCTTGCTCCTGAGACAACCTACCCAGTTGGTCAATAAAATGATGCAGACTAGCTCCACAGGATACATGTGCTTCCTTTTCCTTTACTTGCACACATAGAGTGGGTCCAAAACCCTGATCTACTCATATCAGAATCACAGCTCTGTGATGCTCCTCAGAGTACTTCCCATCTCCTCAGCTCCAACACACCTCTGCCAGCCTGCACCACCTTCTGCCTCCACTATTCAAGCCATTCAATACAGCTACAAATCACACACTGAATGCAACTGCTGCATGCGGATAAGTGCTTGCCAGTTCCAGGGGGAGAGAGTCAAGGTTACGTGAGCACTTATCTTAACTCTATTTCCTGAAGTTTGAGCTTTGCGGAGCTTGACATCCTAGAAGAACATGAGCTGTCATTGGGAAACATTTACTCTGTTAACCAAGTTTCTTGCCATTTAATATGATTTATCATTTTAGATATCTAATATAGCCAATGGACTCTAAATAGAAGCTCAATGGTTGGATGAAGGCTATTTTCGTCAAAATTGTTTGGGTTCTATTTTTCAATGACTTTCTGGCTTACTTGGTTCAATACACAGTCAAACTGACAGTTTTTTGAATAGCCAAATTTATCTAATGGATATGCAGCAATATGAAGAACTACATCTACTTGCATAGGACTCACAACATCTACCCCACCTGTTCTGTCAGTAGTCATTTTTACCAATTAAGAGGTGATGCTGAAATGCTTTGACATGAAAATTCCTCCTTCCTTCTCTAAAAAACTCGGTAGTTCTACCATATGAAAACAAACTGCAAGTATAAAATTCTACCTGTCCAGAGTAGGAGCTCCTTGACTCCATAGTATGGGAGAGATGGACTGCAGAAGCAATGTGAGGATCCAGATCTAGATCAGATTTAGACTAGAGTTCTGGTTCAGATATGATAGTGTCGAAATCAAGGTTTTGGTAAGGTTATGGCTAAAATGTCATAAGTTATTTTTCTGAGATTTCAGCCCAAGACGGTGGGTATCTCAGAAGATCTCCTGCCTGTTGTGGACATGATCCAAAAGGGTAACAAAACTGAAGTGTTTGGAAGGTGGAAGTTGACTCAAATCTCTACCTCAACATTCAAAAATGTGCACATTTCAGGTTTTGGTTCATCTTTATTATAAACGATCTCATAGTGAAATTAAACTGCAGTATTTTCTTAAAAAAACAAAACAAAAACAAAACCCACTATGATTCTTAACAGGCAGATGGAAGAGCTTATCTGTTTGTTGAGCTAGAAAGAAGAAAAAAATCCTAAATGATGGGTTAATTCTAACAAAATTAGAATATTTGGGGGGTTCGGCTATATTTTAGTTAATTCATTGTCAAATAACCAGTTCATTTGCTCATTCTGCATAACTGATTGTCAAATAACCAGGTCTACGGAGATGGTGGAGGGAGGAAGGGTTTCAAGTACTGGTAAAACAATGGCTGGCTCCCTTTGATAAATCCAATCCAATCATTATTAAATCTTTTTATGAATGTCTAGTGGAAATCAGGTCTCCTGGTATTTGTGCTCATCAGTCAGGGAAAGATTGATGAAATCAGATACATTTTGGGTAAACAAATAACTGCAGGTTATTATTCTGTTTAATGTATGGAGTGCCACCAAAAGAACAAATAAAGGAACATAAACAGAAGCTATAACACATATACGCTATTTGTAGGTACCACACTGAGGGTAGTCTAGACTAGGCTTCAGTGAGAAACTCTTTACACGGCCCTCAAGTTCATGAGCTAGCAGAAATACCTTATGCACAGTGAGAAAACAGGTGTCAAATTATAATTACAGGCAGACAGTCTGGACCGGAATCCGCTGCTTCAGCTCAGGAGGGCTTACTGCTGATGCAGAGGGGAATACAGTGGTGGCTTTTAGCCAACTTTGTGCACTGGGGGAGGTGCTGATCATGTTTGGGCCTAGAAGCTAAAGTGAGAAGGCTGAACTCCAGCTAGGGAGACCTGGGAAGACTGGCTGTGAGAACAGTCTGGGACAGAAAAAGAGCTCTTGTGGTGAGAGAAGACTCAGAGCCAAGTATGAGCTTTTGTGTGGTGACAGACTTTAATTTTGGGACCCTGAGGATTATTAGGAAATGTTTCTGTTAAAAATCAGCTCCAGATAGGGGTGGCATTAACCCAGAAAAGAATTATTTCTGTTATTAAACCCATCCCAGCAGGGCTGAGGCCTGACCAGTGCTGAGAAGAGGGGGACAATTACCTACTGTGTCTTACATATGACACTCCTGTTAATACACCCCAGAATATTAGCCTTTTTTCCACAACTGCATCAGATTGTTGAGTCATAGTCAATTTGCAATCCACTATAACTCCCAGATCTTTTTCAGCAGTACTACCACCTAGCCAGTAATCCCCCATTTTGTAGTAGTGCATTGAATTTTTCTTTCTTTACTGAAGTACTTTGCACTTGTCTTTATTGAATTTCATCTTGTTAATTTCAGACCAATTCTCCATTTTATCAAGATCATTTTGAATTTAAATCCTATTCTCCAAAGTGCTTGCAACCCCTCCCAGTCTGGGGTCATATGCAAAATTTATAATTTATCACTCCATTATTCAAGTCATCGGTGAAAATAATGACTTGGACTGGAGCTATGACTGGCCCCTGCAAGACCCCACTAGATACATCATCCCAGTTTGACAGTGAACCGTTGATGAATCCTTTGAGTTGGGTCTTTCAACCAGTTTTGCAGCCACCTTATAATAACTTTTTCTAGACCACATGTCCCTAATTTCCTTATGAGAATGTCTTGTGGGACTGTGTCAAAAACATTAAAATCAAGATAGATCAAATCTACTGCTTTCCCTATCCAGGAGGCCACTAACGCTGTCAAAAGGGAAGTTAGGTTAGTTTGGCATGATTTGTTCTTGACAAATACAAGCTAGATATTCCTTATAACCCTATTATACTCTATATAGTTACAAATTGATTATTTAATAATTTGTTCCAGTATCGTTCCAGGTATCAAAGTTAGTGTGACTGGTTTATAATTCCCTGGGTCCTCTTTGCCCCTTTGTTCACCTTTTTAAAGATAGGCACTATGTTTGCCCTTCTCTAGTCCTCTGGGACCTCATCCATCCTCCTTAAGTTTTCAAAGATAATTGCTAATGGTTCTGCGATTGCTTCAGCTAGTCCTTTAAGTACCCTAGGGAGAATTTCGTAAGACTCGGCTGACTTGAATACATCTAATTTATCTAAATATTCCGTAACCTGGTCTTTCCCTATTTTGGTTTGTGATCCTTCACCCCTGTTGTTAATATTAATTGTATTGAGCGTCTGGTCGCAATTTACCTTTTTAGTGAAGACTGAAGCAAAATAGGCATTAAATACATCAGCCAAGGGCCAGACCACCTCCTCTGGCAGAAAATGTCATGGGAGGGAGGGCTGGGGAGAGGAAAACAGCGCAAGGTTCCTCTCATGGAGGTGACCTAGCACTGTCCCTCTGATGAAGGTGTTTGGGGGACTGTGGCATTTGGAGGGGATACCCTTACAACCCGACAAATGTTGGGGATCTGTGGGGAAGGAATCATGGCTGGAACAATGTTTCCCTTAGCTCCATTGCCACCCACCCTCCAGCAAAAATAGGGTCAGAAACCATTGGAGAATGCTGCTTTCAATATTAGGCACCTAAATTAGATCCACTATTTCCATTATTATAATAATAATTAAGTCTTCACTCAGTTATTCCTGGTTTAAGTAAAACTGAAATAATGTAGGTGCTTCTAGAGGGAATTTGTCACCATTATAATATCACATTTAAAATTTTCAGATTTACTATACAAGGGCAAACCTTGCTGGTTTACCAGCAATAAGCAGCATTTTGTATTCCATTCCACTCTTATCCATTTTTCATGCTTTAGCAAGGTGAAGCTTTCTAATCAGGAAAAGTAGCATGGTGAATGTGTAGATAATATACTTCGATGGAGGTTTGTAATGAATATAGTATTTATTAAGACACAAGTCATTAAAAGAAGATTTGCATGGTTGCCTGATTATTTTATTGATTTTTTTTAATGCATGAGTCAAGGCAAGGATTATAGTTTACAAGAAACATTTTCATTTTTAATCTTTAATTTGATAATGTGTCACCATATTTGTTTTGTGCTGTTGAGAATTTTTTGGCATACACATGCTGTGCATCCTAAATTGAGTGCAAGGTTTGAAAGAGTAGGATTGAAGTTGAAAAGAATAATGGCAAAAGTCTGGAAGATGTATTCAAGCCATTGATTTTATTAATCTTTTATTTGTGTCTCTATTAGTGGGGTGTTTTTTTTCTTGTATGTTTGAATATCGCACCTGCCCCTGCCCTCACTGAAGTCAATAATAAGACTTCCACTGATTTTAGTAGTGCAAGAAGAAGTTTGTAGTGCACATGAACAATATCAAATTTGGCAGTTTCAGAGGATGAAGTTCCATCAACAGAACAAATACAGAATTTACATTGGCAATGTAAATCTGCCCTCCCCCCAGTCTCCTGTCAACATATCTCAGCCATGATTTAGAGGCGCTATCACTAATGTTAAGCAGATAGCCATTCTCTCTGCCAATTTAATCTGTGACCTCTCTGCTCAGAATGTCGCTCAGATGACCACTTAGCAGTTTAAAACCACTGTCTTTTGGAAATGTTGACACTTGGGAAGTGGCCAAATAGCCATAGAATGGTAATAAGCATCACTTTCATCCACTGCAAATTTAAGTTGGACTTGAACTGGTGACCTAAAAATAAAGGGCCCTTTTCTCATTAACATTCCCTAATGCGGTCCCTTAATGTTTGCTCTTCTTTATATGCCAAAAATATATTTAATGAGTCAAATTATACATTTTAAATCTATGCATTGTATATTTGATGATAGCATCAAAGATGTTGATTTTGATATCAGAAGCATATGAAATAGAAGTCAAGATTAAGGCATGGTGCTGGTGCTTCATTATTAACTGAAAACTCCAGCTGAGTTCACTGGCCACCTGTAGCCATGGAGGGAGGAATCCAAGTGAAGGAAACTGCAAAAAGGAACTTTGAGTTGATAAAAAGACAACAGCTGAAGGACAGGGCACAGAGTAAGGCTGAACCCCAATCCCAGAGGTTGGGGTATCTGGGATAAGCTAGGCCTAAGCCTATAAGTAAGATAGATAAGTGCCAAGGCCTTTTATTGTATTTAAAACCATTTTCTCTCGTTATGCTTTGTTCCTACTGTTGAGATTAAACAATAATTCATTTTGGAAAGTCTGTTTTGGGTCACTGTATTCATTGCTGGTCACTGCTCCCCAGGGGAAGACTTGTAAGCACAATACCTATGAAGTGAGCATTGAGGAATGATGGAGCTTTAACAATCAGAGTGTTGCTTTGGCCAGGTCTACACTACCACTTATGTCAGCAAAACTTTTGTTCAGGGGTGTGAAAAAACACCCCTCTGAATGACATAAGTTTTGCCAGCATAGCAAAGTGTGCACGGCTCTCCTGCTACCGCTGCTCATTCATATGGTTTTACTATGTCAATGGGAGAGCTCTCTCCTGTCGGTGTAGTGCGCCTACATGAGCGATCTTACAGTGGCGCAGCTGTATCGGTACAGCTGTGCCACTGTAAGTTTGCTAATGTAGACATGGCCTTTGGTTTTTTTGGTGAAAGTGTGGCGCAAATCTGCAAGCGGAGAGCCCATGTAAGGCACAGAAAAAGAGACATTAGAACTCTTCTCTGGGGCTTGACTTATTTGGTGATCCTGTTTGTGGAACAGACTTCCACCCCTACTTCAACTGCCAGTTTCAGAGCAACGTCTTCTATTTTGATTAGGCTTATCTCAGCAGTTTAACTCTGTTGCTTAAGCAGTCCTGTTAGGTCTCTGATGTCAGGGTGCATTTGTAGTAGTTCGAACGGTACGGCGTATAGTGTTTGAGTCACACTGGCTCAACCACTGAGGAAAACTTCATAATAATAATCCAGCTAATGGTAAAATACAAGGTGCTCAATGCATAACAAGAATCAATGTGTAAACTGTGTTGTTTTAATGTTTCTTGTATAGGCAAGGTGTCCCAGTTGCATAAAAATAAGTATATTTGCAGTAAAAATATGAATGCTCTTATAGTTCTCCAGCCAGCATATCTCTCATAGAATAGGTATGGTAGGGATTAGCCAACTTCTTGGGAGTACTCTCACACAAAAACAAAACAAAACACCCGCACCTAGATAATTGCCCTGACAGTTCCAGTGATGGTGCAGATTTCATTTATACTGCTTGAGTCATTAATAACCTGATTTAACCTATGCAATGAGCAATGCTCAGTCATTGCTTTTGGGTATTTCTTTTATGAACACCTTCTACTTTTCCCGCCTTCCATTACTGCCGTGGCAGTCATATCTTTGAACATCTAATCTGAAAAGGTCAAGCCCAAACTCAGAAGCACTTGTTAAAATTGTTATTGGCTACAGTTTCTGTACTCAGTGCAAATACTGGGACAAAACCCAAGAATTTCTCTTGAATACAGGCACTTCCACGCTTCATTTCAACAAACATCATTCCTAGAGACATTTGTTCACTCTCCGCAATGTATGTCGGCTCATCAGCTAAAATACTGATGCATTTGCTGTCGCAACAATATAATTTCTCACTATTTGAGCACAGATTTCAGACAATTCATTTTGCGTTCAGAGTGATGTGTACACTAGCACCATAACTGGAGCACTTTCCAGATATTTTCCTTGGCTCAGTGCAGAACTCAAATAGTGTTTGCGCATTCCCTATGGTGCTGTCTTGTGTAATCAAAGCACAGTGACAGGCACAGTTGGGTGCAGCTTTTGGCAATTTTCATGATATACCCACTGAGAATCCTTCATTTAGCTATTCCTCATAGATGCTTTCTTCTTGGGAAAGATGTATGTGAAGTGGGTTGCTTGCTCATAAACAACTCTGAGGCATCCAGATTTACTGTGATGCCTCACTGCTTCATTGAAGGTCTTGTGTTAGGCAAAATATCTGATGTCTCAAGTCACTTTTGGCTAGAAAACAGTATGGAGCTCCTTTCAGAGTGGAAAAGTAAGAAAACTGTGAATTGTGGACAAGCTGTAAATGGTGAACTGATCTGGGCCCATTCTCACTCTTGACATCATTAATGGTGGGTGGAGTCTATTATGCAATAATGAGGTCACTCTTCGATCTGTTAACTAGTAGGTGGAACTGGATCACATATTCTCAGTATCAAGGTGTGTAGCTGATTCCAAGGGGCATGGTTTTCTATATAGTCTCTTTCTGTTGAGCAGCTTTGCCTGAGATCCTCCAACAGAATCTGTGGAGCTTTTCTTGGGCATTTGAAGCTTTCTGCATCTTAAAAAAATTGTGAATATTCATAGCTAACTCGAATGGAAGAACTAAAAAACAGGTTTTGAATTTAAAAAAATCGAAAGTCTTAAATACTTTGAGTTTAAATCTACAGTTTGCAAGGATCTATTGAGAAGAATGAGTGGCACAGTAAGACAGGTTTATTTTCAAAAATGACAAACAAGGCACTAATATCCAAGGATGAGTTAACACAATTTTAATATTATTTACATCTTTGAAAGCTATATAACTCAGTTAATGAGATCATAGGGCATGCTACAAAATTTCATTCAAAGACTTCAGTTTTCATCTCTCTCCATGTCAATCTCCCCACCTTCTAAACTCTGCTCCTGCTCCCAGCCCACAGGGCCAAACTTCATTCCCTCCAAACCCATGTTGGATTCAGATTCTCCAGGAGCCTGCCTCATTCCTGCCTCTTTCCATCTTGTACCCTGGGAACTCCCACCACCTCAACTCATGTTCTGTCCCCATCACTATCTGACTGTATTCATGCCTTAAAAACAAAATTCCATCTCCCATACTCTAAGAACCCAACTTACCTCTGCATCCTTAACTCATTCATCCTCAGGAACCCACCCATCTCCAAATCACTCCTTTCTCTCTATTCATTCAGCTACCTGCCTCCTTTATGGCTAAATAACAGCTGAGCCGAACATGACATGTGCAGCTCAGCTGAGCTGTAGCAAGCTCAGGAGCAGGTTCTCAATGAAAAGGGGTGAAAACAGTTCTTGGGTACACAGATTCCCCCCACCCCTGCCCAGTGGTAATGGCATGCTAATAACAGAATTTGTAGGGGCCATTATGCAGCTGGGGATAACCTAATCTCAATGCACTTTGGCCATGCTTCATCCTGCTTGGGACACTAAGCCTGGATATGGCTGAGAGGAGGAGGTGCAGAGTCAGCTAAGCTGGCAACACTAGAAGAGCTGCCTCATGCTAGTAGAATCCCCATGGCCCTGTTCTTAGTGTACTGCATAAAGGGAGAGCGACATCTTCTTTTAAAGTAACAGTACAGTTGAAAACTTAACCATAGTTGTTCAAGATATGTTACTGAACGCAAATGGCAAAGCTATCCTCTGTGACATATGTTTTAAAATTAGTTAGGGAAAAACTGGCCTGTCTTTAAGGGGAAAAAAACCTGTTTACTCGTCTCTTTAATGAGATTTTCCTTGCAAATGCTTTTCAAACCACATGCTAAAAAAGAAACAGATTTGTATCAACAAAGCAAAATACTCTTAATTCATTTTCTCAGACCAATACGTGAAATTTTACTATTGATTGGGTTACTTTAATTTTGTTTCCCACAAAATTTTAACAGCTACTTGTTTCTTTGCCTTTAAGGATGTAGTTTTTCAGTTTATTATATACTGTAATATAATATGCATTGATACACAGTGAAATGTATTTTCTATCAAAACTTTCAATATGCATATTACCTTAAATTACACTACTCTACAGCCAAAATGCTTCTGAAATATATGTAGTCAAACTTTACTAATTCTGGGTCACTGAGAACGAAAACGATGCTTAAAATTGTTGATTGGCTCTAGTTTTCAAGATATGCTATTGGGTCAGTATATATGACCCTTGACTTGGGAATGGCGGAGGATAAGTGAGTTATAAAGGGAAGGGATCTCAATTTAAACCAGAAATGACTAAAATACATCTTTGACTGGATCTATGAATAAATCAATGATTGGGTTTGGACAGTACTTGCTTTTTAGGCAAAACAATGAATGATGCAATCTGAAGCTGGTATTGCGTCATACATGATATGAATTGCATCATGTTATTCCTAGACGTCATGGATGATGCAATCATAACGAAGCTTACATCACTCTGCTGAACAAATTGCCCTATATCAGCTCTAGAAATCATACAGTGCCGTGCTCTCTTATTTGTCAGTGTTTGATTTTGCAAAGGGACACATTTCTGTTTAGCCAAAGTGAGCAGAGATGCCTCGTACTTGTGTGAACAGTGCAGATAACTTCTGCTATGTTTGTGGTGAAGTGACTTTTGCATCACAAAAGCGCAGTATAACCACTATGGTTAAGAAAGCCTATCACCTTTATTTTGGCTGCAAAATTGGAGGTCAGGAGAAGAGGTGGGCCCCACACATATGCTGCAACACTTGTGCAACAAATCTTCACCAGTGGTTGAACAGGAAAAGGAAATCTATGCCTTTTGCAGTGCCAATGATTTGGAGAGAGCCAACAGATCATACCAGCAATTGTTACTTCTGCATGGTGCCTCCAGTTGGGAAAGGTGTGTCAAAGAAGAAAAAGTGGACTGTGCATTATCCAAACATTCCATCAGCTATACACCCAGTACCCCACGGAGAAGGACTGCCGGTTCTTGATGCACCAGAATCATTCTCACTTGAGTCAGACGAGGAAGAGGAAGAGGATGAAACTTCTGGTCCTGAACCATCAATGTCACAGGACCCACATTTTCTCCCATCCTCCTCCTCTGAACCACACCTCATAGCACAAGGTGAACTGAATGACCTTGTCAGGGATTTGGAACTACCCAAGAGTAAGGCAGAGCTGTTGGGCTCCAGACTACAGCAGTGGAATCTCCTGGCAGGTGATGTTAGGGTTTCCATGTTCCATGATCGTCAAAAGGATCTTGTCCCATTCTTCTTCATGGAAGGTGATCTTGTAGCCTGCAACAACATCGATGGTGTGATGGCAGCCCTCAACATCGTTCACAATCCAGATGAGTGGAGACTGTTCATTGATTCATCGAAGATGAGTCTTAAAGCTGTTTTACTGCATAATGGCAATGTTTTGCCATCAATTCCAGTTGGTCATGCAGTCCATATGAAGGAAACCTATGACAACATGAAACAACTTTTGAGGTGCATAAACTATGACCAACATCAGTGGCAGCTTTGTGGCGATTTGAAGGTTGTTGCTCTCTTACTTGGTCTGCAGACTGGATACACAAAGTACTGCTGTTTTCTCTGCGAATGGGATAGTCGTGCAAGAGATTCCCACTACATCAAGAAAGATTGGCCACTCCGACAGTCATTGGAGCCTGGGAGGAAAAGTGTTCAGCATCCACCACTTGTTGAATCAAGGAAGATTTTGTTACCACCCTTACACATCAAGCTGGGTCTGATGAAGAACTTTGTCAAGGCCATTGACAAAACACAAGCAGCTTTCAAGTACCTCCATGGAAAATTTCCAAGGTTAAGTGAAGCTAAGATAAAGGAAGGTGTCTTTGTCGGTCCTCAGATTCATGAACTTCTTCGAGATGATGCATTTGACCATGCACTGCGTGGCAAGGAAAAGACGGCATGGAAAGCCTTCCAGTTAGTGGCAATACATTTTCTCGGAAATAACAAGGCAGACAACTACAGGTTGTTGGTGGAAAACCTCCTCAAGGCATACAAAAGCCTTGGTTGCAACATGTCACTAAAGATACATTTTTTGCACTCTCATCTAGATTTTTTTCCACCGAACTGCGGAGCAGTGAGCGACGAGCACGGCGAGCGATTTCACCAGGACATTGCAACAATGGAGAAATGGAGCCCATCAATGCTTGCAGTCTATTGCTGGACAGTGACAAGAGATGCTCCATTTAATGAATACAAGAGACAAGCCAAGAAGCGCCGAGTAGACACTGAATAGGACTAAACTATGTACATAATAGTTTTTTGCCTTTTGTTTCATAATAAATTTTATTTATATAACCCTTTTGCTGATTTTTAAAGTGTTACATAAACAGGACAGGTGAAATATTATCATGTAAAGCAACCATAAACACATGAAAAGACCTAGGTTTACAATTTATGATTAAAACTCTACTATCTACACAATATCCATAGACATAAAATGCAAAAACTTAAATATCTTAGAAACAGTAGCCAATCAGTTGTTTTAATTGTCATATTTGAATTCAGCACATCAAAATACATAATAAATAGCACATTTTATCTCTGAAGCAGACGACTTCTCAAAAATTGTAGACAAGTGTTACGTGTAAATATTATGGGACAGATCCTTAGCTAGTGTAAACTGGCATCCTTCTTAATGGACTTAGTGGAGTAACACCGATTTACACCAGCAGAGACTCTAGCTCATGTGTTTAATTTTTATGGGGACTGTTTTTTTTTCTAATACAAGTAAAGCCATAACCTATATATCCTAAGCCACAGCTGTTCCTCCTGACCTGGTGTTAGTCTATATAATATATTCTAAATGAACGTGTGACTCTCAGGCACTTCTGTCCCTGCCCGTTTTTCCTCTACAAGCTCAAATTGCCAAGGACACAAAGCCCATGGTACTTCTGTCTGAAATTCCAAATGTGAAATTTCCAGATCACAACATTTCACACCTGAAGATGGATTTTGCAAATTAATCTATGAAAATGATTCGGGCCCTCAGAACTTAATGAAAAACCACTTCAGAGAGAATTGTGTGTGTGTGTGGGGGGGGGGGGGAAATCACATGGAACGTAATAAAAAATGTTTACCATCTTCATTCAGCTTTTCTAGTGAAGCACCGATTGAAATTTTGCACATGCAGGTACCCAATTTGGATAGCATGTGCAATCATGGCAATTACACAAGCATTTATAGGTACTCTTTTCTTATGTACATAGATTTATTGTGCAGCCACTGGACATTTGATCATTAAATGTAAAATTAGAATGAGGGAGCTGCTCTGGGAAACCAATGTCAGGTGTCATTCTAAAAATATATATATATATATATATATATCAAATAGAAATACAGACACTTCTTGGTATCTTGAAATCCATACTCCAACCTCATAAGAGGTTAAGCTTTCTATTTCTGAGGGTGAAGATAATCCACCTTGCTCTCAGAAATCTAGAGAGTAATAGTATAAATCAAATAAATTAATAGACTTTTCTTAGGAACCCTAAGGATGATAGCCAATATGGTAACAGGCAGTAAGTTACTTTGGTGTCCTACAGTATTCTGGAAAGTTCAACAGTCACCTATTTTACAAGCCAGAATTTATAGTTCAAAAGGAATGGGGGTGGGGAAGACAGAGATGAGAATATTTCCTATGTCTCAAGACAATTCTTTTAGAATGACAAACATAACTGAGGAGCTGGAAGAGGATAGCTTGCCACTTTAACAGCTAGAGGCCTGGAGCCTGCCAACTATAGTTACTAGGTAGGTACACCTAAGTCGGGGTCAGATGATTTCCCCCTATAGGAGCAGCAGGATGCTGCTCAGAAAAGTGGATGTACAGGGAGAAACAAGTCGTATCAATGGTTTTTGGGAGCAAGGAACCCTGAATTTTCAGGGAAATGGCTCCAGGCAAGAAGGCCTGGAAGACCCTCAGAGGGATGATTGGGAGCAGGGACTTGATGGGGATTTGAGAATTTTTATTTTGAATAGTTTGTTATGTTAATAAATTAGACCCAGGGAGAAGGGGCATTATGGACAAAAAAAGCCAGTGTAGAATTTATTTAGGAAGCCCCTTGAAGGGGGAACTGGGGCAGGCTGCCTGTAGAGTGATCTCAAGTCATGAGAGGGCAGATGGGAGGCAGCACACTCATTGACACTGGGATAGTCAGTAGGCTCTAAGACTGCTCCCCTCCTCAAACATGAAGGGAGTTTTGATGGTCAAGAGGAAGAAAAATGGAGGATGTGGTCCACCTATTGGCTGAGCAGCAGTTGAGGATTCAAGCCTTCCTTTTTCAGCTCCTGCAGAGTCAGCAGGCAACCCAGGCAGTGCAGCTCAAGGCACAGCAGTGAACTGTTGCCAGCAGGTAAGGAAGATCCTGCTATGCTTTACATGTGGGAATCCTACACCCAAGTTGGAGTGTCCCAGGGGGCAGTGGGTGCACTCAAAGTGGGCTCAGGGAAGAGACCCTCCAGGGGCAGTCTGGAGGTGGAAGGGCCCATCCCAGTGTTTTAAGTGTTGAGAGGAAGGGTCTGCCTCTTTAAGCACATAACAATATGAAAGCAAAAGAAGATGAGCAACAGACCAGCTCAATAGTGTCCCCTGTGGCATGCAAGATGCATCCAGCTAGGGCAAGGGTGGAAGAAGATTCCCTCTAAGATGTCATTTGCTGTGGAACAGAAGGATATGTGGTAGAGACTTGTCCTGATAAGGTTCAGGACCTTGGGGAAAAGAAAGATGGGGTCTGAGACAGGCAATCTCAGAGGAAAGAGACTCCAGACCTGCATATTACCACAGGGAGTACGACATGGGCTGTTAGAGAAACTTGACCAGCTCTAGGTGCCTAAACTGAAAAAGGCCCTTTCCCAAGTTCAGGAAGGAAAAGGAAGGGTCAGAACTGATGACCAGTACCACTGCAGAGATGAGGTGGGGGACAGAAGTAGCTGTGGGGGCCACAGCTGTTCCTACCTTATACAGAAGGGTAATTAATGCAGGATGTCAGGAGGAGAAAATAGAACCATTGAAGGCTCAGATAAAGGATGTTAAGTTGGAGACAGGACCAGTCCTGGAGATGCAGGACTAGTTAATGGAAATGCCTAAGGAGTGGCAGGACAGGGCTGCTGGATGTGGAAAGATTCCATACAATACTGTTGGGGGAGAACATTAGTGGTTTACTCTCCTTGAAGGAGAGCTATCAGAAGGAACTATCCGCTTTGGAAGAAGCCAGGCTGCTGGCCCTGAAGGAAAGTGATGAGCTAGCTTCAGATAAATGGGGCATGGAGTGGCAGAGTGGCATGCTAGTGGATGAGAGGAACAGGCTTTGTCTCCAGGCAGCAATGATGGGGGCAGCTTGGGAGAAAGAGCGGTTTCTCTTTGAACATAGTCAGAAAAAAGGAGAGCTGGACAGGGTACAGAGTGAGAAACAAACCTGTAAGGGGCAACAAAAGAAATACAGCATTCCCTTAGGTAGAACTTGCTTTGTGGTGGGCAACATTCTGGAGTGAGGGCAGAATAGAGAGGGTGGCCCCAGGTTAGGGGGCCAGCCAATCCTAGCTACAAGGTAGGCACACCTGAGCAGGGGTCAAGTGATTCCCCTGTAGTAGCAACATGAAGAGGCAGAGGCAGGTGGATACTTAAGGAGACCAGGTGGAATACAGAAGCTGCTGGGAGCGTGTGCTCCAGCAGACAAACCTGTGAGTTGGGAGTGAAATTATGAGCATTATGAAACTCCAGGGAGGAAATGGTGAGAAACAGAAAGATAGACCCTAAGGGAGGAGGGGCTGGGCCTGGCTTGGGATTGTGTGAAAGAAAGTTACTTTAAAAAGACAGGAAGGGGTGTAAGACTGGGGTTGAAAAGACTTTATTTTTAATTTATTTTATATTAATAAACCAGACCCCAAGAAGGGGCATTGTTATTGGAAGCTTTTTGTGAGTTAATAAGAAGCCCAGGAAGAGGAGAAACTGAGGCCGGGGACATGCAGCAATATCTCAGTCCACCAGGGGGCACTCAGGAAGTGACCAGCCTGTTTCCAGGAGCCAATGTTCTATAAAAATGTCTGGCAAAAGTCGTTATGCTACATAACTCAGCATTTGTAATCCCAGAGCTGGTGATATTTAACTATAATGTGGGGACTGTAAATTTAACATCAAATGATTAGTAGAGAGTGTTAATAGATGGTATTATGACATGTGAGTCATTAATTATGGTCAATTACAGTTTAAGCATTAAATTAATATTTGTAAAGTAGCTTGTACCTAACAAGGTCTAAGTATAGTTATACATTATATTAAAATGATATAAAATATATGATTTTTTAATTTAAATGACATTTTTGAGAACAGCGGGAATGATGGGAGTTCATGTTATCAGCTGTAGAGTCTAGAGAACATATCACTACTTCCACCTTCTCTGTGTTAGTTTAAAAGAGAATAATTATGAATACGCTTTCCTCTCCTGCTTTCCCCACATATATGCTATGACCTACACCTCTGCAATCATTTCATAGCCAAACTGTCACTTACAAAGCTAGACTTCACTCACTCATTTTAGCACCATTCTTACCCCCATAGCATCCCACAGAACAGTACAGTTCCACTCTCTACCCTTCTATCTCTCAAAAGAAAGAAAAGAAATCATCACTTCTTGCACACTAGGCGTAAGTGTAGTAAAGGTCAAAGTCATTCAAAAACCACTTACTATCTTCTTTTATCTCAACCCTTTGTGAGCCCTGCTGATCCTGGGAAAGAGAGGTTTCCTATTCATTCTAAAAACAAGCCCCAGACACAAATCAGACACATACTAAACTACTGGACCTTATTAATCACGATATAATTTATTTTATTTTAAAATAAGGAATTCAAGAAATCTTCCTTGTGGAAGAAAAAGCAAAAAGTTATTTTTTTTATAGAAGACAATCTATTTTGTATTGCTTCATTTAATCTTTCATTTGCAACAGTCATATTCCTCTTAATGATTAATTTTGCTCTTTCATCAAAAGAAATACAAACATTAATTGCATAGTTAAGGGAGAGAAGGCCATTCAAAATGCCTGTCACTTATTCTCAGTGATTAGCATGATGCTAGGATAGTCTTTTGATCTCTCCTTTCCTTTTCATATCTATTGTTGGTTGGGAAAGTCCCAATCCATAGCTTAGTTGTTCTCACTTGTACCTGCCAACAGACTGGCTATTGTTGGTAAATCAGATTCCCTTGCTTCCTTACTTTTTCAAATGGTGTCTTTTTATTATGTATCTCTATGGAATGTCAACATGTCTGTGCTGTGCATGGAAGGCAAAGCATTACACCAGTACTTGGCCTTGGCAGCTGGGCAGTGCTCTATGAGGGATTCTGCAACAGCTGGGGATGGAGAGCATGAATATCCCAAGTAGCTATCTAAAAGGCTCACTTTTAGCTCAAAAGTGAGGTTTTTTTAATCCACGAAAGCTTATGCCCAAATAAATCTGTTAGTCTTTAAGGTGCCACCGGACTCCTCATTGTTTTTGTTGATACAGACTAACACGGCTACCCCTCGGATACTCAGTCAATGTATGCATTCAAAAACATTTAAAAGAAGAAATATGGTCTGAAGAGTGAGCCAATAAGAGGCAAAATGTACAGAGAACATAACCTATGTGTATGTTTTGGAACATATCATTATTAGTGCTCAGCCATTAGTATGGCTATCTTAACTGCTCTTGCCTTTCCACTCACAACTTGCACCATCAGTCATTCCTTCAGCACTCTGTGCAGCCATGGTTGGTGCTAAGTGAGGACCGGTTGAATGGACTGTGTCTGATCAGTGCCTGTCAGAAGAAGGCTAAGTAGTACAGTGGGTAGGAAAATTTCAACTTTTCAGTGAAAGATTAAAACGCAAAATATTTCAATTTGGAAATGCTGTTACAATGCCTCATGCTCTCATTCACCTCTATAGGCCTCACTGGTAGGACCACAGTCTCCCCTCTTATTGTGGCAAGACAGTGATGATGGAAGTTCTCTGGCTGGGAGAAAGTCTGACTTGGGAGCCCGCCCCATAGAAAAGAATGGGGTCATGAGACAAATGAATCGCAATTCCCTTGAGTCATCGAGGTTAGTAGTTTTGGGATGTAGACTTTTTCAATGAAATAATGAATTTTTCGAGGAAATCACATTTTTTTCAGAAAATGTTTTATTTAGTCAAAACCTCATTTTCTGTCAAAACAATTTTTTGAGCAGCCCTACTAAGCTGGAGGACACATTTGTAGAGATGAGAGAGTGCCGAACGGCTTTGGATTTAAAGTAGGCAACTTCAATTCCTCAATAAAGAATAAACTTATAAATAAGTTAACTGTGCTGCAGCTTGGTACGTCATTAGCCTAATGTTCTGTTTAACTACAGCTATCAATCATTTCTTGATTAAAACCTTTTGTGCCTGGCAACAAGTAAATGTATGTGAAGCAGCAGCCTTCCTTCAGAGTCCTGGAAAGATGAAAGGTATTGCTTTGGTAGAAACAATGAAAAATAAAAGAGGATCTGATTGTGTCAATTACTAACCAAATCACTTAACTAAAACTGTTTTTCATTAATTCGGAATTATATAATAGATTTAGCAAATAAACTCACATAATGGATGAGATCCAGAACCCGTGTAAATCAATGTAGCTCCCTTGACTTCAATGGAAGAAAACTGATTTGTATGAGCTGTGGATTTAACTTCACATTCCTACAATATGTATTCATAAAGGGCCTGATCTCCATTCTATTATGCCAGTTTTATGATGGGGGTAACTCCACTGCAACTAGTATAAAACTGGTGTAATGGAATGAAGAATTGCTAATTAGTGTAAGTTTAACAATTTGCTCCCTCTACAGTATTTTTTTTCAGCAGATGCCCTTGAAACTAGCCTCACCTTAGCAACAGTGTTCATTAAAGCACATTGTAAATCAACTTTTCATAGAATAATATATGCAGTTTTGCTAAGTCCCAAATCTGCAATCTGATCCACTGAGGCCCAGAAGCAAAAGAGGCTGCCTGTATGGATCCAGTTATAGAGGACTAATGTTGGCGGAACTCCAAAAGATTCTGCACTTGGATGCTTATTCAAAGTATACTAACATATGGAGAACTCCATCAAGCTGTGTGGCCCTATGTCTCCACTCAACAGACTTTGCAACCGATCCATGTACAATGAACTCCCTAAAAGGTGTTGCCTTCTAGCCAGGAAATTTCAGAGGTCAGCTAATGTGCTAGAGAAACATTATGCCGAACAACAGAGAAAGAAGCCAAATCCATCAATATGACATTCAGTAGCCTGAGCAGATCAGCACAAGACAAAAATAAATGGTGGAAACTGGTCAACACCATATACACCTGAGGATGTGGAGGATAAAGAAGAACAAACAAATAATGAAGATATATCTGTGGAGCTATATGTGCATATAGAATCTGAGCTCTGGTGAGATTACTGTTAGAAATTATCTTTGCAACTCTAATTCTTACTCACTTTTGTTAGTGTAATAATTACTTACAACAAAGCCTTGTATAGCTGCCATACGGCAACAATATACTTGCTGCATTTGAATTTGACATTTTCACCCTTTTTGTGTGAAATTGTCAAGAAAGCACCAGTAGTCAGATGGAGAGGGAAAAGGCTCTTAAAGACATAAAACCATATATTAGAATGAAAAAGAGTGTTATTTTTCTAAGTAAAATGTGTAAGAATCATACAGAAGATGTGAGAAAGATGTCAAATGATAATCATTTGCAGAATCTAGACATCTGGTCAAAGAAACAGAGCAACGAAAATCCTAAAACATTTTTGATAAATAAAAAATAGTTTCTGTACAAGTATAAGATCCTATCCTGCAATGATTGAAGTCAATGGGAATATTGCCATGGATTTCAATGGGAGCAGAATCAGGGTCTAAACCAATTCAGTTCAAACTTCAGAGGCAGCTTTTATCTGTGGTGGTTTGCAAAGAATTTAAATATATTTCCAGTTTGAAAGCCAGTCTACACAATATTTCTGAAGATCTATGTAACAAAAAGAGGTTCCTCAGTGTCAGGATTGTGACAAGGGTAATTGGACCAAGGGTCAGAGCAGGGTAAAACCTGAAGCCAAGAGTAGCAGAGAAGTTTGCAGTTAAGTTCCAGGCCAGGCCCAATACCAAGGATCAGTATCCAACTCAGGTTTCAGGATCTGGGTCAGAAGGTGAGGTCCAGATTAAGGCAAGGCTCACGCCCGGAGTTCAAGGGCAGTTATGGTCATGACAACTACAGGAGATCCATACCATTGCCTAGATACTTCTTATACACCTTTGGGTGTATATAGGGCAGGAAGCCAATCAGGAGCCATGAGGCTTCTGCCTATCACACCCCTTGAGGTGTGATTTGCCATCATCTGTATCTGAAGTGGTGGTAGATAGTGGAGTACAAGCTGGTTACAGCTATGTGGAGGTGTTCAGTACCTGGCAACTCTGAAGCCCTAGGTTTGAGGCTTGCTGGGCTACACTTAGCCCAGTAGGCATTAAGAAATAGGTTACTTTGATTGCCTTTGTAACTTTCATTAAGATGTTCTTCTGGTATTTAATAAATCATTTGATAGACATTTTCAGCATCTATTTTACTGCAGGATTTTTTCCCCCTTTAATCTTTCTTTGGGCATGAGGAACAAAACCAAACACATAGATTTAATTCATATGGATCTAATCTCTTGATCCAAAAGCAAAAGCAAGAAACATATATTGCTTGATATTTCTCCGCCGGTTGTTCCTAACATGCCTTATAATGCAAGATATGACAGAATGCCACAAAGGATCAAATGCAAATAGTTAAGCAGCCCTCTATTATTACGTGTCATAAACCCATAGACTAGACAACTGATTTGCTTTACTTACCTAACACTACAAGTAATGATTTTAGCACATCACACCTCAGAATTCTTCATGAGATTTGATTTTCAGAGTAAGGCATCATGAGAAGTAAGGTTTCAAGTAAGGAAGATATACTTCGATTTCCTCAAATTTTCTGAAGATGTACAGGGACTGACAAACATGTAGGACTAATATGCAAGTATTATTTCCTACTACTATTAGCATTTTAAATTTCGGTAAAATAATAAAAAGGGAGCCCAGTTTTGTGATCAGTTACATGGGTGCAGGTCATATAACTGAGGACCTAATTCAGTCTTTAATTCTTAATTTAGTCTATGGAACTAAATATTTCCTGTTTTTGTTGTTATCATTCCAATTGACAATCTTTCCATTTCTTCATTTTGCTTAACATTCTTGGATTTGTTTCATTTCTAGAAGATGCAGTCTCCTTTAATTTACATTCAATTGTGCTGAATTCCATTGTGCTACATGATCTTACCTGATGTCAGATGTTATTTGCTGATTCCATTTTAATCTGGGGACTATTTTCACACACTGGAAATTAAACCTTGAAGCTTCAAAGATGCTGGCTGCAGCTGCTTCCACCCTATAAACTGGCAGGGCATGTGGATTAATTATGGTGGATCACCACTGCTATTTGAAAAGAATCCCATCTGGGTATTAAAAAACCCAACACCACACCACTTGAGCAGAAACTTGAAGTTGCATTCTGAACAGCACCAGTTCATCACCTCCTTAGAACTATTTGTGGCTGTGTAACTTGTATCCTGTGATTATCTACTTTACATCTAGTCTTTTTGTACAAAAAACCTGTTATCTAGCTAGGCATCAGTCGCAATGGGCATTCTGACCGGCCTGTGAACAGTGCTCTCATATACTATACATCTCAGAAAACTCTTGTTGTCTGGATCCATGTGATGACATGAATTCGTTTATGTATTGGCAGAAAAAATCTGTTTGACAACCTATGCTGAGGCTAAACTAGACCCAGCTATTCCTTCCTACCTGTAAGTCCTAGTATTTTCTTTCTCACAAAGATTTCCACAAACTTATTTTCCAGTGAGCCTCCTCATATGTCACAACTGTATAGCAAATAACATTATACTTATGGAATGACTTTCACTTGAGGATAATAAACATTTAATTATCTTTACACCACCCTATGAAATAGTATTATTCCCATTTTACAGAAAGGTAAACTGAGGTGCAGGACAATGAAGTGAGTTGTCAATGCTTATACAGCAAGTCAATGTCAAAATGAGAAATACCATCTGGGAGTGAAATCCTGGGCTTATTGATGTCAATGGGTGTTTGTTATTGACTTCAATGGGCCCAAGATTTGAGCCTTGGAGTTTGGCTCCCAGTTCCCTGTGCTAAACGCTGGACTATGCTGCCTTTTAATTTAGGAATGAGTATATAGGTTATCAAAGACTCTATTTTACATGAAAAAGCAATGTTTAAATAAGGCTACCCAGTTTTCATGCTTGCAATGTGGGCAATCCCAGAGGGTCCTAATGGTTTTCTAGCCTTATTCCCTGAAATTGGGTTCAGGGATGGAACTTGCTATCAAGAAAATCCATCACTATGTTCCATCTATTTTTCAGATGTGATTTTGCAGCATAAAATATATCACCCTATGACATCAAATTCATTTGGAGAGATGGAGGGAGGCGGGGGCGGGGGGGGGAAATACAATAGGCCAGATCCTCAGGGTATATTAACTCAACTCCATTGGAGTCCATGGAGCCTACAACTGGCTGAATGATTTTATTCCTCAGAAATAGACCTGAACATCTAATAGCTAATTTGAAGCATTGGGACGGGATGGGTATGTCTACTCTGTAATCAAAACTGTCATTGCAGCTCAGGTAGGCAAACCCTGTAATAGCATCATTCTCGGTAGCAGGGCTAAAAAATAGCAGTGAAGATGCAGCAGCATGGGCTTCAGTGTGGGTTGTACAAGCCCACCTCAGTATGTACTCATGTTGCTAGCCTGCACTGAACCCCGTGCCACCATGTTTTCATGGTTGTTTTTAGTCATGATAGCTAGATGAAAGCTAGCATGGGGCTGCCCACCCAAGCTGCAACACCTTCATTTTCAGCATAGATGTGCTTTAGGCATATTCCTGGCAGTTTATGGTGCCACTCATTGGAGGAGGATACTTTGGGATTTGCACTCGAGCCGCTCAGAAATTGGGAGGCTTTTTCCCAGGAAAAACTTTGAACAAAAAATAATTTATTTTTGTCTAAATTTTCTGCCAAAGATAAACCAAAACCCACCAAACTGATTAATAGATTCCAAGGTCAGAAGGGACCAGTGTGATCATCTAGTTTGCACTCCTGTATAACACAGTCCATAAAACTCCCCGAAAATAGTTCCTAGAGCAGATCTTTTGCAAAACATCCAATCTGGATTTAAAACTTGCCAGTGATGGAGAAGCGACCCTTGGTAAATTGTTCCAATGGTTAATTACTCTCACTGTTAAAAAATTACACCTTATTTTCAGTCTGAATTTGTCTAGCTTCAACTTCCAGCCATTAGATTGTATTATACCTTTCTCTGCTAGACTGAAGAGTCCATAATTAACTATTTGTTCCTCATGCAGTTATTTATAGACTGTAATCAAGTCACCCTTAACCTTCTCTTTTTTTAGACTCAGGGAGCTTAATCTACTTAGTTTATCACTGTAGCAGAGCGAAGACTCACCAGAGCAGCACCTCCTGCTGATCGTCCTGGGAATTAGCTCATCCAGCCCTCGGAGTGCCTCCTGGTGGCTGGTGTCTTGCCTGCCTCAGGCCCCCATGCCCCTCCCAGACCCCAGCACCCCTTACCCTGGGGTTCTGCCCACCACAGTACCCCACGCTCTGGTCTCCCCTCCCAGGGGACCCCCCCCTACACCCACCTTGCCTCAGTGGCTACTGCCAGTCATCATCTAGCCCTCTCTCACTGGGGTAGGGTGACCAGATGGGTGACCATTTTTAAAGGGACAGTTCCATTTTTGGGGACTTTTTCTTATATAGGCGCCTATTACCCTCCCACCCCATTTGTTCACAGTTGCTATCTGGTAACCCTACACTGGGGCAAACTGCAGTCTGTAATGGCCACTCATCACTGGCAAGGGGGTCAGACCAGCTGCCTCTGCCTATTCCCGGGCTGCACCTCCCAGCCCCAGGTGAAGGAGGAGCAAATTCAGGACCCTTGGGGTAAGTGACTGTCTGTAGTGTGTGTTTGTTTGTGTTTGGGGGTTACTTGCTGTGTGCTGAGCTTGTGTTTGTCAGTCTGTTTGTTTGTTTGGTTGTTTGAAGGACCGTGTGCTGTGGCTGGCAGTTGGAAGCTGTGAGCTTCAAAGGAAGGTCTGAAGGCTAGAAGCCTCTGGTAATTGGCTGAGCCTTAATCAGTGGGTGGGGCATTCACTCAGGCCAGGGCAGACAAATAAACAGTGACAAGTTTTTGAAGTGCTTATACACAAATGCTAGAAGTCTAAATAATAAGATGGGTGAACTCAGGGCCGGCTCCAGCATTTCTGCAGCCCCAAGCAAAAAAAAAAAAAAAAAAAAGCCGCGATCGGCGGCGGTAGTCAGCGGCAGGTCCTTCGCTCCTAGAGGGAGTGAGGGATCTGCCACCCCCGAATTGCCGCAGGTGCCGCCCCTCTCCCTTGGCCGCCCCAAGCACCTGCTTGTTAAGCTGGTGCCTGGAGCTGGCCCTGGGTGAACTAGAGTGCCTTGTGATAAAGGAGGATATTGATATAATAGGCATCACAGAAACCTGGTGGACTGAGAGCAATCAATGGGACACAATCATTCCGGGGTACAAAATATGTCGGAAGGACAGAACAGGTCGTGCAGGAGGGGGAGTGGCACTATATGTGAAAGAAAATGTACAATCAAATGAAGTAAAAATCTTAAGCAAATCCGCATGTTCCATAGAATCTCTATGGATAGAAATTTTATGCTCTAATAAGAATATAACATTAGAGATCTATTATCGACCACCTGACCAGGACGGTGATAGTGATGATGAAATGCTAAGGGAAATTAGAGAGCCTATCAAAATTAAGAACTCAATAATAGTGGGGGATTTCAATTATCCCCATATTGACTGGGAACATTTCACTTCAGGACGAATTGCAGAGATAAAATTTCTTGATACTTTAAATGACTGCTTCATGGAGCAGCTGGTACGGGAACCCACAAGGGGAGAGGCAACTCTAGATTTAGTCCTGAGTGGAGCGCAGGAGCTGGTCCAAGAGGTAACTATAGCAGGACCGCTTGGAAATAGTGACCATAATACAATAGCATTCAACATCCCAGTGGTGGGAAGAACATCTCAACAGCTCAACACTGTGGCATTTAATTTCAAAAGGGGGAACTATGCAAAAATGAAGGGGTTAGTTAAACAGAAGTTAAAAGATACAGTGACTAAAGTGAAATCCCTGCAAGCTGCATGGGCGCTTATTAAAGACACCATAATAGAGGCTCCACTTCAATGTATACCCCAAATTAAGAAACACAGTAAGAGAACTAAAAAAGAGCCACCGTGGCTTAACAACCATGTAAAAGAAGCAGTGAGAGATAAAAAGACTTCCTTTAAAAAGTGGAAGTCAAATCCTAGTGAGGCAAATAGAAAGGAGCATAAACACTGCCAAATTAAGTGCAAGAATGTAGAAAAGCCAAAGAGGAGTTTGAAGAACGGCTAGCCAAAAACTCCAAAGGTAATAACAAAATGTTTTTTAAGTACATCAGAAGCAGGAAGCCTGCTAAACAACCAGTGGGGCCCCTTGATGATCGAGATACAAAAGGAGTGCTTAAAGATGATAAAGTCATTGCGGAGAAACTAAATGGATTCTTTGCTTCAGTCTTCACGGCTGAGGATGTTAGGGAGATTGCCAAACCTGAGCTGGCTTTTGTAGGTGACAAATCTGAGGAACTGTCACGGATTGAAGTGTCACGAGAGGAGGTTTTGGAATTAATTGATAAACTTAACATTAACAAGTCACTGGGACCAGATGGCATTCACCCAAGAGTTCTGAAAGAACTCAAATGTGAAGTTGCGGAACTGTTAACTAAGGTTTGTAACCTGTCCTTTAAATCAGCTTCTGTACCCAATGACTGGAAGTTAGCTAATGTAACGCCAATATTTAAAAAGGGCTCTAGAGGTGATCCCGGCAATTACAGACCGGTAAGTCTAACGTCTGTACCGGGCAAATTAGTCAAAACAATAGTTAAGAATAAAATTGTCTGACACATAGAAAAACATAAACTGTTGAGCAATAGTCAACATGGTTTATGTAAAGGGAAATTGTGTCTTACTAATCTAATAGAATTCTTTGAAGGGGTCAACAAACATGTGGTCAGGGGGATCCAGTGGACATAATGTACTTAGATTTCCAGAAAGCCTTTGACAAGGTCCCTCACCAAAGGCTCTTATGTAAATTAAGCTGCCATGGGATAAAAGGGAAGGTCCTTTCATGGATTGAGAACTGGTTAAAAGACAGGGAACAAAGGGTAGGAATTAATGGTAAATTCTCAGAATGGAGAGGGGTAACTAGTGGTGTTCCCCAAGGGTCAGTCCTCGGACCGATCCTATTAAACTTATTCATAAATGATCTGGAGAAAGGGGTAAACAGTGAGGTGGCAAAGTTTGCAGATGATACTAAACTGCTAAAGATAGTTAAGACCAAAGCAGACTGTGAAGAACTTCAAAAAGATCTCACAAAACTAAGTGATTGGGCAACAAAATGGTAAATGAAATTTAATGTGGATAAATGTAAAGTAATGCACATTGGAAAAAATAACCCCAACTATACATACAAT
This sequence comes from Terrapene triunguis, assembly GCF_002925995.2. Lineage (NCBI taxonomy): Eukaryota > Metazoa > Chordata > Testudines > Emydidae > Terrapene > Terrapene triunguis. The sequence goes on along the minus strand of NW_020664562.1, from coordinate 34,138,526 downwards.
ATGATGTGGGCTAATTTAGCTACAACAAGTCAGGAAAAAGATCTTGGAGTCATCGTGGATAGTTCTCTGAAAATGTCCACGCAGTGTGCAGAGGCGGTCAAAAAAGCAAACGGGATGTTAGGAATCATTAAAAAGGGGATAGAGAATAAGACTGAGAATATATTATTGCCCTTATATAAATCAATGGTACGCCCTCATCTCAAATACTGCGTACAGATGTGGTCTCCTCATCTCAAAAAAGATATACTGGCACTAGAAAAGGTTCAGAAAAGGGAAACTAAAATGATTAAGGGTTTGGAACGGGTCCCATATGAGGAGAGATTAAAGAGGCTAGGACTCTTCAACTTGGAAAAGAGGAGACTAAGGGGGGATATGATAGAGGTATATAAAATTATGAGTGATGTGGAGAAAGTGGATAAGGAAAAGTTATTTACTTATTCCCATAATACAAGAACTAGGGGTCATCAAATGAAATTAATAGGCAGCAAGTTTAAAACAAATAAAAGGAAGTTCTTCTTCACGCAGCGCACAGTCAACTTGTGGAACTCCTTACCTGAGGAGGTTGTGAAGGCTAGGACTATAACAGAGTTTAAAAGAGAACTGGATAAATTCATGGTGGTTAAGTCCATTAATGGCTATTAGCCAGGACGGGTAAGGAATGGTGTCCCTAGCCTCTGTCTGTCAGAGGGTGGAGATGGATGGCAGGAGAGAGATCACTTGATCATTGCCTGTTAGGTTCACTCCCTCTGGGGCACCTGGCATTGGCCACTGTCGGTAGACAGGATACTGGGCTAGATGGACCTTTGGTCTGACCCAGTACGGGTCTTATATTCTTATCTGCGTAGGCACTTATCAAGGCCTCAGCCTGGCGAGTTGCCAAGCTGGAGCTCCCCTGCTCCTCTTGCCCTTCCCCAGCACTGCTTTGTTTCAGGTACCCTGTGCTCCCCGGCAGCTAGGTTCTTCTCCCTACAAGACTGGAGAGAGATTGACCCAGCTCCTTCCTAAACCCTTATAACAGGGCAAGGTGTGGACTGATTGGGGCGTGGCCCCAGCTGTGGCTGCTTCCCCAATGAGCCTACCCTTTTTCCACCGGAGCGGGGTAATTGCAATCATCATAAGGCATATTTTCTAATTCTTTATCATTCTTGTGGCTCTTCTCTGAACCCTCTCCAGTTTATCAACATTCTTCTTGAATTGTGAACATCAGACCTGGACACAATATTCCAGCAGCAGTTGCACCAGTGCTAAATATAGAGGTAAAATAACTTCTTTACTCCTACATGAGATCCCCGTTTAAGCATCCAGTCCTTTTGGCTACCACATAGCATTGGGAGCTCTTGTTCAGCTGATCATCCATCATGACCCCCAAATCTTTTTCAGAGTCACTACTTCTCAGGATAGCATTCCCCATCCTGTAAGGATGATCTACATATTTTGTTCCTAGATGCATATATTTACATTGAGCCATATTAAAATGCATACTGTTTGCTTGTGCCCTGAATACCAAGCGATCCAGATTGCTCTGTATCAGTGAACTGTCCTCTTCATTATTTACCACTCCCCCAATTTTTGTGCCGTGAAAATTTTATCAATGATGATTTTATGTTTTCTTCTGGTTCATTAAGAAAAATGTTAAATAGCATATGACCAAAAAGTGATCTTTGTGGAATCCCGCTAGAAACACACCCATTCGATGACGATTCCCTTTTTATAATTATATTTTGACACCTATCAGTTAGCCAGCTTTAACCCACTTAATGTGTGCCATGTTAATTTTATATCTTTCTAGTCTTTTAATCAAAATGTCATGTGGTACCAAGTCAACTGTCTGACAGAAGTCTAAGTATATTACATCAATGCCATTACATTTTTCATCCAAACTTGTAATTTAATCAAAAAAAGATAACAAGTTTGACAGGATCTATTTTCCATAAACCCATGCTGATTGGCATTAATTATATTACCCTTTTAATTCTTTATTAATTAAGTTCTGTATCAGCAATTCCGTCACCTTGCCTTGGGTCAATGTCACATTCAGAGGCTTATGATTACCGGGTCATCCCACTTATCCTTTTAAAATATTAGCACAACACTAGCTTACTTCCAGTCTCCTGGAACTTTCCGGGTGTTCCAAGCTATATTTAAAAGCTGTTCCGTTGTCATGGGAACTAAAGCCCTAAACCGGGATACCCTGAAAACAGCTATACTGAATTATGTTAATAGAATTTTAAAAGTAATTAGATTGCAAAGATGTTTTGTCTTTTCTAGTTCAAGGCTTTGAAACACTGCTAAACAAATTATTGTGAAAATAATAACTTGTTTATGTTCATAAGATACTGTCATCTGAATTCTTTATCGGTGGTCTTATAATCTTCAAACGTGTATGCACTTTAGAATTGTTTAACTTGATTCTTATCAACTCTGATCAATCTAATTTTCTGGAGTTTCACTTGATGCTTCTTTTTTGGCTTCTGATTGGCTGAAATTGTTGCTCCACTTTTATAACATGGCACAATGAGAAATTCTAGCGTTGGAGGGTAATTGTAGTCACCTCAGTTGGATTACAAATACAGAATTCTCAGAAAGTTCCATTTGAGCCTGCTTAAAAAAAAATCTTTCCTTTTTGAAAGTTGCCTTTTCTTCCCTTCTCTTTCCCTTTCTGTTGCTGTGAAGATTTCTGGTACTTGTGCTGGTAAAGCAGTCATGTAACCTTCTAAAACTCTTGTTTGAGTTGTGCCTATATTTACATGGTTAGGAGGTCACCAGCAAATTCTTTTGGCTGGGTTGCTGAGGGATGTTTTGGCTGGGAAAACATGTCAGATGTTAAATATATGACTATCACCTGCAAAAAGAAAAGAAGTCACATATTTGCAAACCAATGTAAATGTGTCTCAGAAAAATGTCTTCCTGTCTATAGTTCCTTCAGGATTTTCAGGTTGCCTGGGTGATATACAATGTGCTAATGGGGCAGAGATATGCTGAGGTGAAAAATGGAAAGTAATTGGAAGGAGATGTAAGGGAGAATGTTCTTACGATGAGACAAAAAAGTTGGCCTAAAACTTAAATGAGAGAGTTAACCTTCATGTGCCATCTAATCATAGGTTTCTCCCTCTCCAAGCAGCACAGGGTCTTAGCCCCTGCAATCCAGTAGAGCCCCAAAGATCTGGGTGGAGTCTGGGGGATCTGCAGATGTCATGTGTCTCCTCCTTTACTCTGCACCCTGCCTCCAGATCAATGGCAACATGACTCCAGCAAGGAACATGATGCATCTGCCCCAGAAGCCCTCCTGAGGAATCCAATAGTTGACAATTTAATGCTGACTGGGTAAGACTGTAATGAAAACAAATATGTTTATGGTCTCTGTACTCCCCTCCATGTGATAGCATCATAATCATAAACGGCCCCATGAGCTTCTATTAAACATACCTCTTTTGCTACTAGCATTGTTCTTTGTGTTTTTACTTTTCACCCTTGTTGCCTGCCATCAACCATCAACACTCATTCACTCTGTGAATTGTTATATACTGTGTATGCATTTGGAGCTGGGATTTGATTTTCTTCCACAATTTATGTGGGGATGGTACAAAGAGCAATATAATGAAAAAGTCTTTAGTTGATCTTTTCTTATATTCGCAAAGTATTTAAATAAGTCCCTACTTGCACTTGTATATGATACATTTGGTATGTATGTAACATAAATATGGTTTACAGTAGATAAAAAGAGTTTGAATGTAATTATTTTCCTATTTATATAAAGACTAATATTTCACAATGGGCTTGATTAATCATTTCTTCATGGCTCCTATGTGCTAGGTAGGCTGCTGCAAAAGGATCATAGGAGATGTAAACCATTTTCCACCAGCCCCCAGGAATACCCCTCTGTGCTGCCTCTGTAACAGCCCCCATGCCAGGGAATGTTCCAGGTTGCACAATGAGTGGAGCGAGGGGTGTGGGGCAGAGTATGGAGGGGATATGTCAGAGGCAGATCCAGGGGCGGCTCCAGGCACCAGCGCATCAAGCGCGTGCCTGGGGCGGCAAGCTGCGGGGGGCAGCCTGCCGGTCGCCATGAGGGCGGCAGTCAGGCTACCTTCGGCAGCATGCCTGCGGGAGGTCTGCCGGGCCCGCGGTTTCAGCGGCAATTTGGCGGTGGGTACGCCGAAGGCGCGGGACCGGCGGACCTCCTGCAGGCATGGCGCCGAAGGCTGCCTGACTGCCATGCTTGGGGCGGCAAAATACATAGAGCCGCCCCTGGGCAGATCAGGACCTGTGCCCCATGATTCTCCATCCCCGAAAAGCCCCATAGTGCTCACTGAAGAATCACTACACCCGTCTGCAGCAGACCCTGTATAGGGAGGCACTGAAAACTTTCTCTCCTTTATCTCTGGATAGGGGTCTGCTCCAGCATGATCCTCTTATCTCTCTCCATCCTGTTTGCCTTTCACTAGAGCTCCCTTCTAGCGTGCCTGTCCTATGAAGCTTTAGGGGATATTTTGTTATTTTCACAACCACTTTGCAGGCTCCAGAGAGCTGAAATTCAACTCTTCTTTTGTCGTGAAAACATTCTTATTGTAGCCTGGTCAGTTTCATATGAGCAACTGTAACAGAGGTACCACTAGTTTCTAGAATAGGAGCATAAACTGCTGATGGACAGAAAACAGCAGGTTCTCTTCTGGATGCTGGTACTTTTATTTAAAATCATACATGCAGTAATTGGAAATACAGTTCAAGATCTCAAAGATTTCCTCCTCTCAGCTAGCTGTCTGGCTGGGTTGCACAAGTCCTGGCTTTTGAAACTTAGATCTAGCTGAAATTAGCATGACTTCTCTGTACATGGAGTGGGCTGGACTGATTCACAATTGCCTTCAATCTCACACCATTTGGACTTTATTAGTGAATTAATTCCCTATATTTTTATATTAAATGTTGAATTCAGTTAAGGGACATAAATGGTAGCACCAGAGCTGTACACCATGCTTTATAGCAAACAAGGCCAAAACCCAAATCCCCGCACTACAGACCAGGAGGGTGTTCAAAGTGGTGTGGAATAAGGTACAATTTCAGGAGAGGGAAAAGGAGAATAAATAGTGAGGAAAGAGAAGGATGTAGGAAAAAATAAAGGCACTGAAGAAAGCAAGGGCCTTTGAACACAAGAATTCCAACTTACTATTGTCGAGGATGAGAGACACTGGATTATGATTCTAGGACACAATATAGACAATTCTGCTCCTTCTACCCTAAGCAAGGCCAGTTGGAAACCTTGCTGGGTATTTAACAAAATCACGTATATAAAAGGCCTATATATTGCCCACTTTAGTTAAATGTGTAAAAATCCATGTGTTCCACTTACACTTACTTATTGCAATATGCAATCACCTCTGTGCTGATTGCTTCTTTATGAAGCTGTTTCCATGCCTTCACTTTGGGCTTGTCTTCACTACGGGAGTAAGTCAACCTAAGTTACGCTACCCCAGCTTCGTGAATAATGTAGCTGGAGTCATGTAGCTTAGGTCGACTTACACTGGTGTCTTCACAGTGCTGAGTCGATGGGAGCCGCTCTCTGGTCGGCTTCCCTTACTCTTCTTGGAGAGCTGAAGTACCGGGGTTGACCGGAGAGCACTCTGCCATCGATTTAGCGGGTCTTTACTAGACCTGCTAAATCGATCCTTGCTGCATCAATTGCAGCAGTGTGGATCTCCCCGGTAGTGGAGACCAGCCCTAAGGATTTTCAGCACAAAGAAAGTACATGCACAGAGATTAGGAGACTAGAGCCCTTTAACAACAATTTAGATTTACATAGTGCCTTATCACACCCAACCATCCCAAAGTGAAAAGCTAAAATCACCTTTTAAAAAACCAAACTGTTAAAATAAGGTTTACTTTGGTTTTTAACAAGCAAAATAGCAACATTATTAAACACATATTTAAGGATTATATTAGGCCTGTTAGCCACACACCTACTTTGAGGGGAATCCGGAGCAGCACCAACCCAAGGAGAGTAATGGGAAGCACTGTGATTCAGGGAGGGGAATTGCCTCTTAGAACTCCCTGGTGTACAGTGGAAGGGCACACACTGCACCACAGTTTAGGAGGGTGTCTAGTGCCCCACGGGACACAAGCAAAGGGTAATCCTTGTGCCTGGTCCCTGTGCAAGGATGCATGGCTCTGTGCACCCTTCCCACAGTTGTGCAAAGGCCAGGCAGAATTAGGTTCCCTCACTGGACTATAGCTCTCCTTATGCACTAATGGGGCCCAGCCAAAGGAGAGACTGTGGTGAATCATAGGAGATGTAGTCCAATGAAGAATCCCAGCCTGAAGGAGAGAATGGGGATATGAGACATCTAAACTATGACTCCCATGATGCACCGTGGCAGTTCAGGTGGACGCAGCTTAATGTCGACCAGACCCAACATGAAATGTTTTGATTTTCCATCAAAAAATTGACAATGTAGTCAAAAATAACATTTTCTTCTGGAAAATTTCAATTTTGCAGAAACTACATTTCCAATTAAAATAAAATCTAATGGAAAATTCTCAGCCAGCTCTGGTTCTGGGAGCTAGTGCAATTAAAATACTACATAGATTATTAAAAAAATTAACTGGTTAATCAAATGTTATAGTAGTTGCAGCTTTGTGTTTCTTTATCAACATATGGAGGAAATTGAATTTATTATTACATTATTTATTATTTGTATTACAGATGTGCCCAAAGACACAAATCAGGATCGTGGCTCCCTTTTCCTGCACGCTGTACCATCATAACATAAAAGACAGTTGATAGTAGGCAGCTAGTAATGGGAACACACAGTTACCTATCTTAGCCGAGTATACAATTCCGAGGCTTATTAACTTTTGTTTATAAATAAAATGACTGAAAGGGAGATATAAATGAATCACTAGCAGACCATCTGTTTAGAATGATAACTAATACAGTGCTATTTATTTTCTTGCTATATCTAAGATAGGTTAGTAAACTGTTTTAGCGTCCATTTATAAATATACTGCTCATGACTAGAAGTGAGTTTCATAGAGCCATATGATGTCAGAACAGACTAAAATTCTAATGCGTTTCACAATGTTTCACTCATAAGAGTCCATTCATCTAGTGCTTCATGGAGAATTTATGCTGTTAACTCCTATTACTGCTAATGGGAGTTATGGATGTAAATGTGACACATCACTGGGAGAATGGACTGCATGCATAAATGAAGCTATTTTTTCAGAGCATTTGGTACTAGCGATGATAATAATTTTGCTTTTTACATTCTAGTCACTGGACCAGCTCCTGAGAGGTAAGGAGCAGCTATAACTCCTGTTGAGGTTCATGGAACCTGCAGATACTCGGCGCCTCTCAGGATTTGACTTCGATGGGATTCCGTGTCTGAATAGGGGTTCCAGGATCATGCCATATATATGGCACATAATACACAATTATGGGTGGCCACGTGTGGGGTGGAGGATGGCAAACAGCTGCCCCATTGCAAATTGCTTGACAACGTGTGAAGTGAGGGTGTGGAGGGAACAGTGGCCAAAGACAAAATGACAAACTCCTACTCTGCTGAAAGGCTCATTATATATTTAACAATAAATAACAGGAATTGGAAATGACCATGGTCAGCTGCTGTATGGAGGATCCTCTCCATGTGTGGCTCTCTCCCTATCCACATATAAAGGCAAGGTCAGCTGCCTCCCTGGCAACATTTCTTTCCTTCTTTAGACCCACAATAGGAGTAACCGTTCACTGCCTTCTGCACCTACAAGTGTGAGGACTGCTATTTGCATCATAATCAGTAGTTCCAACAATAGAATCAATATACTGGGTTTCTTCTATACAACGTATATAGAATCATAGAAGAATCATAGAAGATTAGGGTTGGAAGAGACCTCAGGAGGTCATCTAGTCCGACCCCTTGCTCAAAGCAGGACCAACCCCAACTAAATCATATGTGTGTGTCAGAGAGGGAGCTTGCACCGGTGTAACTACACCTGTGTTAACTGGTAGTGTAGATGTACTAGTGTAAGATGGGGCGCACACCTGTGTGACTTACTCTGCACCCATGCTATTTATCGTTGTATGTTACCACAGTAACTACAGTCCAGATTTTCAGTGGGGTAGTGACCTTGATGTTGTTACACAAGTGCAAATTTCCTGAATCTAGACATGCCCTTACTCTTGACTGTCCCCAGGATCAGTAAATTAACTACAGAAAGGGCTTTTCCAACAGGGGCATGAAGCTTTTCTGATCACAGGAAAGCCGATCACATGGTAATTTGATCTCATGACACTTACACAAGTCAGAATGAAAGAGTCAAGGTTTATTATTATTTCAGGGCTTTTGACATCTTGTGCAATAGTGCAGTCAGTACTTGGGTGACTTGCTAGAACATGGTATGTATTTGGAGTTAAATATAGGAAAGCCATGGGGTAGTGTAAAATGAACTGGGGGGTAAGAGAAAGAGGGCAATCCACCCATGCTCCCCTATTCAATGATATAAAGTCTCAGCAGAGTCTCTTGATGTTCAGTGTTCACAATGACACCGGGACAATCACAAAAACAAAACAAAACATACCCCAGTTTGGAGGTGAATTTGGAATTACATGCAGTAAATTTTCAGTTTCACTTTATTAACCACCCAAGATTTATAGAGAGACCTTAAGCACTGTTATTGTTTATAATGCTGCTTTGCAGCATTAAGACAATATTGTAAATCCCCGATACAGTATAAATTGTAGATTGTTATCACACTCAACATAAATCTGGGCTTGTTGCAATATGGTTGAAGGAGCTGATGATTTCTTTTTTCACTAAAAAAGAAAACATTCTCTGATTCTCTTTGTGGCAAATTTAGCTTGTTGCTGCCTATTTAACATCTCTTAATTATAATTGTTTATAATGATTATATATATATATATATATGTCTTTTTTACCTGGGGAAACATAAATGTGTCTGTGATGAAGTGGCCAGCATGGTGACTTAACTAGCCAAGGGCCAGCTTGTTGTTTGTGCATTCTCGGACCACTGTCTTATTCTTGGCAAAAACAGATCTGGTCTTGAATTGCAGCCAGAGTAATTAGTACATGTTTTACGAACTCAGCGCACGAAGCAAGATGGCTAGTCCATTGAGAAGTTTTCTTGAGAGTGGAAGGAAAAATAACAGGGACAGATGTGAGTGACCTTGAACCTTTAGTCAAAACACATCACTGACTCAATTGCTACCACATACCGTGTTCTGATTTTCCAAAAACCAGCAGTATCATCACAATATCTTTTCTAGCTGTACATTCTGAACTTGTTACTACCACTTGTGCAAAGGAAAAGCTGAGAGAGAGACAGAGAAAGAGAGAGAGAAAAGGCCAAGGATAAAGCCCAAACCTGGACTTCCCTAGAGACTGGCTCTCAAAAGAGGAAACTTAAAGGCTTTACTAATAGTGACACAGTTGGGAATCTGCATAAAAGAACTCTCAAAACACTGAACTGTTGAGCTATCTTTAGATAAGGTTAGAGGCAAAGCTAACACTACAGACTTTTTGATTCATTAGTTATTAAAAAGCATTAAGGTTCCTATGCCTTGATTTTGCACTGTTATATTGGAAACTCTACAGCTGTGATACAGGCATTTTGAATTCTTCAGGGAACCAGGAGTGCTGTGATCAACATTCCAAGATGTAAGCTTCATGTTGGGGGGGTGAGGGGGTGAAGCTCTGGAGAGCTGAATCAAACACTTCTCCATTTGCTTTCTCCAACAGCGATTTGTGGTGTAGCTAAATCAAAGTCTGATGTGCCACACTTTCTGAAAGTAATCACCTTTTAGCAGCACATTGCAAAATAAGAGTTTAAATTAATACTAACAAGAGCTAGGAAATTACTACTTTTCAAATGACAAGACCCATACTTCATGTCATTTTCATTTGGCTACAGAAAAAAGACAGATGGTCATATTGTCTGCCTTATCAATAGCAAGATGCCTGTTTATGCAAACCTTTTAAGATTTAGCAATCTGTAAATCCCATGGCTGCAGCAGCATGAATCCGCATTTGTGCAAAAGACTCTGTGAAGTGAAAATATCCAACAAAATAGTACAAACTGTGCGCATTAACTGTCAACTTTTAAACAAACCCCCCAACCTTGGCACATATGTTGTGTATTTTGGAAGACAGGGTGACTACATGCAGGAGACTCTAAAAATCAGTTTGTTTCAAGAAGAGAAAACCAGATCAAAGCTGTCACTGTTTTTTAATTAATATTATTTTTCTTTAAAATTGCCTTTAACCTAGCTGTTAAATTGTGAAGTTTATTGATGAAAATACCAGAACGCACCATCCTTGTAATGACAGTACATCAGATGAGAAAAAAAATAAATGCTAATTTCCAGTGGAAGTGGTAACAGGTCAACATTATTTTATCCTGTTATAACTGCCACCTCCATATGTTTTTTCCCCTGTTTAGCTCTTTATGAAGAGAGGTGAAGACCCAGGGAATGCAGAAAGGCATGTTTAATTATTTGCACAGAAAACTACTTTAACTTTATGAATATTAAATGGTAAGAAAAGCCTGTTATGAAACCATGCAAAGATCTGGTGGAAGAAATAAAAGATAATAAACTCAGAGCAGCATCATTTTTATTGTAGTAAAATGTTTTATTCACCAAATACTGCATGAATCATCAACAGATGAAAAAAAAGAGTAAGTGGGTTGTAGGATAGGTAGAAGGCAATACACTGCTAAGAAGGGTATTAAATGTACTGTATGTAGCAGTCTCTAACAAGGTAAAGACCTGGTCCTGGGAAGAATTCAGCACCCTCAGCTACCACTGACATGAGTGGGAATTAAGGTGCCCAGCACCTCAAAGAATCACACCTTTAGAACCAAACCAATTTCAATTCCATATATTTTATACTCAAACTGAAGCCTGAATTACTTCAATTGAATAGAATTATTTGCCTTTAAGGCCCTTCATCGTATAACCCTGCCCTAACTATCAGACCCACTCGCTGATTGAGCTGTCATCTCCTGCTTTTACTTTGCCACCAATGCCAGCCTTGATTGCAGGGATGCCTACTTTTTCACCAAGCAGCTTTCAAGCCGCCCGCCATATGAGAAACCCACCCACCCCCAGTCCAAATTCATAAAAATGCCACTTTTATCCTCTTTTAAATCCCTCCTGAGAATCAAACTTGGCTGTTATGCCTAAAACTCAAGCATCTCTGGCATTGGTTAGGCAAGTTGACAAACTGACTTTTGCTTTTGTACAGCTAGCTTAGTATATTGCCACTTATTCCATGTGAAATAACAATGAACTTTGCCAGGTTTCAGAGTAGCAGCCATGTTAGTCTGTATCTGCAAAAACAACAGGAGTACTTGTGGCACCTTAGAGACTAACAAATTTATTAGAGCATAAGCTTTCGTGGGCTACAGCCCACTTCTTCGGATGCATATAGAGTGAAACATATATTGAGGAGATATATATACACACATACAGAGAGCATGAACAGGTGGGAGTTGTCTTACCAACTCTGAGAGGCCAATTAAGTAAGAGAAAAAAAACTTCTGAAGTGATAATCAAGATAGCTCAGTACAGACAGTTTGATAAGAAGTGTGAGAATACTTACAAGGGGAGATAGATTCAATGTTTGTAATGGCTCAGCCATTCCCAGTCCTTATTCAATTCTGAGTTGATTGTGTCTAGTTTGCATATCAATTCCAGCTCAGCAGTCTCTCGTTGGAGTCTGTTTTTGAAGTTTTTCTGTTGTAAGATAGCCACCTGCAGGTCTGTCATTGAATGGCCAGACAGGTTAAAGTGTTCTCCCACTGGTTTTTGAGTATTAGGATTCCTGATGTCAGATTTGTGTCCATTAATTCTTTTGCGTAGAGACTGTCCGGTTTGGCCAATGTACATGGCAGAGGGGCATTGCTGGCACATGATGGCATATATCACATTGGTAGATGTGCAGGTGAACGAGCCCCTGATGGTATGGCTGATGTGATTAGGCCCTATGATTATGTCACTTGAATAGATATGTGGACAGAGTTGGCATCGGGCTTTGTTACAAGGATAGGTTCCTGGGTCAGTGTTTTTGTTCAGTGATGTGTGGTTGCTGGTGAGTATTTGCTTTAGGTTGGGGGGTTGTCTGTAAGCGAGGACAGGTCTGTCTCCCAAGATCTGTGAGAGTAAAGGATCATCTTTCAGGATAGGTTGTAGATCTCTGATGATGCGCTGGAGAGGTTTTAGTTGGGGGCTGAAGGTGACAGCTAGTGGTGTTCTGTTATTTTCTTTGTTGGGCCTGTCTTGTAGGAGGTGACTTCTGGGTACTTGTCTGGCTCTGTCAATCTGTTTTTTCACTTCAGCAGGTGGGTATTGTAGTTTTAAGAATGCTTGATAGAGATCTTGTAGGTGCTTGTCTCTATCTGAGGGATTGGAGCAAATGCGGTTATATCTTAGAGCTTGGTTGTAGACAATGGATCGTGTGGTGTGTCCTGGATGGAAGCTGGAGGCATGTAGGTAAGTGTAGCGGTCAGTAGGTTTCCGGTATAGGGTGGTATTTATGTGACCATCGCTTATTAGCACAGTAGTGTCCAGGAAATGGACCGCTTGTGTGGATTGATCTAGGCTGAGGTTGATGGTGGGATGGAAATTATTGAAATCATGGTGGAATTCCTCAAGGGCTTCTTTTCCATGGGTCCAGATGATGAAGATGTCATCAATGTAGCGCAAGTAGCGTAGGGGCTAAGGAAGCGTTGTTCTAAGTCAGCCATAAAAATGTTGGCATATTGTGGGGCCATGCGGGTACCCATAGCAGTGCCGCTGACTTGAAGGTATATATTGTCCCCAAATGTGAAATAGTTGTGGGTGAGGACAAAGTCACAAAGTTCAGCCACCAGGTTAGCTGTGACATTATTGGGGATACTGTTCCTGATAGCTTGTAGTCCATCTTTGTATGGAATATTGGTGTAGAGGGCTTCTACGTCCATAGTGGCCAGGATGGTGTTTTCTGGAAGATCACCGATGGATTGTAGTTTCCTCAGGAAGTCAGTGGTGTCTCGAAGATAGCTAGGAGTGCTGGTAGTGTAGGGTCTGAGGAGAGAGTCCATATAACCAGACAAGCCTGATGTTAGGGTGCCAATGCCTGAGATGATGGGGCGTCCAGGATTTCCAGGTTTATGGATCTTGGGTAGCAAATAGAATACCCCTGGTCGGGGTTCTAGGCATGTGTCTGTACAGATTTGTTCCTGTGCTTTGTCAGGGAGTTTTTTTAGCAGATGGTGTAGTTTCTTTAGGTAATCCTCAGTGGGATCAGAGGATAATGGCCTGTAGAATGTGGTGTTAGAGAGCTGTCTAGCAGCCTCTTGGTCATATTCCAATTTATTCATGATGACGACAGCCACGGCCGGCTTTAGCAAGAGCGGGGCCCGATTCCTGGGGGCGGGGCTTGCTGCAAGCCCCGCCCCCAGGAATCGAGCCGCACTCCGGCCGGGGTTGCCAGGCTTGGGTCCGGCCCGGAGCCGCGCCGTGCCGCGGGGGCCGCGCCGGGCTGGAGCTCCGCCGCGCCGCGGGGGCCGGAGCCGCGGGGGCCGGGCCGGACCCGAGCCACGCTGCACCGCGGGGGCCGGGCTGGAGCCAAGCTGGGCCAGAGC
>NW_020664562.1:34112315-34124794 GCF_002925995.2 Terrapene triunguis | reverse complement strand
GGGCCAGAGCCGCTGGGGCCTGCGTGCTTGGCCGGAACCAGGGCCGGACTGGGCCGCGCCTCCCCGGAGCCCTTCTCGCGCCCCCCGCCACCCCAGCTTACCTGGTGCTGCCTGCCCGCCCCTGCTTCTTTTCAGACTTCCCGCAAATCAGAGATTCGCAGGAAGTCTGAAAAGAAGCAGGGGCGGGGGCGGAGCGTTCAGGGGAGGGGAGGAGGGGGAAGTGAGCTGAGGGCGGGGTGGAGAGCTGCAGCGCGGGGCCCTCTTAGCGCGGGGCCCAATTCAGCTGAATCGGCCTAAAGCCGGCCCTGACGACAGCACCTCCTTTGTCAGCCTTTTTGATTATGATGTCAGGGTTGTTTCTGAGGCTGTAGATGGCGTTGTGTTCAGCATGGCTGAGGTTATGGGGCAAGTGATGTTGCTTTTCCACAATTTCAGCCTTTGCACGTTGACGGAAGCAATCTATGTAGAAATCTAGTCTGTTGTTTTGACCGTCCGGAGGAGTCCACGCAGAATCCTTTTTTTTGTAGTGCTGGTAGGGGGGATTCTATGGGTTAGTATGCTATTCAGAGGTATGTTGGAAATATTCTTTGAGTCGGAGACATTGAAAGTAGGATTCTAGGTCACCGCAGAACTGTATCATGTTCGTGGGTCTGGAGGGACAAAAGGAGAAGCCCCGAGATAGGACAGACTCTTCTGCTGGGCTAAGAGTATAGCTGGAAAGATTAACAATATTGCTGGGTGGGTTAAGGGAACTACTGTTGTGGCTCCTTGTAGCAGTTTAGATAGTTTAGTCTCCTTTTTCCTTTGTAGAGAGGCAAAGTTTGTCTTGTAAATGGCTTGTCTAGTTTTTGTAAAGTCTATCCATGAGGAAGTTTGTGTGGAAGGTTGGTTTTTTATGAGAGTATCCAGTTTTGAGAGCTCATTCTTAATCTTTCCCTGTTTGCTGTATAGGATGCTGATCAGGTGGTTTCGCAGTTTCTTTGCTACTTTCCTTTTAGGTCATTCCCCAACTGTACTGCGCAACCACTGGTTCTGTCCTCTCCTTTCTTTTCTTGATGTGTAAAAATGGTGGCCAACAGGCTTCTGTTCCTTTTCTTACCCCATTCTATTTTGCCCCTTTTCAGCAATTCTGCAGAGATAAAAATAGGGGTCAATTCTGTCTGTGAAGAAGTGATCCCTTTAAAGCAGGACATAATGGGAAACCTCTCCACGGTACCAAGCAGAGTGTTTCCAGGTGGAACTCAACTAGTGCAGAAGGAATCCAAACATCTAGGTAGAGGAAGCAAGCTCTTTTATGGTACGGGATGTGTTTGATTCTCTTGATTTATGCCATTTTTTATAGTTTTAATAAAGTGGGATTTTGGGGCACATCTTGAGTCCATTTTCAAGGCTGGTTTGATCAGATCTGGGGACACAGACATTCAACAGTTCTAAGGCCCAGGACTCAAAGGGTATGTCTACATTGGAATAGAAGACTGCAGCACATCCACGGTTGGCCTGGGTCAGCTGACTTAGGCTTGCAGGGCTAAAAATTGGGGTGTAGATATTTGGGCTATGGCTGGAGCACAGGCTCTGGGACCCCTCCCCCCTGCAGAGTGGCAGAGCTCAGGCTCCAGTCCCAGCCCAAACATCTACACAGCAATTTTATAGACCCACAGGCCAAGCCCCGTGAGCCCCAGACAGCTGACCTGGGCCAGCCATGGATGGTTATTGCTGTGCAAACATACCCAGTGCACTAGCATACTCATTTACACAACCTGAGAGAGTCCATGCACTGGCCAATGCCATATCCATACTCACATACCCAAAGATTTCACAGAATCAGGTGAATCTCTCAACAGGTGGTCATTGAGAAAGGGGTTGTTCCTGCTGGAGTCATCCCAATGAGGTCTTTCATGGGTCTTCCTCCCTCCTTAGCCTAACCAAAGAACCTATTTTATCCTGTTGTCATGACCACGCCTACACCTTATGCACATGCATAGGGGTTTCAACCCTCTTTCCTTATTTTTACTTCCACATCCCATGAATGTTCAGTTCCTCCATTATTCATAGGTTGTTTTCTTAGTTCCCCTTATTCTCATGAGCATCTATGCACAATGTGTGTCCATGGTAACACAATAATAAATGGATGACAAAATGAACTAATTGGCTACAAGAGAGAAGGTGGGTGAGGTAATATCTTTTATTGACCAACTTCTAATGTTGTAAGGTACAAGCTTTCGAGCTACACAGAACTCTTCTGCTTTCTCCCCCAGACCTGAAGAAGAGTTCTTTGTAGTTCAAAAGCGTGTACCTTTCACCAACAAAAGTTGATCCGATAAAACCTCATCTCTCATATCCTGGGACCAACACAAGTACACCACCGCAGATTTACTGAGAGCAGATGGACAGCAGCAAAGGAAGGGCTTTGGTGCATGTGACATATTAGAGAGAGTTAATTTATTTTATGTATTTATTTAATTAGATTTAAAATTTTAAAAATGATGGCTTTCCAAGGCTCTATATTGTAAATGCAATAAGTTAAATCTCACCAGCATTAAAATCAGTTCCACAACAGTGACTGCCCTGCTCTTCCCAACCCCCACTCTTCATCACCTAGAAAGCACACTCTTAGCCTTCTCCAGAAACCCTATCAGAAAAATCATTCTTTGCATCATGCCTGGAAAGTAAATATATTTGGGCTATTCTGGACGTGGGAGGAGAGGCAAGTACCAGAGTTCTGGAGTCCTCATAGAGAACACCCTGCCAGACACCCCCTCTACCATATAACAAGGGAAATTCAGGTGAGGTGCCCCTGCTGACCACAACTATGACAGTATGGCCTGGCGAGAGTAACAATCCTTCAGGCAGTCTGTTCCCAGGCCATTTAGGGTTTCATTGGTCATAACCAACATTTCAATCTCCATTCACAATCCAATGGGCAGCAGGGGCATATCCTGTAGTGTCATGTGCCCCCCGGTGAGTTGTCCTGCTCAATAAGTAGTAATAATTTGTGAAATCCAGATCTCATGAGCTGATAAGTGTTCACCCTACCCTCTGGATCAGCCAGAAATGAAAAATTTGCTCTAATGAATAATTTGCAACATAACATCCTTGTATAGGCTGAGTTCTGAACACATCTTTCCTATCAGAGAACATCTTAGCTTCTTAGCCTACTCAAGCAGCTGAATTAATATCTGCTAATAAAATAATCTTTCTGATTTGCCTCTGGACTCAAGCAGACACAGCTATAAGAGATGGGGTGTGTGCAGGGTGGTTAGGAGGGTGTTGGCCAGAGAGATTCTAACCTTAAGACTAAGGTTTTCAAAGTTGATTAAAGCCCAACTCTAAAATCTGCTGAAGTCACTGGGAATCTTTATGAATTAGATAAAGTTAATAGGAACTGGACATCCATATTCCATAGGCAACTTGAAAATTCTATCCGACAAGTTTGGAATTGTGTGCAGGCTGAAGATCAGGAAGCTCCTTGCATTTTCTGTGGTGGTTCCTGTCATAGGGTGTGTCTTCTCTGTAGCAACCGTTTTTGGCTGTTTATGGTGCTGCAGACACTCCCGGCCTCAATTTCCCTTCACCAGCGTGTTCTGTTTTTTCCCAGGGATTTGTGTGGCTCAGCCCTCTGACTGGTCACTCTCAGAGTTCAGTCCTCTTTCAGGGAAACAAAGTCCAAACAAATAAAGGTTCTTCTACCCCACTTGGGCTCCTCTTCAGCTCAGCATCCAGGCTCAATTCCCAGTGTCTTTTGGGTTATTTTAATCTCTCTGCTCCAGGATAGAGCCCAGATTTCCAGGTTGCTTCCCTGGGGTCCTTCCAGACCCTACTTCAGTGCTTGCCACAGGAGCCTCACTTCTCCCTCTGATTTCCCCTCTCATCCCAGCTGAGTTTTCTTAGGGTTTTTATGAAGCCCAGGTATTCCAGGCTGTCACCTGACACCCCTTAGCCTAGGAGGCAGCTAATTATGGCACAGACAGGGCTGGTTGAATAAGGCTGGCTAGTCCCAGATCTCCTGGACAGACTTCCCTTTTATATTCTCCCATTTTAAAATTTACAGGCAATTAGAAACTAGTGTCTTTCTATATTGGGTGCTCCAGTTCTTGCGATAGCACAACTTTTTAAGGCAGCACTGTAATTCATTGAAACCTGAGCGCACATGGGGTTGCACACGGCTCCAGGGGCAAAGGCTATGAAGAGACAGCACAAGCGCATCCATTCCCTACACAGCAAATTTATATATTTTAATTAGATCTGTACTTAACTAGTTTTCTGTCCTCAGCTGTTATGCCAGCTATGCAGAGGCATAAATGATGACTGTAACGTATTTATTTAGCTTAAAGATCAATGGAGATCTCCCTGAGTCTGAGGTAAATGGAAGTAATACTTTCTTCAAAAAAAAAAAAAAAAAAAGATTCCATAAGAATTGTCCATTAGAACTCAGGTCAATTAAATAATGCTCTTCTCCCTGGGATCAAAAAGATGATCAGGAATTTCAAGGAGGGGGGTGCATTATCACTAAAAATCTACCCACGGGGACTCTAAAGAGGTGAGCAAGGGAAGGCAGAAATGGGGACGTCACCTTTCATTTGTAGTCAGGGCAGGACTGGTGAATGAATGTGCTCAGCTCCTTCTTGCAGGTCAACACTACCTACCTCGGTGGCAGGATGACTGTGGGCCCTCTAGTGCAGAGTATGTGTGTGTGTGGGGGGAGGGGGGTATAGGTAGGGCCTTACCAAATTCACTGTCCATATTTCTATGTTACACACATGGTTTTTGTGAAAAGTGAAAACATTCCTAGTAAGCTGGTTTCCTTTTAATTTAGCTTATTACCCCCATATACACTCCACACACTAGAGGATGATGTTGGAGTCTCTCATTTCTTGTGGTACTTCACCTTCTTTCCAGCACAGGCAGAGCAACTCATGAAGATGTTGCAATAGAATAGGTTTTCTGCATTTTATGACCTCGGATGGTATGCAGTCTTTTCCGGGGGTCATTCCGTTGGGGAGGCCATCTATGGCAAGTCTACTAGCATCATACTTCCCTTTAATTCTTGTCTTCCAGAAGCCTGGACTAACTCAAAACTGTTGATTATGTATGTTGATCGTTGATCCCAGACATGGTTGTGAGAGGTCTATACCTAGAATCAAACTATAATCTATGTTAGGAAAACTTAAGATGCTTAAGGAAGCGGTAATAAAAAAAATTAAAGTTATAATGCAAGTGGGGAAAATAAGATTTAAAAGTATTTAAAATAGGCTTTGCAATAAGCTTGAGGCTTAACAGGTCCCAGCAATTAGTACAAGGTTTGAATAGTTAGCCTATTGCTGGACCTAGGGTTGTAAGATTTAGCAATATGAATCTTATGATTAACACAAACTGCAAAATCCATTTTAATATAGGAGAGATATTTACCACATCACACTATGGTTATGTACAGTATTAGAGTTAAAATGAATGAAAGCTCAGCTGTTATCTGTATGCAAGGGAAAAAACAATATATTATGGCATAAAGGCTCAGTTTATTCTTTGACAAGTGAAAATTCTTTGTATGGGAGAAATTATGCAAAATTCATCAACCTTAAATGTCTTTGGTTTTCAGTATGATGAGGATCCAAGGAGCTTAAGTGAAATGTAATTACAGCAGGTAGTGTTCTCCAAGAAAATGTTCCCTAATCATTGCAATAAAAATCTATATGTACATGATCATTTGCAATTACAGCCTACAATTATAAAGGATATACATTTTCAAATTTCAGGGTTAATTACTTGCAAGGGTCAGGAAGGAATCCTCTTCCACCTCTGCCCCTTCCTTCAAACCCTTCTTGATATTGCAATGTATAATTAGGTAGGTGCAATCTTCTTATGAATTATCTCCTCATTGTCTATTGCTGAATGCAGGAACCGGGACTTTCTCCCACTCTTTGCCTGTCTTGTTTATTTAGACTGCAAGCTCTTTGGGGCATGTATTATCTCTTAGTATGAGTTTGTACTGTGCAGAAGCACAGTGGGGGTCCTGATCTTAGCTGGGGCCTCTAGAATCAATAATAATAATATTACTAATTAATAATGTTCTTGAACCAATAGTTTGCCCCAGTATGTGAACTCCTGTTTTGGAGGTAACATAATGACCAGAACGGTAAAGGATAGTTATTTCTAAATAATGCTCCTACATTTATTTTTAAATAAATCTACTAAATCAACCATAAACATAGACTTGTACAATGTGGTGATATTAACAACTAATTTTAAATACATAAATACTTCTCAAGGATCTGCACTGGAGGATACGATAGACCAATAGATATTATCTTTATTAAATAATTTTACTTTTTTGTCCGTCGACCTCCACACAGGAAAAGGGTTTCCCTGTAAGTGTATTTATGATTTAGCAGTGTGACAACAGTACATTATGACCTTGGATAGACGTCAGGCTTTGTACAGTATTTAGTGATGGTTGTAAGAAGAAATTTCCACAAAGGTTCTAGCTAAATATGATTTGACCTCCTAGATAAGCACAGACTTCCTCAAGCTCCTAAATGTATAGGCTGTACCCAACATTTAGGATGGTACAGCCTCCCTCACAGTCTGGCCTAATATGGAGAGGGATGGGACCATCACTGCACCTCCTACTTGCCCCTCCCCACCTGCTTAAGCATAGTAAGTGCAGAGGGAACAGATCCTGTGCTCCTCTGAGCGCAAGAATTGAGACTGGCCTTGGCTCTTGAGTAGGGCAGTGAGACTTAAACCCAATTATCCTCTGCACACCTGCCCAAGGGCCAATCACAGTCTAGCCCTGAGTATTTAACTAATACAAAATCTGGTGCACCAACTGGCATATTGTCAAGACAAGTGCATCTGGAATTCCATGTTCAGGGATGTGCTTTGTATTGTTAGAAATATAAGGCTTTATTAAAAAGAGAAAAGAATACTGTCAAACATAAGAAACACAGTATCTTGGTGAATATGAATAAGTGTTTTATAGATTTCCTTCACCTTCTGCTCAGAAATTCAGTCAAGTATGACAGTCTTCAAGGAACCCCAGATTTTGAAAGTTACATGCCCTTCATGAATTCTTTGTCAAATCTATTGAGTCGATCCCAGTAATGGCAAGCCAAGCATTCAAAAATCATGCATCAGACCCTAAAAATGGCTTAAAATTATTTTTTTAAAAATATTAATCTTTGGATTCTTTTTATTTGCTTTCTATCTTGGAGCCTTTGGGGTGCATGTTTTCAAGGTTTTCTCTGCTAGAAACTTTTATTTTTAAGAAAAATGAAGGCTGAGATTCTCATGTTATCACCTGACTCCAGAAGCTGAGTGAACGCCAACTTCAAATTTACAAATTCTGCTTCATGTGTGAACACTCTAATTATAATTTACAAATCCAGCCTTTGAAAATCTAGCTTCCAACACGTCTCCCTTATTTTAATTTCACACACAGTATGCTCTGTACAAAAGTTCATCTTTTTCCTACCTGGGCCTAGGAGTTTTTCTCCATTGGATATGGTGGTACTCGGTAACATGCAGTGAGATTTTGCTGAATACAATGAGAACACCTTGTATCTTAATGAACATTAAAGAGTTCTGTGATTGCCCTACAGAGTAGAGGCAATGGCTAAGTAGAGGAAATGCCTAAAGGTGAGCAGACACTGCATTCAATATGTAAGCTAACTTCATACTTAATTGGTCTCTTCCTTTCCATATCTCAGACACATCAGGGCACCAGTGTTTAAAAATACACACACTATAACATGACATTAGAACAACAGAATATATAGACTATGTCCTTATGGGTGCCATTTTGCTGGAGATTTGAACAACTGTCCAAGAATGTCTCAGTTACATTATAGATTTACCTCAATAAAAAGTTCCTACTAACTGGAAGTTTAAATTTAAAATGTGTGTTTGCTCCCAGTGTGAGAACATTTATTGTGTATTTAAGGGGTATACTTTCATTTTTAAAATTCAGCTTAGCTCTCATAATAGGTACCAGACTGATGACCTAGAACAATGTTTCTCAACTGGTGGGTTGTGAACTCCCTGGTGGGGTCACAAAAGACAATCGGGTGGTTGTGAGGCATCAAAATGTTGGTAAAGAGGTATTCAGCCTCTATGCTAATAATTCTAATTATACCAACCCTGGCACCAATTGTGATGGTATTTTTTGTTAATCTACCCACTGGAAAATGACTTGAGAGTTATAACTAATTTGACATCCATACGGAATTCAGCTGGTAATGATATAATTTGGTCATTACCTTTGAACCAATGATCCAGATGTGAAAGGATGTGCATCCCCCTGAGTTATCCAGATCCCTGTCTAGTTCATTTTCTCTCTTAGAAAAAGTCAATTACAAGTTTAGCCAATGGTAGAACTATGTTTCACTAGCAAAGTTCAATTTTTCAGTTCTTGTTTATTGACAAACTGTTTGTAGTTTTGAAAAAAAAAATTCTAAATGAAACATGGTTAAGCAGATCCTGAGAAACCCCTGTCAAAATTGAACACAAGATGACCACAAGACAATGCCAATGAAAACTGCTTATCCATATTGCTGGTCCCTAAAGAGGGAAGAAACTGTGATCCAATGTCAACTGTGATGTTCTCCCATTAGAGGGAAGGGGGGTTGGTTCCATACCCATTGAAGTCAATTGGAGTCTTTCAATTGACATTAATGGGCTTTGGATCTAGCCCTGAGCCCATAGGGTTCCATCTTCAAGAGAGAAGAACTAGGAATTCAGGAAACCTAGAAAAAATATAGGAATGTCTGCCTACAGCATATGATGTATGAATCTGATTCGGTTAGTTGTTGAGAAACATCTGTTTGTTAGGTGGTTCAAAGATGAGTTCTATGTAGTATGAGACATTTGCATAATGCTGAAAAAAACTCGTCTCCCCTTGTGAGTAGAACTCTGTTTGACATCAGTGGGAGCTAAGCACCTAAAAAGGAAGGAAGAAGAGAACCCTAAGCAAAATACATTTTATTTCAACCTGTTATGCTTGGTTTATTAAATGACTGAAGAGATGTATGTACCATTCAGTTGGATCATGTCAAAGTGACCTGGGAACAGTGTACTTTTAAAGGTCCTTTAAAAAAATAAAAAACTCCTATAGGTTTCTCAATGATTAAACACAACTCTTTTTCCTTCCAAGCTGCCCAGTTTTTCTTCCTTAAAAATAATGATAATAATCTACTTATAAAGCAAAGCACTGAAACAGTTACTTATGTAAGAAAAGTTTCATATTCTTTCCCAATGCTAATTGTAGGGTTTATTCCTTCAGCAGGCTGTGAGTACTATTAGACTTTGAGGTTACTATACTAATTATTCTTGTTCTTAAATAGTAGGATAATTACTGGAGCAATATTCTATTCAAAGTGGAAATTAGATCCACCCCCTGGCAGATTTAAATTAGGAACCATTTTATTAAACAATGTTCTACTTTTCTCCTCCTTCAAATATGCAAGGTTGATCTTCAAAAGGGACTGGCCGCTCCATTCAATTTAGTGCTCAAAATCGGAAACAGATTGGCCAGAAGACTTAAATCCTCCACCACAAAACAAGTACAGCATGAGCAACTAGACTAGTTAACATTGCTGAGTTAGCATTTGCCAATGTCTGGATTAACATTGCAACAAGTCCCAGTTACATTTCAAAATAACAGACAGTGTAGTGATGCCAAATGCATATGTGTGGTTGACGGCCAATTATAATGATGGGAGTCTATTTTTTTCCACTGTGAACAGGCATGGGTCTCTTTAACATAAGTGCCAACTGCACATATGTAGCTAAGAAAAAATAGATTATTTCAGATGGATTTATTCCATACTTGAAACTGTAATTTACTGTTGTGACAGATCTCACCATTACCAATATAATATATACACATGTCTATGTATGGGTATAGTGATAGAGAAAGGGATAATCTACATGAGAGCCAGCAGAGTGTTTTTATTCTCATGAGAAAGGAGCAGGATGAGTACATAACTCATGATTGCTAGTGTGAAGTGAAGAGACACTGTGTTGTGCATGGTTATTCCTCACTCAATAAATTAATCTGAGGTTTTTATCTAGGAACGGGAGTAGGATAATCACCAGGAAAATGACTCAATGAACCTGACATCTTGGGGTGCTACATTTAGTCTCTCTCAAAGATTCATATCACATTTGTTCAGTTTACAAGTCAGAAGACAATTATTCTAACTGTCAGCCCTGGAAATTCAACTGCAGATCTGAGAGTCCAAGTTGTAGCTCTTATAGTTCTGCTGCTCTAATCAATGGAAATAAAAATTCTGTAACTGGAGCTTAGCTCGTAACTTGTACTGACGATGCACCAGGCTGAACAGGATCAAACTTCCTCAGCTGTATTCTCATTAGACCAGGCTGGAAAACAAGAATTCTGTTTTGCAAAACTAAGACCATTTGAAGTTTTTAATGGAGAGAGTGGGCTACCACAGAATAGCTAATAGGATGGGTTAGGGCACTCACAGGGGAAGAGTCAGATTCAAAACCTGCTCTGCCAGATTTAGAGCAGAGACTTAAACCTAGGTCTGTTACGTACTAGGTGAGTGCCCTAACCACCAAGCTATAGAGTCAGTCCCAATTACTCTTTATAGAGCTGTTCCACTTTGTGTAAATAATTCAATATTAATTGCACCACCAAGAGCAGCTAGCTGCATAACCAGTAGTTAACCTTTGTGTGGGGCTACCAGGGACCCAGTTCAAATCTCTGCTCTGAATTAGGCAGAGCAGGGATTTGAACCTGAGTCTCCCACATCAGTGCCCTAACCCGTTGGCTAGTCTGGGGTCTGTTTCAGTTTCTTTCTCTTGGTGGTGTTTTTGAGCAGGAATTTCTATTCTGAGCCTGAGAAACCCTTTCAACAAATCTGTTTTTTTCCAATAAAATACATTTTCATTGACAAATTCCCGACCAGCTCTAATTCCCATGTTGGATCAGGCCAGAAACCCATCTGCACCAGTATCCTGCCTCTGACAGTGGCCAGCTCCTAATGCCTCAGTTAAAGGTGTAAGAAACCATGTAGTGAACCATTATGGAAAAACCTGCCCATGGGGGTAGATTTTTCCCAACCCACATTAGTTAATGGTGTATTTATTCCATGAAGCATAAAAGTTTGTATCCTTTCATATAACTGTAAATGTTTTCATTATTCATGTAAATACCTAATCCTTTTTTTTTTAATCTACTGAGCTGTTGGTCTCAATTTTATCTTGTAGCATTGAGTTCCATACAAGTTCTTTTATCAATTTTAAATGTGTTGCCTTTCAACATCATTGAATCTACCCTTACTCTTGTATCATAAAAAGGTAAATAGCAGCACCTGTTATGCCTTCTCTGTACTATTCATTACTTTGTATACCTTGATCCCTTTCTAAGGGTCAATGCAAAGCGCACTGGTCTTCAGGGCAATCAAAGCATAAATTAAACAGACCCAGTCTTTTTAATCTCTCCTAATAGAAGTCAGTTCATACCACTGATGGTAGGTTAGATAGGTTAACCAGGACTGAACACATTATTCCATTCAAGTCAGAAGATATGAATCAGACATACAAGGAGCAGAGCTGCTGAGTAAGAAGCAGGTAATTTTACATAGTAATTTTTCTGACTATCCCTGAACTATGGAAAGAAGTGTCTTTAACCAGTTCAGAGCCCTATGGGCCTATAGTGCACAGGCAACACCTGGTCTATGTCAAATACTGTAATGTTCTATTGTAATTTACCACGTTGTGACCCCTTGTCACCCAAACGAACAGAGGACTTCACTGGAATTTAAAGACATTTTAAACATTGTTTTGAAAAAGAATGACATTGTCTTTCATCAAAATGCACAAGCTCCCCAGACAACAGATGTCTGGTTTCTTTCTGCTCCTTATATTTCATAACATGGCCTTTCAGAGAAGAAATATTTAGGTGTCGAGAAGCAGGGGAAATTCAACTCTTGGCTTCATAACAAGCTATTCTTTCACTCTTCAAGTCCCTTCCTCCTCCTAAGAGCATTCCTATCTAAGAGGACGCTATTCTCTCTTTGAGATCTAGCACAAATGTTTCAGTAATGTCTGATATTGGGTCTTTCTGAGGCCAGGCACTAAGACCTCTCCAGAAAATCATTGCTTCCCATATATATTGTCCAATACAGGTGTCATAAACAGATAGTTAAAGGTTAATGTCTCTTTTACCTGTAAAGGGTTAAAAAGTTCACCTAGCCTAGCTGACACCTGACCAAAGGAACCAGGGCCGGCTCCAGGCACCACCCACCAAGCTTGTGCTTGGGGCGGCACCTGGAGGGGGGCAGCGCGGCGCTCCAGCCGCCGGGGAGAGCGGGGCCACGGCCGGCTCGCCGCCCTCTCGCCGCCCTGCCCCCTGTGCTCTGGCCGCCGGGGGGAGAGCCGAGCCCCAGCCGGGGCTCGCCGCCCTCCTCCCAGGGCTCCGGCCGCCCTCCCCCCCGGTGCCCTCCCCCGGCCGCCGGGGG
>NW_020664562.1:34111932-34112215 GCF_002925995.2 Terrapene triunguis | reverse complement strand
AATGGGAGGACAAGGTGGTTCAAAAGAAAGAAGGGAAGTTCCCTTTGTCTGGGTCAGTTTCATTTTTGACCAGAGTGGGAAAGCTCCAGAATTCAGCCTCTTATTAAGTAGTGAGTATTAGTGAAGAAAATAAATAGGCTTATGTTTATTTCTTTGTAACTTGTCTTGTGCAATTAGAGGAATAATCAAATTGGGTATTTGGGTATTTTTTATCAGGGGGTAGCCATGTTAGTCTGTATCTACAAAAACAACAAGGAGTCTGGTGGCACCTTAAAGACTAACA
>NW_020664562.1:34076114-34111532 GCF_002925995.2 Terrapene triunguis | reverse complement strand
GCCTGCCTTGGGTACAGCATCTCTACAGACCAGTACATGGTAGATCTGAGGCCGCAGCTCAGTGGACCCTTAGCAGAGGTGGTGGCTAAAATGCCTAAGGAACACATGAACAGTTATGAACTTTTTAAGAACAAGGCCAGAATCAGAATGAGTTTAACACCCGAGCATGCCCGTCGGCAGTTCAGAGCCCTAAGGTGGAAACCAGACGTGTTATTTACCCGACATGCCTACCACATTGACAAAAATTGTGATGCCTGAGTATCAGGATCAAATATTAAATCTCTGGAAGATCTGTTTTTCCTAGTGAAAATGGAGCAGTTCTTAGAGGGTGTTCCAGAGGAAATAGAAAGGTGCATCCTAAATGGGAAACCCAAAACTGTAACCGAGGCGAGGGAGATTGGATCCAAATGGGTGGAGGTGACAAAAAAGAAAAAAACTAATAGCAGTTGGAGCGAATATCAGAAGGGGCAACCCGAAACAAAATCCTACCACCGGGGACAACCCAAGGCCCCCCCCTACATCCCAAGGGAAACCACAGATGCCTTCTCACCCCACCACACCAGTCTCCACCAACCAACCTCGACCCGGTGATACCTTAGCAGGGCGATGTTTTAAATGTAATGAACTGGGACATATAAAGGCCCACTGCCCCAAGAACCCCAACCAATTACAGTTCATTACACCACAATCACCCCAAAGATCCCCAGGCCCAGATGCCTCTCAAATATCCTCGGAGCGAAGGGAAACTCTGAAAGTGGGCGGAAAGAAGGTTATCGCGTGGAGGGACACTGGGGCACAAGTGTCGACGATCCACCAATCCCTAGTGGACCCCAAACTCATCAACCCAGAGGCTCCGGTGACAATTCAACCCTTCATGTCACACTCTTTAACCCTGCCTACAGCCAAGTTGCCTGTCCTGTACAAGGGCTGGTCAGGAATGTGGACTTTTGCAGTCTATGACAATTATCCCATTCCCATGCTACTGGGGGAAGACTTGGCCAACCATGTGAAGCTAGCCAAGAGGGTGGGAATGGTCACCCGCAGCCAGGCTAAGCAAGCTTTCACCCCCAACCCTGTTCCTGAGCCGTCCACCAGGGCCCCGTCTGTGTTACCAGAGACCCAGACAGAGGTGGTGAAACCGGATCCCCTGCCAACGACTGCAACAGTCGTAGTGGATCCAATTCCAAAGACCCAGCCAAAGCCAGTCCCAAAACCGGAACTGGCAATGCAACCAACACCAGAACCATTGCCAGCACTGAGTCCAGCGCTTGCAAACCCATCTACAACTCCAACGCCAGAGGGCACCAGCGAGCCTGAACTGGCAGAAGCAGTAGATAACCCTACCCAAGAGGCTCAGCCAGAGCCTGAAATACCACATAGTGCACCAGCGGACAGCGGTTCACAGTCAACGGAAACAAACCCAGCACCTGCATCGCTTCCAAAGGGACCAAGCCCAAGTCCACAGTCCAAGGAGGAAATCATGTCTCCAGCATCAAGGGAACAGTTCCAGGCCAAGCAGGAAGCAGATGACAGCCTTCAGAAAGCTTGGGCGGCGGCACAGAGCACCCCACTGCCTCTCAGCTCTTCTAACCGATCCCGGTTTGTTGTAGAACAAGGACTTTTATACAAGGAGACTCTTTCTGGTGGACACCAGGAAGACTGGCATCCTCAAAGACAGTTGGTAGTTCCAACTAAATACCGGGTAAAGCTCTTGAGCTTAGCCCATGATCATCCCAATGGCCATTCCGGGGTGAACAGAACCAAGGACCGATTGGGGAAGTCTTTCCACTGGGAGGGAATGGGCAAGGACGTTGCTAAATATGTCCGGTCTTGTGAGGTGTGCCAACGAGTGGGAAAGCCCCCAAGACCAGGTCAAAGCCCCTCTCCAGCCACTCTCCATAATTGAGGTCCCATTTCAACAAGTAGCTGTGGATATTCTGGGTCCTTTCCCAAAGAAGACACCTAGAGGAAAGCAGTACATACTGACTTTCATGGATTTTGCTACCCGATGGCCGGAAGCAGTACCCTTAAGCAACACCAGGGCTAAAAGTGTGTGCCAGGCATTAACAGACATTTTTGCCAGGGTAGGTTGGCCCTCCGACATCCTTACCGATTCGGGAACTAATTTCCTGGCAGGGACCATGAAAAACCTGTGGGAAGCTCATGGGGTGAATCACTTGGTTGCCACCCCTTACCACCATCAAACCAATGGCCTGGTGGAGAGGTCTAATGGAACTTTGGGGGCCATAATACGTAAATTCGTAAATGAACACTCCAATGATTGGGACCTAGTGTTGCAGCAGTTGCTTTTTGCCTACAGGGCTGTACCACATCCCAGTTTAGGGTTTTCACCATTTGAACTTGTGTATGGCCGCGAGGTTAAGGGGCCATTGCAGTTGGTGAAGCAGCAATGGGAGGGGTTTACGCCTTCTCCAGAAACTAACATTCTAGACTTTGTAAGCAACCTACAAAGCACCCTCCAACACTCTTTAGCCCTTGTTAAAGAAAACCTAAAGGATGCTCAGGAAGAGCAAAAGGCATGGCATAATAAACATTCCAGAAAACGGTCTTTCAAAGTAGGATACCAAGTCATGGTCTTAAAGGCGCTCCAGGCCCATAAAATGGAAGCGTTGTGGAAAGGACCGTCCACACTCACCACAATTCACCACCAGATGTCAGGGTAGAGCTCATCCTGACTCTGCTTACACTGGGAATCACACCCTCCGCTCCATGTGTAGATGTAGACTTTTCCACTGACTTTAAGGGGATCACTTCCATAATGCTCCATCTCCTACCTCATGCCAGGCAATGAAGTGAAAGAATGGACTCAAGAATTGCACTCTAAGTCCTTAGCAGAATGATATGTTACATGTAAGCCACAACATTGGCCTTCTCTATAGTTCTTTTATATTTTGAGTTCTCTATATCAGTGGTTCTCAAACTAGGGCTGCCGCTTGTTCAGGGAAAACCCCTGGTGGGCCGAGCTGGTTTGTTTACCAGCTGCATCCGCAGGTTCGGCCGATCGCGGCTCCACTGGCCGTGGTTCGCTGCTCCAGGCCAATGGGGGCTGCAGGAAGGGCGGCAAGCACGTCCCTCGGCCCGCACCGCTTCCTGCAGCCCCCATTGGCCTGGAGCGGCGAACCACGGCCAGTGGGAGCCGCGATTGGCCGAACCTGCGGATACGGCAGGTAAACAAACCGGCCCGGCCCTCCAGGGGCTTTCCCTGAACAAACCGCGCCCCTAGTTTGAGAACCACTGGTCTAAGTAATAGCAAGGCAGAGTAGAAAGAGATTGAGTATGCTTAGGAAATTGTCATCATACCAAGACTAGAAACATGCTTCCTGGATGCCTATGTCTTAAATATTTTGTTGCTGAATGTCTGTGGATCCCCTTCCTCCCCACTCCAAGTACAGTAGTGTGGAAAACTTCAAACAAATGGCTTGGTTTTTAAGCCTCAGCTACAAATCAGAGCAGCTCAGTGTGTAATGATCGCCCACAACAGGTGGCCCACAACGGAGTCTTTAAAAAACATTTTTAGGAAAGTTAAAAACAAATACTCTTTAAAATAATTGCTCAGCTGTGCTTTTCAGCAAACACAGAGCACAGCAGTTTAAACACAGCTTCTTGGTACTCGTGCTTTTAAATTACTCACATTACTTACTCAGGTGCTTCACTTTGCATGGCACTAAAAAATGACTGGTAGGTCAATGCATGGCCCCAGAACAACACAATTAGTGAAATACACTTCTCTCTCCAGGAGTCAAGCCAAGCTAATCAATGATTAGCTTCACCGTTTCATACTGTTACATCAAAAATAAAAATGATAGATTTCAAAGAGCCAAAAGAAAGAAGAAAAAATTCCTAGCCTTTGGGAGAGGAGGTGACTTTTCTCAGCTTGAGGCTTTTTTAACTTTCAGTAAGATCATCCTGAGTCTTCTGCATGGGGGCACTGAAAACATGGAGACAGTAGAAACCTGTACAAGATACAACCCTTATTAGGCCACTGCTGCACTTGTAAATTTCTCTCTTGGGCCTACAGGCTTGTATTTTAGTAACATCTGTTCAACTATATGAAGAAGTCTTGGAAATAGTTTGGCTTTATTAAGGTTCTATGGTCTTCCAGAAATATGCAGGAAAATGGAACTTCTAAGACACATTCAGTACAATTTTCAAAAGTGACTCAGTGATTTAGGAGTTTAAGTCTCATTTTGAAAAGAGACTTGGGCACTTAGAAGTGGTATCTCAGATACTGGCTCTTGGCAAGACCTGACTTCTTAATGAAATCCCTTCAATATATAATGAACAATACAGTGGATAAACAGAGATAGAATGTGTCTCCTAGATCTGGGTACAGAGGACACCTGTTCTATGTGGATCTGCTCCTGGCTGCACAGTAGGGGGATGTCAGCTTTCCATCACGCACACTCTGCCTCCCCATCCTGCAGAGGGAGCCTCATAGATCTGGGATCTGCTCATGGGACAGTAATGGTGGGGTTCTATATACTGTCCCCTCCACCATGCTAGAAAGCTAACTCAGCCTGAAGCTACTTTATCTTCTGCATGGAGACTCCTCCCCATTGTGGAACCCGCTCCTTCAAAAGAGGTTCTGGGGAAGGCTGTGGGCAGAGGCATCAATGTCAGCACAGCTCTAATGGAGCCACACTCCCAGAAAGCTAAAGGGGAGGAAGGCCTGGTACTCAGCAACTGGATGGAGGCAGAGGGCCTCTGTACAAATGGCTCTGTGCCTTCTGAGATCCAAGATCCTAGGGACTGAACACTCTGTTCACTCTGCAGTGGAGGGAGGATGGGAAGGGAGATTTGATTGTGGGAAATCTCGCTGTGAGAACCTTCCCTGGGCTTTACTTCCTCTCCCAGGCATTTTTCCACAGGCAAGGGTGATCTGACCTACAGGTGTTCTCCCTCTTGATCTTCCAGAAAAGCAAGAAGCATGAACTTTAAACTCCTTCACCTCCCTGTGCTTGTGACTGATAGGGGACACATTACACTATAAAGGCAATGATCTCAGTCCCTGAACTCTTAATACCCACAACGAAGGGGCCATCTCATTTTAATTGAAGTGAAGCAAATATACTTGTCACACTAATTCCAAAGTACTTCACTCCATCTCCTGTAAGATGTATTTAACTAACTTATAACTTTCACGCTAGGCTGACACAAGTCACAATCACTGTGTGCTGCTGTCCCATATTTAATCAGCCACTGTAATCTTTCAATTGTGACTCAAAAATGGAGAAACTGAATAATTTAGAGGGGATCAATTTTCATCCACTACATTTATTAAGACCAGGAATTACACTGTTTAAATAAAATAATCTCTAGAGACAGAGAAAGGACCCTAATAATATTTGATATAAATGATGCCATTTCCAAATAATCTGTTAAAGTTTATGTTTTAAACCCATAGCTGTTACTGAAAATGAGCAAATGTATTTTACTTTTTGGTAATTCCTGTGTCCTAATATTTGGTTTCCATGATTAAAAGATATAAAGCTTCGAGCAGTCACCTACTTTAGATAAGCAAAAAGCTTCATGATTGTGCATATAATACTGATGAAATGAAACCATATTCTCCCATGATTTGCTGTATTATTAATAGTGCTGCTGAGCTCATTATATCAAATTTAAAGACAGATCTAGCAACGAGACATATGAAGGATGATCTGAGTTGAGGGCCTACAGCAAATTGCTTGAATCTTGATATAATTACTCCTGAACATACAGAGTTACAAGCTTTTCACATTTGGCAAGGAATTTATGAAAATTAGCTTGATCACTGTCAGAAGATTTTGTGAAAAAAGAATTTTTAGGTGTTTGCAGTTACATGTGCTCATCAAATTATGTATATAATGCTGAATGAGTTGGCTAATGATTCAATTCCTATTTCGACAACTATGTTGCTTATCTGTGTTTTAACTTTTTTGATATCCAGTATCTCAGTTTTGCATCAAAATAAGTGTAGTGTTAAATCTTCAGTGTGGTTCTATGTCACACAAAATGATGCAGCATGATTTACTGTTCATGTCAGAGGTGGGTTGTAACGGCCCCAATACAAGAGACACATATCACAGACAGAACAATGGATGTTCAGTAAATTATAGCAGTGCTGGTAACTTGGAGCACTTTTGTGTGAGGCAGCATTATGTACAATGTTATGTCACTGCATATTGAAGAGAGCAAATAGATTTCCCCCTGCTGGAAAAGTAATTAGAGTGCTGTGGGGGGAAAAAAAACAGCCCAACAACCCACACCACACTGGAATTTGAGAATTGGTTAGCTGAAGAGCAGATCAATGATTATTCATGCCTAAAGTTCAAATACATTTTAAAGCAGCAATTGAACTTTTTAACCTTCACCAAATGCTTTGCATGGCTGCAAATTGTAAGCCAGAAGATAAATTCCCACATTTTAGCAGGCATTTGAGTCATAATCACTCTCGGACCCAATATATAACAGAATATTGATCTTAATTAATGAGACAATTATACTTTGATTATGACACTACAGTGTGCATCATCATTTTTATCTATCATGTCCCTCTCCTAAAAAGCTTTGTTTCCTTACGATGTGCTGTATTTTTCTCTGGGCTAATTTTTGAAAATAATTTATAAACTGGCATAGACTGGAGAAGCATTAAGATTGCCTGTTTTATAATCTGGTAGGCTGGAATAATAAGTAGCTGACACATTGTAGAACTGAATTACAGGCTTCAGTGATCACCAGGGAGTGCTATTCAGTTAAAAGGAGAGGTTCTTTTTAATATTTCTAATGCATTGTATCACACTGGGAAGTTCACAGATGACACGTCTGTCCATCTTTCCTGTAAACCCCCTTTCCTCCTGGATACACTTGCAGTCTCACAGTCTAATAGTCACTCTTGATAGGCTGGAAAACCTAGGTGCTGCAAGTGTGCCAGAGGCTGTGCTCCTATTCCCACCTCCACCCCATACCCTTGATTTAAGCATTAGCAATTACTCCCATCATTCTGGTCACTGTCTAGTCTCAAGGCAGCTTTGGGCCTTATATTAGAGTTAGTACTTCTTTTTTGCCTTGATGGTCCCCTCACATCTATTAAATATGCTGTGATAGCCCTCAAGCTAGCTTTTACTCAACCCTGTTCCAGCTAAAAGTTTCAGGAGATACAGCGATTCAGGTCCCGATTCAGCAAAGAACTTCAGTACCTGCTTAAGTTCTATTGAAATCAAATGGGAATTAAATGCATACTTAAAGGTAATCATATACTTAAGTACTTTGCTGAACAGGGATATTTAAAGTTAAGTGCTTAAATTCTTGGCTGAACTGGGGCCGTATGCCAGAGCTTACTGTCCATTAACCATGTGGAATGCACAACTCACTCAATCTCTCCAGTGTATCATTGCCCAGGTTGCTGATGACTCCTTACCCCACTCCCCAAAATATCTTCCCCATTGACCATTGTGTGAAGTTTGCTATAGTCTTGTTGCTAAACAGCAACAAATACATTACACCATTACTGACCTGAGCACCAGGTGCCTCATATTTCCTTTATCTACCAACAGTAAGACACCCATCCCCATGCCACTGACTATAATCAGCTTCTATCACAATGCGATCAGTCTCATTTAATCAATGAGGAAAGTAACTCTTCACCAGTTCTGACTTTGCCACTTAGATCCAACCCTCAACCACCACTTTATTTCTCCCAAATGTTTCCCTTTCCGTTGGAAAAAAACCCTAAGCTTCCTATGTGTCTTTTTCACTTTCTAAATGCTACCCTATCTACAACCTCCCTTTCATTAGAAAAGTTCTGAATATTGTATTGTCCTCTTAGCCCTATGACCACCTCGTCAAACTTTTCCTCCTTGATTACTTTTATTTAGAGTTAGCTAAAATATTTTTGGGAAATTGACTATTCTTAAAAAAATGTTTTCTTGTTTTTCGGGAAACTGAAAATATTTGCAAATTCAGGTCAAATTCAATAAATATTTTAGCTACCCCTCAAAAAAAACCAACCTGCAATATTTTAAATTTTTAAACTTTTTTTAATAATTGACACTTCAAAACAGTTGGTTAAAATTGAAATTTTGTTTAGACAATGTCAATTCAGTTTGACACTTGAAATGTTTTCTTTGACCTGAATGATGCTTGTTTGTTTTGTTTTTCCTTTTTGTGAGAAAACAAACAAACAAAAAGTATTTCAGGTTGAAACAAACCTTTTTTTTTTTTCAGATTTTTTTCCGTTTGGCCAGCAAACTGAAAAATCAATTATTCCCTCACCTGTACTTTTAATATGGCCCTTGGCCTTTTCACAGTGCTGAGGTTACCCATTTCCCAGCAGTAATGACCTATTTGTTTCTTCTGTTCAGAGATTTTCTCTCTCTCTCTCCTCATTCTACTTAATAATCTCAGTGCAACTTTCCTTATTGTGTGCCTCAAGCAAAAATCTAATTTTTCCACCATTCTCTTGTTTTGCCTTTTTCTCTAAGCCATTTCTTTTAGTTTATTATTTACAACTCCCTCCCTCCCTCCCTCCGTCCCTCTGAGGTCTGGGGCCAAATTCATCCTTGATGTAACTTCATTAAATCAAGTCAGACCTCAGTTACACCGGTGTAAACCCAGAGCAATGCTATTCACCAGAATCCATTCCATTTAACATGCCCTTTCTATCTAACTTATGATTAACACTTTATGCAAAGCCTTTTATGATATTTAATGTGAAGGAAATTACATACAAATACATTGCATTGCATGCTGTGTAGTGAAAAATCATTTCACATTGCTTCAATGTCTATATTATGTAAAGTAGCATGATATAAAATGTACAATTTACAATTTCTCGGAAGAAAGGGAGATATGTAAACAATGAGGTACCAGCAAATGCAGAGATTTCCCATGACAGTGTGGATTGATTTTCGTGGCGAACTCACACTCTTGCTATTTAAATTCTTCAGGTGATAAAACCCAGGGGAGGTGCACCTGTCTGTGGGTTCACAGAAAACAAAACAGACAACAATTCAAAGTGTTTCAGTTTTAATGTCATGTGTGTTCTCAATTAAACAGGATCATCTCACCATCACCATACAAACCTCCATTTTACTGCTGCTTTTCCAACAAGCTAGATTTTTATTTTCACTAAACTGAGGTTAAGGGACTAGCCCAAGGCCATAGAAGAAATCAGTGGCAAAGCCAGGACTAGCAAGCAGGGGTTCGTCACCTCTGCCCTGAATGCATGTCTTTAGAGGCTGCTCGCAGATCCACAGAAATGTAGTTAATAACATCTAAAACATTAGATGTGCTGCCAAAGAGATACACAACATGTTACACATGCTGTTGCTTCATTTAAAAATACTGGAAAACAACCATTTGATCTTGTTTAATAGGGAACACTTTGGGAAATTGTGTCAAAGCACAAGAAATGGCTTAATGGTCGCTACCAATCATATTGCTGTTCAGGTTCTGAAATGTACCAGTTGACACAAAACAGAATATTGTAGACAGTTTGATTTCAACTGATGGCCATCATTAAAAACCAAAACAAACCAACCACAATGTTATACAGCCATGGTCCAAAGCATTGAGGTTTACAATGGTGGTACACTAGTGTTTGTGCTATAAGTGATCATACTTTTAACAAATATAAGTTAGGGAATGATTTCTCTTTTGACTCTTCATGATTTCACAAAGCTTTTCACAAAGACACATGAATGTAGCGTATTAAAAATAGAATCCTCTCAGACATTATTCATCTCAGAGCCCTTGAAAAGACTATCTTGTATTATATGTTCACTGTAAAGGATAATTTATAGGTTTCATCTTTGATGGACAGCTATCAGTCTGCCTTTTCACTCTCTTCTGCAAATGCATAGATTGATTTGTACTGTAAGGAAAGCTGCAATTGCCAAAGCAAGTCACTGGACTTGGGCTGCAAATGAAAAATGCACATAATCTACAATAATTAAGCAAAAAGTAATTGACAGACGTTGTACAACAAATGTTAATTACAAAGCTATTGAGGCTAGATAGCACCATAGGTCACTACAATAGCTTTTGCATCTCCAGAGACTTAGGTTCAAATCCTTATTTAGGTTACAAATAAAAATGAGTTTGGCAGCCTTGTCCTACTCCCCATTTGGCCACATTGAAAAAAAAATCCAACAACACAGAGTTGGGTACAATTCAATACAATTGGCAGCATCTGCTCAAGAGAGACCCAGGACATGGATAGCAGGAGTGTTACTGCTCTGTCACACAGAGGTGCGTGGGAAGCTTTCCTGGCTTTTGCCACAACATGCCTGGCTGAAACTAGAGCCCAGTTTTTGAGCACTAAATTCACCCATATTTTACATCTTGAAAAACAAGAAGTGTCGCCTGAAAAATGCTCTTTAAAAGCAGTCAACTCCAAAGCAAAGAAAATAAGAGCCATACTGCATCATGATATGTGTCAAAGGCCCTGCATGCAGGCATCAGTACACAGTATATTGTTTTGTGTGGGTGTATGAAAACTTGTGAAGAGACTAATGTGCAATGATTAGAAAGGTGTCACAGCTTGAGGAGACCTTGTGTCATATGAGGGGCTTGTTAACCGGATGCAGAAACTCTGTATTCACACAAGCATATGGAAAAGGGGAATTTAAGGGGATGTGTCAGACTAGGTTACCAACCAAAAAGGACTGGAGAAAGTTTATTATATACAGACACCAGCTTACAGGGGAAAAAAATGACTTAGCATGTGGATTAGGGACACGCTGAGCTGGGTGAGAAAGGAAGGTAATTAACATGATCCAGGTATGCAGTCAACACAGGTGTACAAGTATTGTAAACTGAGTTGAGTAGCCAGGAATACTCATCAGAAAAATAGCATCTGGTGCCTCTTTTAAACTTTCTAGTGAGACTTTTATGGAAGTTTTGTGAGGATATTGGATGGCAGGTTAGAGGGCTGTACATGGGGTGATGAGAGTTAACTATATTCCAGTAGGGAGTGAAAAGGATCTGTCTCTTTCGTCTACACTCAGAGAGAGCCAGTGAGAGCTAATTCTGAAAACTTCTCTTTTAGACAAAATCTAATATGACATGCTTACACTCACCTCTCCAGTTTTCTTTATTTTTTGCAGTACACCTCTACCTCGATATAACGCGACCCGATATAACACAAATTTGGATATAACGCGGTAAAGCAGCGCTCGGGGGGGGGGGGGGGGGGGCCGCGGTGCACGGCGGTGGATCAAAGCAAGTTCAATATAATGCGGTTTCACCTATAACGTGGTAAGATTTTTTGGCTCCTGAGGACAGCGTTATATCGAGGTAGAGGTGTATATGAAAGTTTGCCTCTGTAAATATCTCTTAAATATTGAATAGTGTCATTTAAAAACTAGGCCATTCAATTGAAGCTTAAATATTCTCCATCTAGAGAGACTCTGTGTGTGTGTGTGTGTGTGTGTGTGCAGGGCCGGCTCCAGCATTTCTGCCGCCCCCAAATTGCCACAGGTGCCGCCCCTCTCCCTTGGCCGCCCCAAGCACCTGCTTGTTAAGCTGGTGCCTGGAGCCGGCCCTGTGTGTGTGTGTGTGTGTAAAAATGTAAATACCAGTCACTGGGATATGGAAGGCCTGAACGGATCAATAAGTGTGCTTTGAGATCTAGGGTACTGTATATGTACATGCTTTGATGTAGAAGTTACATATAGAAGAGCTAGATGATAAGTTTGTGAGAAGTTTGTTGTCTACTATGGAGTGAAAAATGTTTCATAAAACAAGCACAAAGAATTTCATGGTTTGAACCTTTAGCTGTCACCTGGCAGCTTGAGCTATCCTGGAGTTTGGAAAGTAGTTACTGTGGAAATTTAGTCGGTGCACTTTGTAACATTGTGCAGTGTACTATCCATCAATGGATTATATACATATTTTTACTAGAGCTGTACCTGGAAATCTTTTAGTTAATCTGCTCCTTATGGTAGTTTGGGACCCAAAGGTCCCAAACAGGATGGGGCTCCATTGTGCTAGACACAACAACTAAGAAGCAACACACGCACATGCAGAAACTCAAATCCTGTCCCCGTGTAACTAACAAAACCATGATAAACAATTGATGCGTGTGCTATGCCAACTATGGGCAACCTATACTTCCCAAAAGCAGTATTCCCTTCCAACTATATTCAGTTATTCTGTTCCTGTAACTTGGAACATAAAGTCCTTGGGTAAGAGACTCTGGCTGGGATTTTCAAAGCACCCTAAGGGGCTTAATGTACCCAAACACCACCAAAATTCTCCGTGATGTGTCCTTTGAAAATGCCAGCCTGTCTCTTTTTAATTACCATACAGCAGCATGCACAAATATAGTGCTACATAAATTATGTCATAGTCAGAACTCCATTATGTGACATGTGTGAATTAATTAGTTGCTGGGGATGCTTCTTCTGGAATAAACCACCAGATATGACTGTTAAGGTTCAATGATTACAGAATATGGATTTCATGAGAAATATGATCATACATGTTATGGGGCCTACTTCTACCAGAGACCTAGGCACAGGACTCTTGCAGATTCCAAATGGAGCACTGCTCCATGAGGGAAGTGAAGCCAGAGTTTAGCTCATTGTGTTGGACAGTGTGACAAGTACCACAACGTTGGAAGAGTAGTAACCATTAACAAACAGTTATTCCTTCAGACATGATATCTGATCCCCATTATGGGGCTCCAATTTTTTAATCATGATTTATAGATGCTACATAATAGATTTTGGACTAGATAATGGACTCGATTTTCAAAATCCCATGTAATGGTTTTACAGCAAAATGTCTGTACACCCATTGTACACTGATCTCCCAGTCACATGCACATGACCATCCACCCCATTTACTCTGTAGAAACCTTTTCCTATGTAGTCTGAGTGGGGAAATCTCCTCTCCATTTCCACAGGCAATAGGAGGGGGAGCTAAGATCATCTTATCCCCTTCAAGGATGGTCATTGGAGTAACATGTTCTTTTCCTCCCCACGGAAGACCGTGCTGAGAGTTCTGATTTCCTATCTCCTCTTCTTGAACATGAAGGAAAGATACCCCTATCATCCCCTGTGCTCTTTCCCTATTTGCTTGAAACTGGGGCAGGGCCCAATGGGAGAGAGGAAGACAGATATTCGGTGCTAAAAGGAGTCAGTCCCATGCCCTTTGTTTTTGTTTTAATTGAATGGCAACCAGCAGCCTTAAAAAGCATCATTTAGTCAACTCAGCAGACGTCCCAGACACCATGCTAATGCTAGGCCCAGGACAGCATTCACACCTGCCCCCGGAATGGTGGCCCTGCTTGTAGTGGTAGTATTGAGCTTTGTACTTTTGCCTTAAGATATCTGGCCTTCACTAGACTTACATGACTAAGCTTTGATCTGTGACGAAAGCATCAAACGTCTCTTTCTGTTGCTTTGTTCTACCGCTGAAGACACAGCTTTGCATATGCCTCATTCTTTTATGGTGAGCAGCATACATCAAATATTTGCAAAAATCACCTCCATTTTAGTATGTTTTCTCCCTGCTTCTCCTTACAGAGAAGCTGAAAAATGTATGTAAATGTATTCAAGCTATCAATTGCTGGTGACCTTGCAGTTGTGAGAAGCAATGCGATTTTTCATTTGTCAGGCATTTCAGCTGCACTAACTGCTGTGGTGAGATAGAGCTGAAATCTCTGCTTAAAAGTTCCCCAATTACAGTCCATATGTCCAACCATTTGCAATGGAAATGGAAGCTTAATTTCATCCATCATAACATAAATGTCTTTCTTCTTGTGCTGTGCTTTTGTGGCTGCTTTTTCAAATTTGCTTTGAATTACAGTGAGCACTCAGTACCATGTAAAGATTAGCAATCACTTAGAGCAGTCATGTCAGCAAAGGAAATTGGAAGAACCTTTGTTTGACCTTTATTCATCATAGAGAGACCCATTCTTGCTCCCACTGAAGTCCATGGCAAATCTCCCATTGACCTCAACGGGAGCAGAGTCCAGGTTTGTAACCAAAATGGGATCATACTATAACAGCACTTACTGCAGTAACATTCAGAGCATATTATTATTACATCTCTGGGCCTTCACAGTGTAGATTGGGATTGCTAAACTGAGAAGTAATTTTAACTTTGCAAGTTCCATGAGCATTGCCTATAAAGTTAATGTGCCATTTGGATAACACATACTTACAGGGTTTGAATTAGTTAAATTTTTTAATTAAAACTATTTGCCCTGTGTTGTCTTTTATTATGTAAAATCCCATTGACATTCCCTATAGATTTTAAGGTTGCAGGGCAAAGACTGTAAATATTTGTCACTCATAGACTGATTAGCTCACTAAGGCAAATCCTGACTGTTGAAGTCAATGGGAGTTTTACCATTGACTTTAGCTGGGCCAGGATTGTATCTCATTTGCTTGTATCAAATAATAAGTAGTAAGAATTGGGGCTGGGATGTTAGAAAGTAGCATGACAATAAACTGGTACTGACATATTGGATTTGTGGCTGCTTGGCAGGGTTACTAGAACTAGGGGTGCTGGGGGTGTGGCACCAGCCCCTGGTTTGACGTAATAATAGCAGCTGAATTCAATGGTTTTCGGTAACCCGCTTTATACAAAATTGTTCCGGTGCCCATGCTCCTCTCAATCAGATATTCAGTGGGATTCGGAGTGCTAACTCCGTTGGTCTCCTTTAAAAACACTTCCTTGAAAATTGTTGAATTATAAGAGAATTTACAACTCCTAATTACAGCTGTGTCATGCACAGATTCAGTACAACATTAACAGAAATATCCAATACTATGGGCCTAATTCACCACTGCAATAGACCAGAGTTATGTAGGTGTAACTTCTTTGAAATGAAGCTCCAGGCATTTGATACCTAGCTATTTAGGGTGGGATTTTTCAAAAGTAGTCATCTTTACATTAACTATACTCCCTCTCAAGTCAATGGGAGATTTTCCACTGACCTAGATGAAAGCAGGGCTCGGCCAATGCTGAGTGCTTTTGAAAATCCCACCCTTTTACTAAAATTATCCTTTGATTTCAATGGAAATTTGAAAAGAAAAAAGGTTTCAGTTTATGTCAAATCTGAGCCGAAGGAGCCACATATTCAATAATATATCAGTGGCAGTTTATTGTCATGCTAGTGTCTAACTTTGGTGTTAAGCGTCAGTTTAAATAAACAAATAAAAAGATACTAACATAACAGTTAAGGGGTTCGATGTGAAACAAACCAAAGCCAGGCAATTAAAGTTATTACTTCATCCTTAGATTGAAGTGCCCTGAGGGCCTGCTGCAATACTGTGGTGAAAAAGAAGGTCGCATTCCTGAATAAGGAATTTCCTTGCTTCTCTCAGTTTCAGTCAAACCATTTCCTCAGAGTTTGTGTGTGTGAGATATGCATCAGGTGTAGTTTACAGCCACTGTATAATAAGATACCGGGATTTATTTCAATGGG
Organism: Terrapene triunguis; assembly: GCF_002925995.2. NCBI lineage: Eukaryota > Metazoa > Chordata > Testudines > Emydidae > Terrapene > Terrapene triunguis. Next base: position 34,096,090 of record NW_020664562.1, on the reverse strand, counting down.
ATGGGCCGACCCCATCACTATGAGGAGCATAGCCATAACTCAGTGATGCAGGTCACTCCCCATTGACTGTAGAGACATTTTAAGTATAGTTATTACATACTGGATTTATATAACTCCCCATCTCTATAACTGTCTTTTTGATTTGCACTCCACTCATCCCACAGACCCTTACTGTGCAAAATTAGCTCTTCCGGAATGTGAGTGGGATACAAGAGGAGAGGAGAGAAGAGAAGAGGGAAACTAAGGAAAGGTGAGGAAATGGGAAGGTGAAAAATCGTAAAGCATAAAACAACTGAGTGCTTAACTAAATTGTATGTTTATTGATTGATTACTTTCACACACACACACACACACACACACATATATATATATATATATATATATATATATATATATTTATTATATTATGTGTGGTATATTTCAAATGAGTTTACTGAAATTTCCCCCTGGACACTATAGATTTCTACATAAACTGTATTCTAACTGGAGTGGTAAATCTCTGAAAATGATACACTCCATGAAATACAGGTGTTGCAATTCACATCTTTGCTTCATGCAAGACTTTTTCTTCTGTTTTTACACCGGTGAAAATGCAATGGTGTTAAGTGGGATTTTCAAAGCTGCTGATTCCAAATTCCTATTAATTTCTATTGGAAACTTGATATCCAAATCTCTTAGGCAGCTTTGAAAATTTCAGCCTTAACTGATTTTATCCATGCTGTTTTATCTTTAAACACCTTGGGTCAGGTGGGCAAAAATTCCATTGACTTCAACATGGCCATGATTCCACTGCAGGAGACTACATGAAATGTAGTTCATGTACTGACTCCAAATAAGTCTGATTTAAGTGGCAGAAAACCTTAATTTAATAGGTTTGGTATTGTAGCTGTGTACTTGAACTGTATTATACCAGTTGTATGTACGCAATGAAGTTGAGGTTATATTTACACCACATTCTGCTGTCATATCTTTCTTCCACCCAGTCCAATTCTAACATTATACAATATAACACCACACTATACTATATATATATACACACACACACAGAGAAATTATTTATGTTAATAAATACCAGTATGTATGTGCGTAGAGACTATTTAGCACACGTTGTACAAAATGCATTCTACTACTAGTAAATATTAACAAACTATATTTAATGAATATTCCACATACAGAATTGACTTTAAAGATTAATGTATAAGCTTAGGTAACATAGTTTTAAAAATCCCACAATTGCATGAAAGGAAATAAAAGCATTTCTATTGATCTTTATTGTACAACCCTGATTCTTATTCTTCCAACGTTTTCTATTTGGAAGTCACTGAAGTGAAGTGAAAACCATTCACTCTATTAAACAACAGTTTGCTTCCTAACAGGAAGTGATGGCTAATTTGTTACCCTTTGATCAGTCACTAATGCTAACTTCATATGTGGTCTCTCCATGTTTTTGGTGTTAAACTGCTATAGATTAAAGGATTTAACCATTTTCTATGGTATCAGAGAGACAAGGTGGGTGATGTAATATCTTTTATTGGACCAACTTCTGTTGGTGAAACTGACAAGCTTTCAAACTCCACATAGCTCTTCTTCAGGTCTGGGAAAGGTACTCAGAGTGTCACAGCTAAATACAAGGTGGAACAGATTGTTTATCTCAAGTAGTTAACGCATATTGTACTAGACCATACAAGGTGAATTGGCCTGTTAACATCTCTGCAGTCATCGGACAAAGAAGGGGTGGGGGTGGTGGGGGTGGGGGGGGTAATGGGTTACAGAGTGTTGTAATAAGCCATAAATCCAGTGTCTTTAGTAAGACCCTAATTTTTAGGGTCTACCAAGTTTGCTTAATTATTTGCTCCATTGTCTTTCCAGGTACTTAAGTGAAGCTGACTGGTCTGTAATTCCGTGGGTTGTCCTTATTTCTTTTTTTATAGATTGGCACTATATTTGGCACTATATTTCCAGTCCTCTCGAATCTCTCCTGTCTTCCATGACTTTTCAAAGATAACTGCTAATGGCTCAGATCTCTCCTCAGTCAGCTCCTTGAGTATTCCAGGATGCATTTCATTGGCCCTGGCGACTCAAAGACATCTAACTTGTCTAAGTAATTTTTAATTTGTTCTTCCCCTATTTTTCCTCTGATTTTACCTCATTTTCACTGGCATTCACTATGTTAGACATCCAATCTCTACTAACCTTTTTGGTGAAAACCAAAACAAAAAAGTCATTTAGCACTTCTGCCATTTCCAAATTTTCTGGTATTGTTCCCCCCACCCCTCATTGAGTAATGGGCCTACCCTGTCCTTGGTCTTTCTCTTGCGTCTCATATATTCAAAGAATGTTTTCTTGTTACCCTTTATGTCTCTAGCTAGTTTAATCTTGTTTTGTGCCTTGGCCTTTCTAATTCTGTCCCTAAATAATTGTGTTATTTGTTCATATTCATCCTTTGTAATTTGACCTAGTTTCCACTTTTTGTAGGACACTTTTTTGAGTTTCAGATCATTGAAGATCTCCTGGTTAAGCTAGGGTGGTCTCTTGCCATATTATGGATCTATGGCGTCAACATTTCAGACAGTGATGAGTTGGCACATTGGCCCTGAATGCCGAGTGCTCTTAGTTTGTTAGCTAGGAACTTAAGAATGTACCTAAAATTAAGCATATGAATTACAGTGATATTATTTTCAAAACTATAATCTGAGATACTTTTGTGTGGGCAATATTTTCAGAGTCACCTAACACACCTACAAAGGACAAAAAAAGTGCTCATTTTCTAAAAGGAGTGTGTTCATGTTGCTGCTGACTCAACAGCAACGTGTTTATACATTTCTCAATAAAGGATTTTTTCCCACTAATTTAGCGTTCTGAATGAATTTATTCTGAAGCACTGAACAATTGTCATTAGCATTCACTTTCAGCAAAGAAACAACTTTAATAATGCAATTTGATTTTTCTGTTTGCCCCAAATACTGTTCATCACCCTAAACACTTATTCCACTGGACTGTCCTGCTAAATTCTACTGTGAATAGCAATACATCTTGAACCATTTGTGCTTATAAAACAACCAAATGTTTTGATTGATTACATGAAAAATAAGGACATTCCAGGTGCAAAAAATTAATTTCAGGTCCTGAAAGAAGACACCGGGCTGTCCTATGAAAAATTTGGGACAATCCCAATAAAACAGGAATATATGGTCACTTTAACATAAATAGATCCATTGTCATCAGTGGAACTACTTGTGTTTGGCTGGTTTAATATCATACAGACAAGTCAGTATTTGAAACTTTAAAGCAGTTTCCATGAATGTGCTAGGTTATTCAACCTATAACAGTTTACCATCAACAGCTAAGAAAGACCACATATGAAATGAAATTAAATGGATTAAAACAGCTAATAGTATTTATATTTGTATTTATTTAGTGACGAGGAAAAGAGTATTATTTTTATTGGATGCAGTTCTAGGGCTGCGGCTTATAGTATAAAGCAATTTTTGCAAATGAAACTTCTTTTCACTTAGTTAAACTCAAAGTAGAGCATCACAATTGCAAGGGGAGAGGGTCAAACCTAAATTTAGCTTGTCGCATCATTTACTCTTGGTCTGAGTCTAACCCATATTACCAGCAATGACCTGTCTTCTGGATGAGATGTAAACCAGAGGCCCAGAGCAGCTGTGGTCATTAAAGATCCTATGTCACTTTTCATAAAAGCAAGGGTGTTAGGTTAATCTTGGTGTCCTGGCCAGATTCCAACTTGTATAATTACTTTCCAAGTACCTAAATTCCCGCTATAATGTTACTTGGAGGAGTTGATATTCTTTTCTACATCTCCTGAAAAAACCTGTTGTGAATAATGTTGGTGGAACAGAATGGCTGCCACATTCCGTGTTCCATTTCAGTGGCAAGGTGACCGACCCCTTTTACTGCACAAATCAGTTTGGGCTCATTCAAGATAAAAAGCATTAATAAATTCAGAATTATGATAGCAGTAATATCAGTGCTTTCTGCCATAGAGCCCACACCCAGAGGCGAATGGTAGAGATCAAGAAAAAAAAAATCCAAAGAAAATTAAATATTAAATATTTAATTAAAATAGGTGGATGTCTTGGGCTAGACCCTCGGCTGGTGCAAATCAGCATGACCCCATTGGCTTCAGTTCATATCAGCTGAGCATCTGTCCCTATTCATTTGTCTTTACGTTTCTTATGTCTGTTTACTAAAGTTATAATTAATGGCTAGGACAAATCAATAAGCAAATATACTCTTTCTTGAAGAGTAACTACTTTTACTCTGACATCTAGGAGAGACCTTTAGCTTGGAAATGAAAACAACACTGGCAATATTTACAATTAAACATACTGAAAGTCAGCTAATTAACATTACAAAAATATCTCAGCCTAGTTCTGGAATCTTCACACATCTGAGAAGTCCCATTCATGCATATAGTCCCATTTTGTTAGCTAAGTGTTGTTTAGAAAATGAACGTCCTGTTTCTAATGCTAGCTTATTTTGTCTAGTTTAGTTCAAGCTTATAGTTCAAATCATGAATTTACTGTGACTAACAGAAAAAAGAAGGGGGTGGGGAGGGTGGGAAAGGACTATTTAACTCACACCTAGAAAATCCCCATGTACCAGTTCTTAGTGTTATTATTTTGGTTTATACTTTCATATTGTTTATGTACAATAACAAAACAAACAACAACAACAAAAACACTCTCCAAAAACAATTCCATTATAGTCTGGAGATCATGTGTCTCTGACTTTGGCATAGCAAACTAATTTTCAATAAACAGAACATTTGTTGCTAAGAGCCATACAAATAAATATTGATTTATTAGCTCCCAGGGCTTCTTGTCTTCAGCACTGTATTATCCAGGGGGGTATTTTTTCCAGAAAATATAAGGTTAAAAAGACCACCTACTTTTTGAACACATGTAGGCATTTTTCCAGGCCACCTCATCAGCTGCTAACCTCCAGTTCTACAGTGGGATTTACCTGGGTCTTTCTTCCAGCATGAAGTCCCACTGAAATCAGTGGGATTCCATGCAGGCATGAAGGTTTACCCACTGCAGGATCAGGGCCCTAATGTGAAATTGACCACAGGTATTGCAAAGATAATAGTGAATGGGATTCAATACTTGGAGCTGTATGAAAAATGTGATGTCGCCCCACTATAAACTATTATTTTCCTGTATATCTATTTTTTCTGTCTTTGTTCAAAATGTGTTTGAGCATAAATCCAAAAGCCTTCATAATGCTTTCATGTCAGGAAAGCATCTTTTTGGTCAGAATCTTTTAATTAAATCTGATAATAATTGAAAGCACACACACAAAGGAATCCTGGCTTCATTTGCAAAAAAGAAAATTCTCATTCATAAATCAGAGTTATTAATTTTGAAATACATTATACCAGTTTTAAAAAATGCACCCAAAATTTGCAGAAAACATGGGATGTTACATTCCATGTCAGAATATTGTTGTGTATTATTATCAGAACCTAAACAAGCCAGACAAAGGAATTCATGGTTTATGAACTGTTTTATAAAAGGATCAAGGATGTATAAAAGACATTAGGACTTATTCTCCTTTGACTTTCCTGTTTTATAGCCATTTACACCTATACAAAGTCATAGTAAAATGCTAGCAGCAATGTGAATGAGTGGAGATTTCTGATTTAGTAGCATTTTGCATTGGGATTGCACTGGTGTAAATGAATTCATTCAGCACGTGGCAGAGGAGAATCAGGCCCTTCATGCTTCATTTCTAAAATGGAAATTATTAGAGACTGTCCTATATGAGCATGCACACATACATGAGGTGGGAAATAGAACTGATTCCACTTCCAGAAGTGATAATGGGGATCTATGCTAGGTCTTCTGTTAAGTTATGTCAACTACACTCAGACTCTCTTAATATAATGAGATAGGCGCAGGCATCTCAGCTTGGCTTCTACGTCTTGGGGTGAAATTTTGCCAAGAATGTGCAAAGCAGCCCCGGAGCTAATAAATCAATATCTAGTTGTATGGCTCTTAGCTACAAATGTTCTGTTTATTGAAAATTAGTTTGCTATGCCAAAGTCAGAGACACATGATCTCCAGACTCTAATGGAATTGTTTTTTGGAGCATTTTTGTGGTTATTGTATATAAACAAAGAATATGTAAGTATCAACCAAAACAAGAACACTAAGAACTGGTAGATGGGGCTATCCTAGGTGTTGGTATTGGTTTTTGAGTATTTTTTATATTTGTTTTTCCTTTTTTTTTTTAAATGACACGAAAATATTTATAAGGCATAAGATATGGAAAATGTCATGAGAAGATCAGATATGTTATTTTGACACCTTAAACAACTTCCTCGGGCATTCAAAAGTCAGTAAAACATATAAACACATATAGAAGCAGAGATAGTTGCAGCTTTGAATGCACAGCCCTAAAGTGGAATAGCAATTTTAGAAGACATTCTTGGAAATTTGAGCTAAAAATTGCCGGAGGAGTAGTAAGGCTATTTCAGTTGCTGTACATACTGCCACACCTTCAGGTGATAGAAGACTGGGAATAACACGGTCACAATTAATGATTATTATTATAGTATATGCAGAGGCCCCACATTGGTCAGGGGCCCATTGTATTAGGCACTGTACAATCACTGCCCAGAAGAGACAAGAGACAATTAAGGCATGATAAAACAAGTTAGTGTACCAGATAGGAGTGAGTGGAAGAGGGAAGATGAGAGAAGTGTGATAAAAATACTTAATTACTAAGAGTAGTTAATTACAGGTTTGTGTAATTTTATAAGATGAAATAAATATATCAATCTATCAGCGATCTCTGCTGACCAACATCAATTCTGATATAACATTTTAATTACAGGTGATAGAAACTACCCTCAGGTATGCATTATCCCTTGTACAGTACAGTCATTTGCCATTTTAACCACATCTTCATTGGTCAGGAATAAGGTTAAGATTTTATCACGATTATTTTTAGTAAAAGTCACGGACAGGTCACAGGCAGTAAACAAAAATTCACGGGAGCCCCTAACCTGTCCGTGACTTTATTAAAAATAACTGGAGGGGGCAGAGCTGGGGGGAGGAATGACAGCTGGAGCCACATGGGGGGACTGACAGCCTGAATCCCACCATCATGCAGGGCGCACAGTCCTGGCCCTACCCCTGGCTGCTGCCAGTGTGGGGGAGGGTGTATGGGCCCAGCTGAAGCTGCAGGGGGGTGCACAGTCCCAGCTCCAGGCCTAGCTTCAGCTGCTGACAGCTGAAGCCAAAGAAGTCACAGAGGTCTAGTAAAGTCACGCCATCGGTGAGTGCCAGGACCTCCGTGACTACATCGTATCCTTAGTCCTGAGACAAGAAAAAGGGAGATTTTTATCATCTTGTGGCTGGCAAATCAAGAACGGGCATCATTATTATAACAGTAAGTATTATTCTTGAACTTGCCCAAGCCAGCACTCAAGTCCACTAATATTATATCAACTTACAAAGCTTCCCCAAGGACATCCAAATTTCAGACAATGATAAATGGCTCTGTAAGGTTAGAAGAAGCTCTTCATTATTGTCTCCAGAGTGCATGTGCAAGCATATTTCCTTGTTAGATGATTGCTTCAGCATTGCCAAGAAACAATAGAAATATCTTTAATTTCAAATATTCCACAAACTGAAAATCTTATATTCTCCCGCAGCCTGTTGTGCTTGAATACGGCATAAGACCTTAAAGACAAAGGAATACTGGAATTTACACCATACTACCATAAATGAGTAGGTGTCAAGGCAGAAGCCCTACAGAGTCAATCTCCCTTTACAAAGCTTTTTTACACAGCATTTGGAAAAAAAGAAAAAGTATATTTCATCCTCTGCTCCAACTTCTATAGCTGACGTATCCAAAGTTCCAAAACTCAGTCAGTCCCATAAACCAGTTTATTATGCTGTTCAATTAAATAAACAAAATTATAATACATACAGTTGTGACACACTTGAAGTTTCTCAGCTCCTGGAACTCTGTGCAACTCCTAGGGGCTCCTACTCCATCACTACAACAATAATGGCTGTCCTCTGACACCATTTCCCAGCATACTTTCAGTCAGGGTGGAAACAGAACAGACTAGAAACTACAGCTGAGGCCAGTGGGGCAACTTCTGCAGGGGTGCTATGGACAAACAGTTGATGAGGCCAATGATGAGACAGGGTGGTCAACCCCTCCATGGGAGGAGATAGGCTGACCCAGAGACAAAGAGAGTAGGTTTAGTTTCTTTCAGTTTTGAGCTTTGAGTTTGGAGCTGAAAGAGATGCAGAACAGTTCAGGGAGTCTCTTATTAATTTCCCTCCCCACAAAGGGAGTCTTTGAACTGCTGTGGGATCTAGTGCATGGCTCAGGCAGTTCCAGCCCTGTGGAGATCCGTGTTTGGATGGCAGAGATTTGAGCCAGCGCTGACTACCGAGAGCCAGCCGAGACCTCCACATGTCTCCAGACCAGAAAGTCGGGGGAGGAGCTTATCTTACCGAGAGGCAAAGACACTGTAAGAGGACCCCTTTTTTTTGTTAGAGCCAGTCAATATTCACAGCACTACAGCAATCACCTCCAGACTCACCCTCAGTGTACCATCTACCTTTTCCTGCTCCCAGTAGAGTTCCCTTTTGTTATATTTTTTGGTGTGACTTTTCTTTGCTGGAGTTTGTGTTAATGTACTTTATTGTTTCTTGTGTACTGGAGGTTTTATACTGCTTGCCAGCAATAGTAGCATTATTCAGTTTTCCAAGGGACAGCTCCCCTTGTGTCCTGGACACAGTGAGGTGTCACTTTGGGTGGTGGCACCAGGTGCCACAACAAAGAACCCAGGACCAAACCCATATATGGAGGGGAGAGGGGAGAAACCACTTCAACAGGCAATCAGCAAGGAGAAGGCTTGAGCCACACCTCAGGGAAGGGGCTACATTATGTAGAAACACTTTTTGGAGAAATATTTCTGTGTTATCTCTTCTGTACATGCCATCAGGTGTGATGATGCATGATTATATATTGACAGAAAGCATCCATACAGATGCTGTTAGTGTAAGGAAAGGATATCTGTATATTACATTCACCTTTCATTGAACTGTATGTCAGTGATACAGCGACCAGCAGTTCACAGCTAATTTAACTACATCTGCATTGAGAGAATGAGGAATGGGGTTTACATTGTCAGAAATGAAATCTAAGGTACTGAAAGAGAAGGCATAAGCTGCTGCAGTTGAACAACTTTTACCAGTTATACTGTTCATGCAGAATTGAAACCCATGGTGTTTATCATAGAGCAAGTTGCAAGTCATTTGCATTCGCTTTGCTCTTTCTACTCTTGTTCACTTCTAATTTTTCTAGAGGAATATTCAACACCATGCCCCCTTATGATCTAAAATATGAGGCATTTCTTCCAAGGCAAGAGGAACATATCTTCGATAGGACCCTTGTTATGTTAGTCATTTTATCTAAATTGCATACACTAGAGGATGATAGTGATAAGAAGTAGAACTAGTTGTAAAATACTTTTTTCCTACAAAATATTTCAATGAAAATAAAGATTTATTTTCATCAAATGTATAGATCTTTGTCAAAAAACATAAATACCAAATATTTTTAGGGTTTTATCAATTGAAAACTGAAAACTTTCAGTTGCCAAAAACTAAAAAATGGGGTTTAGTTTGGGTTTTTTTTACAACCTTCCCCCCAGATTTTGACAATAATGGAAATTATTTGTGAACATTCCCCTTTTGTTGAAAAGCCTTTTCTGTTCAAAAACATATTAATGGGAACTTTCTGACCAGTTCTAATAAGATGTGTGAATTTTGCAAATATTACCATAGGAGCAGAAGATACAAAGCTGGCTTCCCAAAATTGAAATGGTCTCTACCTCTCTCACCTCTTCATTACTAGTAGGTGACAAAAGGGAGCGTTTTTCCAAAGTAATTTCCATGTTAAGGCGAAACAATTTCTGTGTAGCACAGTTAAAAGATTCATTAAATGAAGTAGGAGTTAGCTGGTGAAGGAACCTATGCTGAAGTTTGTTATAAAGAACCTATATGTTTTATGTCATGACTTCATGTTTCTTTCTTGTTGTTATTCTGACCCAATTAAAGTCATTATAGTTAATTTAAAAGGCATGTTAGAGTTATTGTATTTTGGGGGCCCCACCAAGGAAATCATTTCAGCAATTTCCTGTCAAAATCTTTAAAAAGAAAATCTATTTTAAAAAGTTTTGTAGAGTGTACATTATCTCTGTGTCCCCCATAAAGGCTGTTAGATTTAACCACTTCTTTTGGAGAGGTTGAAACCATTCTGCTGCTACGCTGTGTGTGAAATCAGACTGAGTAGTAGTCAAAAAAGCTAAAGCAGTGTGTGACCCCCAGGAGCTTATAAAAGTGTACCGGTGGGTTGTAGTGCCCATTTGAAAAGCAGAGTTATAAGTATATGCCTGTTCAATGCATAAGGAATTCCTGTGAGAGACGGAACACATGAGATTTGACAGACATTTACTACTGTGATGACTGTTTAGACTTCATATCCAGATTGCATTTGAGCACACAAGAATCAATTCCCTAATTTAAAATCAAAGCAACACACACTGCCTCTGTAACTTACCAAACTTAACATTTCTTAACTACAGAAAAGGGGTTTTTCAGACTCCTAGATCTGGCCTGTCTACTTCACACCCTCCACAAGGCCACGTGTCATTTTGAATACATCAGAACACATTGAAGTAACTGGAATTATTCTTTATTATATATCATCTTGCAAAGTAAAACAAAAAGCGAAATGTAGAGGTGAAATGTAACAAAAATACTTATGTGTAATTTACACATCTAGGACCCAAAACAAGTTGTAAGTTAAAGTAGGTGGCCTTCATTAACTTTCATCCTCCTTATAGTTTCTTTTCATATTACCTCCCTCTTTCTCAGACCCTCAGGATGTAAGTTACATCATCTTAGACTATCTCAGACTCAGTGGGCTAAATTCAGAGATGTCAGAGGTAGGTATAATTTACACTTTGGAAAATGGATACCAACCTAACTCAGTACAGCTTAGACACTGAGGAGGTCACAAGAAGATTCCCAGACTCACCTCTGAATCTGGCTCACAGTTTCTTATTGTCATGGAGTAAAAGTTGGGGAAATACTGTTTGGGGGATATCAGGGGTTCCCTACTGAATATTCCTAACTCTATTTAGCAGTGTGTGTGTCATTGGTCTCTTGTGGTTCTCCTCTTTTTGGTGCATTTCCAGCTACAGTTAGAAGACATATATTTCTCTGTGCTAGTATTTTAAATACTAGAGTGAATATCTAACAAATGGCAATACTATGATGTTTTAGGAGAGATTCTTTCTTTTAAGAGTTGAATGCAATACATATGGTGTAAGAAATCTTAAGATTCATGTGGTTGCTAATGATGGAATTCATATATGCTATGTGCTTATGGTTTGGTTTAGGTTTAGCTTTGTATTGAGAGCCAACACTTAAGATCTTGATTCACAGACACACATTCCAAAAATTCAGTCTCAGTTGTAACAATCTCCTCTCTAGCCATAAGTCTGCGGGCTGTCCAGACTTCTTTGATCTGCAAAACTGGGCTGAATACACCACAAGAACAGAGTTTCTCTCAGTACTTTTTGCTTTTTCTCCCAAACAATTTTTTTAAAAATGTACAAATTAACCTAGCTGTTGTTTGTTTCAAAGTTATCTAAGCATTTGTTTTGGTTCTTATTATATCTGAACTGGCTCACTCAGGCCTACTTGTACTTTGTCCTTTGATTCATTAGGACACTGGTTCAGCATAGCACTTAAGCATATGCATAACTTTAAATAAATGCTTATGATTCCTGGAAATCATCAAGAATTAAACACATGCTTAAGTGCCTTGCTGAATTGGAGTTTAAACGCAGTCACGTTGGGTAGTATTCCGCTCCACCAGTAGCTCTATTCAATGGGACTACAATGGAATAAAGTACTTCTCAACAAGTGCAGAATCAAGCCCCAAATCAATTGGTTGATGAAAGAAAATAAACACGTAAAACACTAAAAGAAACAGTTAAGCTTTTGAAATGTACTAAAACCACCACATCCATCTATAGTAATGTATGTTTTTGTAAAACGACCAAAGATTTTAATGACATGTTGAAAAAAGCATTTCTCTTTCTGAAGAAACCTAGTCTGTCCGATATAGCCTGGCATGAGGCCATTTTGTAGTGACTGGTAAACCCTGTGTAATTTGTGGAAATGCAATGTTTAATTTATAATTCCCCACAATCAGACCTTCTGGACCTTTAGCCCTTTCTAAAGCCTGACTTCATCCCTCTTTCCTCTTTTTTCAATTCATAATAAATAGCTATACTTCAAAAAGCCTTGTTATTAGTCTCCTCACTTCTAACTTGTTGAACAAAGTATTACAGGATTCTTACACAGACATCTGCAGCTGCAGCAGACATGGTGCTGTTGCTATGGTATAGTGTGGTACAAAATATTTGTAATCCTGATGCTGAAATTTGCAATGAAAATATTTCTCTTCAAACCATAATCACCTCCATGCATGATTCTGGTCCTGAGGGAGGTCTAAAGATAGCAGAAAAGTTTCTGTTAAACCTTTTAAACATGAGAAATGGAGACCAGAGGTCTAGTCTAAATAACAGCAAAGGGGAAGTTTCTCTGGGTAAAATATAATGCTGTAACAGAAGACTGGTAGGAAATAAAATACTCCACTGAGATGTCCAATAGACATGAATAGGGTATTGTTTGGGAATTCTTTCTGCTGCCTCCAACACCACAGGAAACCAAAAGCCAGTTAAATGTCCTATTAGGACTGGAAATGTATCTATTGTAGACCACCAGGTTTATAGCAGATATTTTCTGGTCACATCTGGAAATCCTGGTTGCTTTTAGGGTTTGCTAACTGTTTAATCACACAAACATAAACATCCTTGCCCCGCCCCTTTCCCAAGGCCCTCTCCTTCTCTGAGGCCTCGCCCCCACTCATGTCAGCCCCCTTCCCTCCGTCACTCGCTCTCCCCCACCCTCACTCACTTTCACTGGGCTGGGGCAGGGGGTTGGGGTGCGGGAGGGGGTGCGGGCTCTGGGCTGGGGCCAAAGAGTTTAGAGTGTAGGAGGGGGCTCCGGGCTGAGCCTGGGGCAGGGGTGCAGGAGTGGGTGAGAGGTGCAGGCTCCTGGAGAGAGTTTGGGTGTGGGAGGAAACTCGAGGCTGAGGCGGGGGTTGGGGTGTGGGAGGGGATTCGGGGTGTGGGCTTCCTCCTGGGAGGGAGTTTGGGTGCGGGAGGGGGCTGGGGCAGGAGGTGAAGGTGCAGAGTGCGGGTGCCGGCTGGGTGGCACTTACCTTGGGTGGCTCCCAGAAGCAGTGGCATGTACAGCAGCATCTCCTACACTCAGGGGCGGCCAGGCGGCTCTGCGTGCTGCCCCTGCCTGCAGGCACCGCCCCTGCAGCTCCTATTGGCCGTGGTTCCCCATTCCCACCCAATAGGAGCTGCGGAGTCGGTGCTTGGCAGTGGGGGCAGTGTGCAGAGACCCCCTGGCTGTGCCTCCACCTAGGAACTGCTGCGGAAATGCCGATCGCTTCCGGGACCACGCGGAGTCAGGGCAGGTAGGGAGCCTGCCTTAGCCCCGCTATGCCACTGGACTTTTAGCGGCTCAAAGTCTGCCGGATTGGCTTCAGTCTCCAGGAGATCAAGCCCGATTCTGGGAGACTCTCAGCCAAACCAGGAGGGTGGGCAACCCTACTTGCTTTTGGTCTTTCAGTTTAAATATATTGCGGAAGTTGGGATACCCAATATTCATCATTCATCTCAAAGTCTAGTTTTATCAGGGTTTGGCAGTTGCCAGAAGGTAGAGATCATACTTCCCCTAGGCCTAACAAGCACCATTAAGGTAGATCCAACGGCTCCCAATGAAATCACCGTTTTTTCTAAATTCAGCCAGGGTTACCCATCTGATCACTTTTGATACAGCAAACGGCCATGTTTTTTCTGTCCTTACCTGCACAATTTGCAGGTGAGACCAGGAGAAATGTATGATTGTAGAAGTTAAATGGGCTGCAATAGATGGGAGGTTATGTCTGAATCCCAAGTAAATGCTGTAGAGCTGCAGAACCAGGTTTCAGATGCTACAGGGCCAGATGCTAGCACTCTGGCTGTGGACAACCAAAGCCAGAGGTAAACCTGCCTTGTGTGCCCTAGTCCTACTTGAAGAATTCTGCTGATTCTTTTTGCTCCTGGAATAACACAGTTCTCTTTCACTATCAGCAATTAAAATTCATTAGATAGCATTCTCATTGGTAAAGGTGCTTGGGGCTTGTTTTTAATTTTACAACTTCCAGTAATTATTTTACCAAACATGATTTCCCTCCATTTTACCAGACCACATCATTGACACTTTCAAGGATTTTTTTTGGGGGGGAGGGGTCTTTTAATTGACCTTTATTTCCTTAATTACTTGAATTCTTTCCAATCAAAGCACTTTCTCCCCTTTCAAAGTAATTTGTTTTATCTCCTTGCTGGCCCTTTACTTACCTAGTAAGTGTCTCTAGTCTCCATCCATCTGCAAGTTTTCAGGAATGGAAATATCTTCACACTTTACAATTCAAAGTCCACTGTCTTATTCAGACTCTCAGTCCACACATGATCACTAGAGTCTCTTGTCCTGCCTCTTTACAGCAGCTGCTCCTGGTTAGCATTTATTTCTACTGTCTTTCAGAAAGTCAGATGTCTGTTAGCCCCTCACACTATACTTCAAGTTCACTACAGGCTTAGAGGCAAGATTTTCAAATGCAAGTAGTGATTTTGGATGATTCCATTTTTTGTTGCCCAGTTTGAGATGACTCCAGGGGCCTGATTTTCAGAAAGTGGTGAGCACCCATCCTGGAGGAGTCTCAAGTTGGGAACTGAAACACTGAAGCAAAATTACCACTCACTTTTGAAAATCATGGGCTAAGTGTTTATTTTTATTACAACAAAAGTTGCTCCAGGATGTAAATTATATGTTGGTAAAATATGGTTACTGAATGCACGGTATAAGAATCCCCGTTCTACTTGCATAACCTTCCTACCTCCACAGTACGGCACAGAACTTTCCTTAATCAGGCTTGTTGTCGAGTTCCATAGGAGGTATTTGACACAAAGATGAAGCATTACTGAGATATACCAAATATTTCTTACTTACTTAGCTGGAGATACAACAGGAACCAAGGCACAATCCTGCAAACGCTTATATGTGTGTTTAACTTTACTACCGTGAATAGTCCCTATGACATAATTGGGACTACTCATAATAGTAAAGTAAAATGTGTGCATGAAATAGTTGAGATAGAAACATAGATGAGATGGATAACATCTAATCAGTTGCCGCACTAATTTAATCAGGTTCATATGCAAAATAAGGAAATGTGTGGCATACAAGTGAAATAAATTAATATTAGCCAATTCCAAATGCAATGCAGTGCATCACAGTCGATGTTTTGCTGATACATTTTATGCATTATCAATTATAATAGCCTCTACAATATGAAAAGCACAGAAGATATACTGGATGTGGACTGCATTTAGATGACTGTCTGCTTTGGGTCATTGTGTAAAAGAATTACCATATTGTAGCTTTCTCAAGTACACAATTCTACATTACTGAATACACTTTTGTATTCTGTATTTCTTCACCTAGGAAAAAAGCCCTTTCATGTGCATATCCCAATATAAGGAACAATCCACAGTTTGCTCAATATCTGTTTTTATTTCAAATGTCTAAAGGAAGCTCTTACAGTACCACTATTGCAATAGCCAGTCTAACATGTGATTTTTTCCTTTTAGGTACAGACTTTGGTTGGAGGCAGTAAGTCTGCATGTCTGAATATAGAGAGCTATTTGGCCCAGACCCTAACATTTATACTAACACTAATAACTTCTGTTACACCATCACTGGTTCTAATACTCACCCATGCATTGATGATGAAGGAGGCCCACAACCTACCAAGAGAAAATAGACTTTTATATTCTTGAGTTAAGGAGCAACTCAAAAATGTCAGAAACATGCTGGATGTGCTGGCCACCGGAGTGGATTCAAGAGTGGCAGGAATTCTTCCAAGCCTAGTGAGTCCAGGCATCAAGGAAGATGGCAAGCTGACTGGACTGGAGAGTGCCTGGAAGGACAGCACTGGTGCCTTTGGAAGAGCAGGAAAATAACCATAGAAAAGGACTATTGTCATCCTCTATCACAGTGAACTCGGACCCAACTTTCCAGGACCTCATTGCCACTTCTATGACTCCAACATGATGTCTTCAAAGTCTTGAGCAACACTCTTATTTTTAAGTAAGCACTATAGCAGGCCCGAAGGCCTGATCCTGCACCATTGAAGTCAATGGGAGTTTTTGTCATTGACTTCAATGAGTGCAGGCTCAAGTCTTTCAACATTGGAGATAGGAGAAATAGAAAGAAAGAAAGAAAGAAAATCTAAGTACTGTACAAACAGTGATATCTGAGCATGGGCAAGAGCAGAGTTCATTTTGAATCACTTTTATTCTTATGTAAATCTGGAGAATGAGTCCCATGTACTATGGTGATTGGCCTCCTATAAATACCAGGGCCCCAGTTCTCTACTGCTTTCAATGTTGTGTGGTGATTTACACCTGTATAAAGTGAGTACAAAATGTTACCAAATCAGAATGGTGGCTGTTGGCATCCACCTTGCACTCATTTTGCATAGATGTAAATTAATCTGCAAGATCTGAGTTAGTGCAGAATCAGGACCTACAGCTAGATTATACTGACTTTTTAATAGCAACAATTGTATGTTGATTTTAAATATTTTTCACAGGTGAACATTGTACAGTGAATACAGTTCCTCATTACAAATGTGTAGAAGATCTTACTATAACCAAATTCTAATTAAAAAGCGCAATCAATAAAATACAATAATGATGATGAAAAGAATAAACATGTTACAACAGTTATTATCATTTAAATAACATCAGGAATAATAAAGAGTATGAAAGAAAACTTTGAAATAATCACCCAAAATAGTCTGGCAAGTTTCATCTAGAATACTTGACCTTGTACATGTTTCTTGATTTTAAAGAGCGACATTTAATTAAAACTGTTCTTGTTGGAATAATTATTATTGCAGATAAAAAGATCTGCAAAACCCTGAGCTAGTGGTTTGGTAAAAGCAACACAAATTCTTTAATATTACTATATATCATGTTTAAAGTGTGATATACTATCTAGTTTTGTATAGTTTAAAAGCACACTGGGGTTTTTTGCTGGTTGAATTAGCACACAAGATGGTGTAAGAAGCATTTCAATTAAGCCCATAGTCAAACAGACATCAAGAAAATTCTACCTTTATTTGCAGTGCTGTGCATAAAATTATTCAAGCATCACATTAAAGAATTAGAATTCACAGAGTATGAAATCGGACGAAAGTTTCTTCCTTGAATAGTTATCTCTTCCTGTTAGTAGTATGCAATTGTTTAACAAATGACATTTAGTAATGTACGTGAGTAATTGCCGTGTTTACTGCTCATTACCTCTTTAAAAACCCTAGAATATAGTAATAGCTCTTTGATTTTTTTAATAAGAAAATAATTTTCATTATAAAGGTTAAAACAAAGTAAGTGATCTTTCTTTATAATTTAATAGTTTAGCTACTGTTTCTTTGTGGTATTTAAATTCTTAAGATTAGCATTTCAATTGCATTTATGGAGACTATAAAAAAGATTACTTTAAAAGGTGAACTATTAATTTTACTCTCCAAAGTGATTTTTTTAAATTCCTCACAATTTATATTGTAATAGCTACAAATCTCCTGAGACAAATGCATCAAATGTATTCCCCCGGACCCCCAAGAAGCACAAGATTTTGTTTCCTACCCATACGCCACTCCAAAATAAGAAGTTTTATGGCAGATACACAGGATTTACACCTCACAATGCATGCTGAGTACATTGCACTCCATTGGAGACAATGGGAGTCGAGGGTGCTCGGCACCTCACCAGAGTGCTGAGCGCCTTATGGCATTGAGCTCTGAGTCTAGAGTGGCAAGGTGATGTGTGCCCTCATCTCACTGGGAGTTGAAAGCACTCAGCATCTCCCTGTAGGCATCATGCACCGTGTAGGGGTGGATCTTAGACCATAAATTGTTTGAGGTCAGGACCCCATGACTCCTACTTGTTCAGTTCAGCATCAAGCACACTGTTGCAGTACCACAAATAAATAATGGCAGAAATTCAGACTCATGCCTTAGCTTAAATAAAACAGCGTATTGTGTTCTTTGGAAAGCACCGGTTGTATACAAAAATATAGAACTGGAAATGGCTTTACACTGAGTCTCCAGTCTCCTTATAAAGCACAGACAAAAGAAATAGTTTCTATCAGGACCTGCTTAACTATCCACAAAGTCACATAGATAGAATCATTGCAACAAATATGCTGCTCTTAAAAGGTAATCCCAGAGGATCATGTATTAGGGTAGTATTGTAGAGCTACTCTAAATGTGCCTGGTGAGGCATATACAGTTGCTATTCACTCAATCTCTGCTTCTCCAAAAGACTGGGATAGTTTGGATTTGTGATTTAAAGAAATCTGCCACATGTCATATGCTGTAGTATATAATTTTAGTTACTGGAGGAAACATTTCTAATATCAATGTCAAAGTAAAGTCAACTAGATTTTCTGAACTCAGACATACTCTTCATATTAACAGGCTTTCAAAAGAGAGTGTCAAACTTGGGTATTAGTGTGAAAAGTTGTGCTAGACAAGTATCCCCCCTTGTAGGGAAGTGAAAGGTTATGGAAATGCAACTTATTGTGTTTATTTTGAGATTACTGCGAAAGAATAGTATTAATTTTGGGGCAGAGTTAAGGTTGTTTTGTGTTTAAATACATTTTAATTTATAATTGATCAGAATGTTTTATTTATTATGTGGGAAGTGTTCGATTTCTAATGCCATTAATTCTCCACTTCCTTTCTTTCAGCTGTTTGGGCTTTGTAAATGGATGTCATAGGTAAGTTTGGTTGTTGTAAATCACTGACATTGTTTGGTTTTTGGAGCGAGGTTTTTTTTATTGGTTTGGGAATAAAATTATATTTGCTGTTGCGAATTCTGGATTTGTTTGGGCAAAACTCATTTATTTTGCTTAGTTTTTCAGTCATTTAATTCTCCACAGACACACAGATCCCAAAACACAATGCTATAGAACCAAGCAAACAAACTACTATATTCTCACAAATTATTTCTCGTACTGTCTGGGTAGGAAGAAAAAGGAGAGATTGTTCTCCAAGATGGTTTCTGCACATTCCCACTGTAGGATGTGTACCTTTGATACTTCTGAGCTGTCAATTGGGGCTCTCAAGTTACAGAACCTAATAATAAGGTTATAAGAGACAGATGGCCCCACCTGCCTCAATTTTTCCTTGTCACAGCTATCTGCGGATTAAGAGAACGTCTCTAGATATTTGGAGTGATTTTTGTGGGGTTCTATCCAAAACTCCCCTATTTTTATTGGTAAAGTGTATTGTAGTTAGAAAGTATTACATGCTTAGCTTTTGTTTGGACCTATTTGGTCATGGCTGATAAGGGTTATAGATATGGATAAGAAGGATAGATTTAAAGCAGTGCACATCATGCTTCCACATTGCAGGAGGGGGGTGAGCATTTCTGTTTATTCTGACTGAGAGATGGCCATTCCCCAGATCTCTGCTCAGTGTGGAGCCTGCACAAATCAGAGAATCACAGGACTGGAAGAGACCTTGAGAGGCCTTCTAGTCCAGTCCTCTGTACTCTAGGCAGCACTAGGTATTATCTAGACCGGGGTCGGCAACGTTTGGCACACGGCTCGCCAGGGTAAGCACCCTGGTGGGCCGGGCCAGTTTATTTACCTGCTGACGTGGCAGGTTTGGCCGATCGCGGCCCCCACTGGCCGCGGTTCGCCGTCCCGGGCCAATGGGGGTGG